>NC_089597.1:98437931-98799377 GCF_019320115.1 Miscanthus floridulus
AGATGTTTGCAATTGTTGAAAGGGTTTAGAGATTTTCATCTTGAACATATTTCTCGACTGCATAATGAGGAGGCTAATCGACTAGCTCAGCATGCTTCAGGGTATCAGCCTATTCAGGAAGTGCTAACATCGGCAGTCGATACCGATGACTGGAGAAAGGAGATTGTTGATTATTTAAAGGATCCATATAAAAAGGTTGAAAGACGTATAAGGTTCCAAGCTACCAAGTATGTGCTCCTCGATGATGAATTATATTATCGAACTATAGATGGAGTTTTACTCAGATGTGTTAGCAGTGAGAATCGAAAAGTTTGATGGGTGAAATTCATGAAGGAGTGTGTGGAGCGCATCAATCGGCTTTCAAGATGAAGTGGATGATCAGAAGGAATGGATACTATTGGCCGACTATTCTTGAAGATTGTTTTAAATATTTTAAAGGATGTCAGGGGTGTCAAAAGTTTGGTAATATTCAAAGAGCGCCTGCATCGGCTATGAACCCTATAATTAAACCTTGGCCGTTCCGGGGATGGGCTATCGATCTCATCGGTCAGATTTATCCGCCATCGAGCAAAGGACATAAATTTATTCTGGTTGCTACCGATTATTTCACAAAATGGGTTGAGGCAATTCCTTTAAAAAAGGTGACATTGGCTAATATGATCGATTTTGTGAAAGAGCATATTGTTTACCGATTTGGTATTCCTCAAACTATCACTACCGATCAGGGTACTATGTTTACATCGGGAGAATTTGATGAGTTTGCTGTAGGTATGGGAATTAAAGTTTTAAATTCTTCTCCATATTATGCTCAAGCTAATGGTCAGGCTGAGGCTTCTAACAAAGGGATCATCAAACTCATTAAGCGCAAAATTAAAGAAAATCCTAAGAGGTGGCATATAGTATTAAATGAAGCCTTGTGGTCATATCGGATGTCATGTCATGGTACAACCAAAGTAACGCCTTATCAGTTAGTATATGGACACGATGCAGTATTGCCTTGGGAAATTAAAACTAGCTCTAGGCGAATACGTTCTCAAAATCAGCTGACAGCCGATGATTATGATACTCTTATGAAGGATGAGTTGGAAGATGTGGCGGGTCATCGGTTAAGGGCTTTAGTTAGCATCGAAGAAAATAAGAAAAGAGTAGTCAGATGGTATGACAAGAAGGTGAAGGTAAAGGAGTTT
This sequence comes from Miscanthus floridulus, assembly GCF_019320115.1. Lineage (NCBI taxonomy): Eukaryota > Viridiplantae > Streptophyta > Magnoliopsida > Poales > Poaceae > Miscanthus > Miscanthus floridulus. The sequence goes on from NC_089597.1 coordinate 98,439,119, forward strand.
GCCGATGGAGATCTGGTCTGGAAATTGATTTTACCGATTGGGACTAAAAGTTCAAAGTTTGGAAAGTGGTCTCCTAATTGGGAAGGTCCATATCGGATAAATTAGTCTGTTCCTGGTAACGCATATATTCTAGAAACCCTCGAAGGGGTTGTGTTTCCCAGAGCATTAAATGGAAAATATTTAAAGAAATATTACCCTAGTATCTGGATGGATGCATAAAAGTATAAGTGCCGATAACAGTCCTATCGGCTAAAATTATACAAGGATGTCAATGTCTCATAAAGTGCCGATGCAATAGACAAGATTTACAAGTTTAACAAGGATTGGATAGCCAATATCGCACGCAGGCGAATCTGGTCGGCTTCCTTCATTTCTTTGATGTCTTCATCGGCAGCACCCTCCACAGGCTTGAGTTTTTTCTTCATGGCCAAGGCTTTGCGAGCCTGGATGTCTCTTTCTTGCTGAAGGGCCTTGATGGCATCGGGTAGCTGGCTTTCTTCTTGTTGGGCATGAGTTAAGGCTGCCTCGACTTCTTTCAATTTAGCCAATAGAGCCATCCTCTTTGCCGATAAATCTAAGATTTTCTGCTTAAGTTCAGCGCCCAAAGTCTGCAAGTTGCCGATGCCCTTGTGCTTCTCATCGGCAATCTGTTTTAGTTGTAGCATCTCTTCTTTGAGTTGAGCCTGAGCTGCTCTATCGGCAATGCGTTGAGCAGCCCGTTGATATTGCAGTTGGCGGCTTTCTAAATGGGCTGCTGGGAAGAGTGCTTCTTCAACATCGGCAGGGACCTGGCCATGGATTGTTTTGAAAATTGCCTTTGCAGGGTCCGAGTCATCTACCAGTTGGGCGGTATCCTGCTGTAACAAGTCCAGGAGAGCTTCCAACTTGGACTTAATTTTTGCCGATATTATTCCTAGTGCAAGGGAAGAACTTGTTTCCTCTCCATCATCGTTAGAAACGTCAATGGCAAAGGAAAATAGGCTGTTTGGGGAGTCTTGTTCCTGAGAAAAAGAAAAAGAGGTCAGTTAAGGATAAGTATGAATATTATAAATCGACTAGGTCAATCAGCTTACCTATTTCAAGGCAATTTCCTGTACTTGGCTGGAGGAAGCAGCCTGGAGTATGCCGTGTGGAGGATCGGCTGAGCTTGCCGATGGGATATCCTCTGTGGCCTCATCGGTGGTTGGCCCTTAGGGTATGATGACCGATGGTATGTCCTGTACAGGAGGATTAACTGCTTGCTCAGTTGCATCGACTGATTCTGGCCGGCTTGCAGACGTTGGGGCAGATGTGGGGATCGGCATGGACTTCTGTCGTTTTGGCTGTGCCTCGGCATCTGTTAAGGCTTTGCGCTTTGCTTGGGCCTCAGCAACGGTTGGCTGGGGGGCATCAGCACTTGTTGGTTGTGGAGCTTGAACATCTGGTACGCTTGCCGATGTACCCATTTGTTGCTACAAAACAAGTGTAAGGTATGATATTTAACAGATAAAATGTAAAATCAAAGGAATACCTCTGAAGGTTTGTCAGAGGTAGTGGTGCTTGATGTCGGAGGAATTGCCGATGACGATCCAGCAGCGGCTCTTACACCCTGATGATTAATGTTAATACAGTTTGTGATCGGCATGAGTAGAAATAAATAGGGTTGTTACCTTTAATGCCTTGATCAGGGTTGTAGCAGCAGCCAATGGAGTGGCCCTAGCTATAGCCAATTTGGACTTAGAGGTGATGGTCTTGGCATGGGTCTTCTGGTGAGTCAAAGCAGCTAAGGTGGGGGTGTTGTAGCCGATCGGTGATATTGGGGAAACAGGCCGAAGATCGAAGGGTTTCCCACTTTTGCTCATAGATGGTGCTGGGTTGTTAACCTGTCACGAGAAAGTTAGTTACCGATATATGAAAGGAAAAAAGTAGAAGGGAGTTAAAAGAAACTTACTGCGTCATCGGGAATGGCATATTCAGGGTCGATCATGTGCCGATATGTGTGAGCAGATGTTGCAAATAGTTGTTCCCTCCACTCTCACCACCATTGCTTATATGATTCGGTGATGAAAGATGCTGGCATCCAGATAGATATATCGACATCTGTAGTATCGGCATCGGGGGAGAGTCGCACTACCCTGCTCCAATCTGTTCCGCAGGTGATTGTTTCTCTGGGTTTGATCACATCGGCAAAACAAAGTTTGATTGGCAGTTGCCCAAAAGCCAATTGACGGGATACTGCCGATGGATTGTAAAATTCATACGTGATATTGGTGTTTTTCCCGCTACCAAATGTGTTTACTGGGATTGCCCTGGGAGTAATGATGGCCATCATGAGTTCATTATCTTGATTCAGAGTGTCATCGGCAAAGTTGAAAAGAAGGGGGAATCTGTTTTCTTTGTCAATATAAGGTACCCAGGCCCTATGATCACGAGAAAGACCATTGTAGAAGCTTTGGAAGAATCTGCCGATCTGGTCTTCATTGGCCTCTGTTCCAGGGAGGACAATTATGGCTTCACCAAAATTGAGGGGTGAGCGTGTTGCCGATTCCTCATCCCCAAGAACGTGGTCTTCAGCAATTTCTCATGGGAATTGTTGGGCAAAGAAGTCCCATTGCAAACGTTTATGCATATGGGCATTCAGCCACATGTTGATAAACCACCACGGGCCTCCTAAGTTGCCGATGGGTTCGCCAAGCAAAAGTTTTTGAGACACTTGATGAAGAAGATGATAAGTGGAGCTCAAAAGGTATCGGCCAAGAGGGAACCTTACACCATTGGCCAAGAGTTCAGCCGCGGGGAGGAAGGCGTTGGTTGGTCCTACTGATCGACCACAGAAGATAAATTTTTCTAACCACATATCCAAGAATGTGGCATGTTCCGTCTGGTTAACTGTCCCGGTCCTCTGGCGTTCTTGAATATATCCCGTCCAACCGCCGATGTTGCGGGTATTCACCCTATATTCAGATTTTCTACCATAGATGGAGCCTTCATCGGTAGTTGAAATGTCCAAGCCAGTGAGCATGTAGACATCGGCAAGTGTGGGAGTAGCTGGGCCATGTCCAAACATAAAAGTGTTTGTTGTGTCTGACCAGAAGTAAGCAGCTGCAATCATCATTGACTCGTTCTTTTGCATATCGGCAATGGATAGCCTAATGCATTGGTCTAGCTTCCGTTCTGCCCAGTGTACTTGCATCGACCTGTTGACCCTCAAGTACCAATCTTTCCACCCTTTGGTGGTTTTGGGCCAAGATCGGAATGTATCTTTCCATAAATTCAGAGAGAAATTTTGGGCTCTAAAAGGGATTCTGTTAACCTCTGCATTAATCAGATCAGTTGGATCTGGGTTGCCCATTGGTCCTAGGCATTGGAAATGCGGCTGATCGGTTGGAATAACTAATTTGTTGCGAAGTTCCTAAGTTTAGAGGATCCAAAGAACAAAGAAAAAGAGAAAAATTACCAACTGTATGAACTCGCAAAGACCAGAGGAATCGAGGTAAAAAGTAACGGAAGTGGAACGAACCGCAGGGATGTCGAAGTTGATTGCCATTATCTTGAGGTAGATGGGGGCACGAGCTGGAGACTCAAGGTTGACGCTGGAGAAAAGTTCTTGTTGGTTGAGGTCGCGCAGTTGTTCGTCGGAGTCGCCGCCGGAAAGAGAGAATGCCAAAGATTGGAGTCTGAGGGTAGAAGACGAGCGTTCTGGAGAAATCTATTTATAAGCCGCTTGGAGTAGGGGTATTCTAGACTTATCTCTATGCCGCGCGCATGTGGGTCGAGGTGGTTCAGATGGATATGGTAACTGTTCGCATGATAATCAAGGGATTGTACAAATGATTTGATGGCAAGTAATCATGACTTGGAAGAGATCTCGGTACAGGATATTTTAATTCTGAAAATGGCGGCATTATTATGTTAGGATCTTGCCGATGGATTATTGTTTCGGTATCTTAACCATAATCAGGGCAAGAGTGGTTGGAAATTGTGCGATATTTACTGAGGTGCGTGAATCAGGACAAGATTTGATTAGATTTGATAACAGATCAAGTTTTGGCTTGGAGGATGAGTTACGGTAATTGGGCGAAGGCAAACGTTATCTGGAGTAAATTTCGGAGCATTAATGGTTTTATACTCCGAAATTGGGGGGCATGTGTTGACACCATTTTTGCACGTGTCAAAATGATCAGAGTGGGCTAATCGGCAGGAGGAAAGTTACTGTATACGCTGACAGCCGATGAAAATCAGCTTATAAAGATGGTTGCCGATGAATGGTGGTGATCGATGGAAAGGTTGATTTAGACTCGGGCGTTGCCGATAAGGTTGGAGATGTTATTGTCGATGCCGATGAAGGAAGGCTTGAAAACTACTGCCGATGAAACAGGAAGTATGCCGATGGAAAGGAGGTCGGTGAGAATTCCATCGTAATTGAGGCGGACAGGGAAATAGTTGGAGTTGATTTCCTTTTCTATATTTGTTAGAGTATGATTCATGTAAGAGTCACGTGTTTCCTTAGATATGGACTTGGTGTCCTAGTCGTATTTGGTTATGTCTCTTTAGATCAGGGTATAAATATAGATTGAGGGGCAATGTAATATATATCAAATCAATATCAAAACCAATTTTTACTCCTATTTGCATCTACTTACTTTTCGGCAACTTCGTCAATTTGCATATTTTTTCCTTTTTATGAGTTCTCATTGATTCGGCGAGTTGCATCGCTTCAGTGCGACCTTCGGCGATTCTCGAGTTCCGCGTGAGTACCTCTTGGCCGTGACTTCCGGGCGTATCGCTGTTGTCAGGACCAAAGTGCTCGTATCTTCATCCTTGTCGATTAACAGGTCAAATCGACTGGCACGCTTTGGATATCGATTCGGGTATTAGCCCTTTGTGTTTGCAGATCCACTTTTGCATCAACAGGCTAGAAGTCTACGGATTAAGAGTTTGTTCAACGTGAACATGCGTCGTCAGGCTCGGTGTGGTTCACTAAAATGAATTGATCGACGTTGTCAGTGGCCGACCACCGGCAGAGCACACGCGCCGCGTGTCCGCAGCGACGGCCGCGCGTCGCCAACGCTCTGATCGTGCAGGCCACGCCATGCCTGGGTGCGGCCTTAACCCTGCCAGCGCCTGCCCAAGCCGTCCTGTGCCCTCTTTTCGCTTTTTCCGGCCTCTCTTCCTCGCCGCAGCAGCAGCCGAGCTCCCGCAGCTCCACCGTCGCCATAACCGTGCACAATCTCGCGCCTAGCCACTCCATCACCACCGCAGCACTCCATCGCCACCCTAGCAACCCCCTGCCTCCTTCCGTGCCCGCTGACAGCTTTCGGTAAGCGCCAGCGTCGTGCGCAAGCTCGCCGGAGCTCCACCGCCAAGTCCGTCACCGTGGCTAGGGCATGTCCCTCCACCGTAGACTGTGTAGCCGTGCACGTTAGGTTCGCCTGAGTTAAGGGATGCTCGTCCGCGCCCCTTTGTGCCTCGCCATGGCCTCTACCGGTGTACCGCCGTAGTCCAGCCCCACCGCTCCGCCATAGCCGCCGTCGTCATCTCTAGAGTCGACAATAGGGCTGGCCAAGTGGCTCATTAGATGCGCTAGGTCGAGTAGAAAGTCTGGTGAAGATGTCACCGCCGGCGAACTCACCGCCATCGAGTTCTAGCCGCGTCCGTAGAGCAGCGCCGCCGGCTCTGTTTTTGTCTCGCTGACCAGTGGGTCCCGCGTGTCAGCGACTCCATGTTTCAAATCTAGTTCAGTTTGAATGCAGATTCACATGTGTTTTGTTATTTTTGTATCTTCAGTTTGATAGCCCCTAAAATTGTGAAATAAATTTGTGAGTGTTCCTTTTTCTTTTATGAATAGTCAATCCTTGCATGAATTTTTATAAATTAATTATGAGTCCAAAATTCATGAAATTTGTTGGAGGTAATCCTAGTACCATATGGATGCTAAGAAAAATAGGAAATCTGTTGCTTGACACTTTTCAATAGGGTTTTCCATTTATGCTATTTCAAGCCTTGCTTCCTTGTCATTTTTGCATAGGATATTATACTTGGTAAAATGACATGAAATTTTTATAGTAGTCCTTTAATAGCATTAGTAAGGCACTGTAAAGTTTTGAGAATTTATGAAGTATATCTGATATATGTTTATTATTTAACCTAGATATCTAAATAAAATAATAAAGGCAATTAAATAAATAGTTTGGGCTTCACCATTATATTATCTTAAATGTATTTGGTATGCTTAAACTGTTGGTAGATTCTATGTTGTCAAATTTTGAATGATTACATAAAGTAGAAGTATTATTACTTTATATTGCACATTAAATAGTTTCCGGACTGATTCTAGAGTTTGATGAGTTGCATGTTGAAACTGATGTGTACTGTAAAAATGGTTAATAACAAAGTTGTAGAGAATTTGATAAGCTTTCCAGAAAGTCTAGGATCACTGTTTTTGGATTAGTAGAACTCTAGTTATGAGTGAAACAAGTAGCTACTATTTGTGGCATAGTCGATGCATTGTAGAAGTAGTTAAGTAATAATCGAGAAGAGATATGCACCTACTCAATAAACATGATGCACTTGTTAACATATGCATCTAGGATCAGAGGAAGAGATCACGTTGCTGGAATTCGAAGAAGCAGAGGAAGGGAACCAGCAGGAGGATCCGCAAGCCGCAGCTCCCGAAGGCGTGGAGCAGAACCCTGAAGAGCTTCCGGAGTGCCCTGACCACCGCCCTACTTCCTTTCTGCGAGGCAAGCCCCAGAGCATTATAAGTCTCCCAGTAATTTACAAATGTTTACTTACATATTTATGGTTGATGCATTAGGTTATAAGAGTTGAATGAAACCACTTGATGCATGTACATTCCTTGTCCAAATATTACCCCTTTAACCGGTATAGGTCCAGGATCGAATAAATGCTTAGCCATGCTTAGACCGGTAGAAGTCGGGTGATATCCTATCACCTGCGAGACATAGGTGGATACCAGAGCACGGTTGGCTATATCTGCCATCGTGGAACTGAACCATGAGGTAAAAGTAAATCAAGACCGGACGGGAGGTCGATAGAGAAGCAACAGGACATGGAGGTCTTGGGTGTGGATCTATCCCCGTCTGTGTCGATCAAGGACCGTACCATTGTTGGAACTTCTGACAAGATTGAACGCATGCCTCTCACTTAGCTGGCCGGATAACTCGTTCCGACTGCGAAGCCGAGTAATTCAACTCCGGCCGGGAATCGTTCTGTTGTGCGCTCCTTCCGGGGAACGATTAGACTGAGCCCAAGGGCAGGCTTGGCCTAAGCATCCTGGCATCTGGTGTTCCAGATTGTGTGGCGTAGTACGGACCCACGAAATGTGTACCAGAGTTGTACCAAAGGTGACCTAAGGCTATCGTGGCTAGTAGACCTGGGTTTGTGTTAGGAATAAATTCCCAGCTGGTTGAAATCGATTCGAATCGCCGTCTCTCCCGGATAGTGAGAAACTTGACTAGCTCCAACATCGTAGTAACTATGTTATGGAACATGATGGTTCGGATGAAAATGGAATTACAATACCTGCTATGGTTACTATTGTATGCTTCTAAATGATATACCACATGTTTGGCACAGGATAGTTGCTAATCTAGAAATGGAAAGTTATAATTAACTTGATAAAGGAATCATAATTGTACAACGGATCAGTTGCCTTTTACGCAAAATGTTGTCAAGTTACGTCCACTTATACAGCCTTGCATAATCCTTGGAGTCATTTTATTTCTGGTTCATGATGGGTAAGTCTAGCTGAGTACCTTCTCGTACTCAGGGTTTATTTTCCCATTGTTGCAGATGACACTGTGTATCATGGGTATTGCAAGAGTTGCTTCTATCCCACCATGGATGAGGAGTAAGCCTTGGGCAGGCTTCTTTAGTAACTCCTATCTTTGCTTTTGTGGACCATGATCTGGCTTGGCACTGTATCAAACTATGTTGGAAACTTTATCTTCGAACTTATTTGCTTCCGCTTTATTTATCAAACTCGGTTTGTAATAACTTTTATTCATACTCTGATGATGAAAAGTATCTATGAACTTTATGTAATATGTGGCATGTATGTTGAATCCTGTACGATCTTGGTTGTTGTAAATCATTTATCGAGACCCGTTGTGGTACTCGACGGACTACCGGGTTTATATGGGTTCAAGTATAACAGTGCGACCGCTTGCGGATTGCCATTGTACTTGTATTCTTATAAATTGGTCGGTTCTGCGACACTAATCGACGTGTTCGGCTATGCCTCATTGAGAGACATCCCATAAATCATTGGTCGCCAAACCCGTCGGTCCCCAACCACCTCCACAGCAGTCAGAGGGCAAGATGCAACCCTCATAGAGGGGGTCAACCTGGGTGACCTTGAAGCGGATGACTCAAACATAGAGAGAGATGGTCGTGTGGCTCTGCACCATCGATTAGATCCGTAGGGGGCCATATCCTCCCTGCCCGTACCCTTTTGTGGACTTGAGCCCTTCTAAGGGCTAGCCCAAGAGTGGGTTTCCTAAGCATGACATGGGGTCATGGTTGTGATGGGTCACTCTGCACATGATCATGGGGGTGGTTGGCCTCCCTGGTCACATTGTGGCATAATGGCACCCATTCGTGAGCAGTCGTGTGTCGTGGAATGTGGCATGTAAATCGAAATGATATGAAAAAAGTGGGGAAGTGAAAGGCTTACTTGGTTTGCATCACTATGTGGGCAACCGTCGCTCCACCTCCCCTCTGATTGCTTCACCTGCTCTATGGGGTTTTCCAAGCGGTTAGTAAATGTGAGTGAACATGTGTGCGCCTTAAGTGTCTTCAGCGGTGTCGGGGTTATGATCCTGGGGTGTCCCAAGGCACCGATTAGTTAGTAGGCCATGAGGCCTACAATGCGCTAGCTGGTGAAGGCACGAACGACCAAGGCCCAGACAAGCCGAGCAAGCCAGGCTAGACACTAGGACCAAGGTTAGCCACAACCTCTTCCTCCTACCTTAGCTACACGGCGCTGAAAAAGCACATGACCTCGCCCCCTTCACGACCCCTAAAAGGGACGGGGAGAGGTTGAGCCCTACCAAGTACACCTACTGTGGCAACGGCAGGCACGCCTCACTGACCCTATGAGGACCGAGGGGACAACTATCACCTTGGTCTGGTCGGATGCCAGCCCTACGCCATGAAGATCGGACAAGACAACATCGCCACGAGGCGGTGATGATAGGCACGATGACCACTGGCCAAATACAGCCCTACAAGATGCATGAATGATCTCACCCACTATGGGATGGAAACCACGATGGGGGCCTTGACTTAAAGGACACCCGGGCCAATGAGAGCCACGGCCCCAATGATCGGGATCATGGCCCTCAGCTCCTCAGCGACGACCCGATGATCAATGACCTAAGGGTGGCTACCAACTCTTGTACCGTGCCCTAGGAAACCGAGAGACAATGACGAGGACCACGATGGACACTGCATTGCATAGGACATCTGACGAATGACCATCAAGGCTATAGTGCCATCATGGCTGACACAGTAGTGCCATGCCACACCCTGTCGCAACGTGGCTAGAAGACCATGATGATAGCCATGACTAGACATGCACTAGAAGACGGTATAGCTTGCAAGCCAAGTTAGCTAGGCCCTCCCTCAGGCTCTCGACCCTTCAGTTCGGAGAACCTCCTGCTTTGTATGCACCCTGGCCCTAAACTCTATATAAGGATAGCTAGGGCACCCTATCTAGACATTCAACATCCTCTACCATTCCATTCATTTACCATCGTAGTAGGGCTCCTGGAGCTTCTCTTTGGGTAGCCCTTCGTCTAGCATAGGTCCTTCCATCTCTTCCACCATTCTTGCACCCCTCATTGTAAGAACTTGAGAGCATTCAAGCGAGGAACACGCACTTGATCATCTCTAAGATTGGACGTAGGGCTCTGTCCTGAACCAGTATAAATCCTCATGTCTATTGGAAGCTACCATTGTCTTACTAGAGTAGCGCGACAATCGTATAAGTTTACTAGTCTAGTTTACAAAACACCAATAGTTGGCGTGCTAGGTAGGGGACAATCGTGCACTCTTGTTTGTTGAGAAGGAAGTGATGGCTCCTCGCGCTGCCGGTGAGCTCACTGGTGGAATGGCCCATGGCGGCCACATCCACCACAAAACAACGAGTTCATCAGCACCAAAGGGCCAGCACCCATGATCGTTCGTGGCTATGACCCAATCCTCTACCATAGAGATCTGAGGCATGTAGCCCGCAACAGACACACTCTCAGAACTGCCTCCAATGGCAGCATCCTAGAGTTCACCTACCTAGAGGGGCCAGTACCCTCAATCACCGCCAACTATGGCTAGGCCTCCTATTCGGGAAACCAAAGGTCCACGACTCACAATGAACTCACCTAGGGAATGGACTCAACTGGCCACATGATTTTGGGAAAACCACATGGTTAACCGCACCAAAGGGCTGATGCCCGTGTTCGCCCTCAGTTGTGACCTAGACCTCTGTCTTGTAGGTCTACATCCCATGGTCCACGATAGACACTCTCTCAAAACTACCCTCGAGGGCTGCATCCCAAACAACACCCACGTGAGGGCCCAATGCTCTCTCTCATTACTAGCCATGACTGAGACCTCCACCTAGGAAACCGGATGGCCATGGCTCACAATGATCTCACCCAAGGAATGGGCCACGGTGGCCACATCCTTTTTGGGAACCACGAGATCAACTGAACCAATGGGGCAACGCCCGTCATCTGCCCATACCTTTTCTAGACTCGCCACATGGCAAAACCAGACGCTACAGTAGAATCACACCTTGGACAGCGTCTCCGCCAGTGGGACACAACAAGTCAGGGCATGCATGAATGATGAAGCTACCCGCCACCACATGACATCATCATTAGTAATCAAGCCGCTAACTGGCACCACACCATGCAAGGTCAAGCCCAGAACTAGGATTCGATCCTACATAATGGGCAAGTTGCGCAACATGCTTTGGAGGACTATCAGCCGATGCTCGAAGGCATGTGCATCCAAGGAAGCAGGCCCCCCTAAATGTGCCATGTGCCACGACAAGCGGATCAAACCATGTTGTGCTCAAGGCCAGCTTCCACAGAGACAGGTCATGGCAGTTCCTTGTCAGAAGCTGTAGCTCCACCTAGAAGCGGAGACATGGCAATAACGATGCCATCGCGCCAAGGAGATTCAAGCACTAGAATGTGTGAGCCCTCCTGGTCAGAAGCTACAATGAGTCGGGTACAAAAAAGCCCTTCTTGGGGGCTCGCATGCCCCTTGAGGATGTCAAGCTAGCAAGGATCGGCCCAAGGCACTTGAAAGGCCGACCCACGCCAGCTATGACCGCTCAAAGCAGTAAAGAAGCATCGCCATCTACCCATAGCCCTAGAGACTACAACATCTCCACCACGAGCAGATGCTCGGGGCTCGATGCACCCCTGAGCTATGGCAACTAGATCATCGACGGCTTCTGGTACATCGGTCAATCACATCCACTTTGACTTTAGCCTCACTGCCCAAGCATGTCCATATACATATATAGGCTCATCAATAGCCATGGAAACTTGGGGCCAACCCATAGAGCAAACCAGGTAGCACAAAGCCCACACATTGTACCCTAGTAGTGCTCAACTCCCGAATGACTCAATCTCACTCACACTCATAGCCAAATATGAGTCACTCATGGGGGCTGCACGAATGGGCGCATGCACACGACCCACGGCACAACACTGTCTGCCATCATCTCAGCCATTGATCTGCTCTCAACACCTTCCAATCGCCTCTTGTGATGTAAATAGCCAAAGATCCGCACCTTGATTTCTCGTTTGCACAAGTCTGAGAGGAGATGGGGAACTCGTTCAAACACGGCAAAAGGAAAGAAGTCTCGGAATTTCACCACTTGGTAGCCTTCTTTTTCACATCGTGCTAGATCTATGACCTTCCCTCGACGCCTCACTGATCATGCACCTTTTAGCCCCACAGGTCAGCAACTTGGATTAAAAGAAACACCTATGGGCGCTGGGCTAGGGGGGACAAAGCACATTCCAATTCGAATGAAAAGAAAAGCGAAAAGGTAGTACAATGGCAAAATGAGTGCACCGACCTTGCGCCATCCACACGAAATCCATAACACGTTCACCGCAACTAGGACACCCACACAACACAGGACCCTTACGTAAGGGTCATCACACACCGGAAGCCCAGAACCGGCGTCGTACACAAGTGACTGGCACTTTGTTCCTACTCCACAAGCAGCAGCACCATGCATAGCAGACGTGTCGTCGCACAGCCTCCCCAACATGCGACCTTGGGCAACACTGAGGATGGCGCTATCTTAGCATGGACACCTTGACACCACAATACGCCACCAGATCACGTGTGATAGAGGACCACACGAAAGCCAAACTACCAGAACCAAACTAGGGCAAGGCTATGCACCGCATAGGAGCAAGGAAACAAGGACGCCTGTGCAACCCAAAGGAAAACAAAGAAGGGCGCGATGCTGCCAAACATACAAACATTTAGGTCACAAAAATGCGGTTGTGCTGAGCCAAACCCCATGGATCAATCCTAGGGTAGGGCTATGCGGCCACGACATTCGAGCGACCAGAACAATGGCAGTCATGGATACACGGCGACACACAGAAGAATCAAATTTTGGACACGAACTAAAGGAAACATCTTTACTTAAAAAATTCTTCGAGAACCCCAGGCACACCTCAGGGCTCTCAGCCATCACCATGGATGATCTCCTCTACATCCACTGTAGCGACAATAGCGTCCATGGCAGTGGTGAAATTATTAACCAGCTCAGCCCACTCTTCCGGTCGGACGTGCTCCGAGAACCAAGGCACCACCCAATGGAGGTTCACCCTGGTCCATAGTTGCATGGCGGCAAGGGCAATCCCGACCCCTTGCCGTATCCCTACCACCAACGCTCGTTCATGATCCTCCGCTACAATGAACCCCCAGAGGCAAGCCTCCTCCTCCTCTTGGCGAGAAACCACCATCTACTCCTCCAATGCTAGCAACAAGATAACACGAAGATCAGCGGCTATAGACATCCATCCGAGCATCGAGATGAAGAAGACCCTCACTTGTGATGCAGGTCTAGGCAATGGCGGTTGACGCCTGGGTAGCAGCAAATTCACCCTCTGAGGTAGCAAGAGCAACCTTAGTGGCGTCAAGGTCAAGCTCCAGCTACCTCACCTCATGGGCGGCCGTGGAAAACCACCGGTGAGCTTCGTTCGCCTCACGGATGAGGCGGTGAAACTCTTAATGACCGCCCAGAGACGATGAAGACAAGCTCGACCCCACCCTCGGTTGGACCCCTACCAGAGCAGCACCAGCAGCACCAATGACCCTTCCCGACATGGCATGAGAGACGACCCTAAGGAGCACTCGTGGTCAACTTAGGTTAACACCAAAACTCAAAACACCCGAAACTAGAAGGAAGGAACAGCAGTGCCAACACCAAAGAGCAGGTGATTCCCTCCGCCATGAAGCAATTGGATGAAAGGCGAAGCGGCGGTTACCCATGCAGTGGTGCAAACCAAGTAAGCTAGCATTCCCCCACTTCGTCCACATCGGTTTGATTCATGCACCCGAATTCCACGGGGCACGATCACCCGCAAATAGGTGTCGTTACGCCATGATTTGACCGAGGAGGCCGACCGCCCCTAGAGATCGTGTGCCGAGTGACCTGCCACGGCCTTGACCTTGAGTCATGCTTAGGAAACCTTCTCTTGGGCCTGCCCTTAGAAGGGCTCGAGGCCACAAAAGGGATAGGGGCAGGGAGGAGATGGGCCCCTGTGGCTTTAATCGGTGGTGTGGAGCCTCATGACCATCTCTTCCTATGTTCGAGTCATACGCTTTGAAGTCTCCTAGGTTGACCCCCTCTGGGGGAGGCATCTTGCCCTCTGGCCACCGCGAAGGCGGTTGGGGACCAATGAGATTGATGGCCGACAATTTATGGGACGTCTCACATGAGGCATAGCCAAACTCCATGCCAATTGGGGAGGATATCGGGTCCCACTCGAATTACCCATAGACCCTGATGAGGCGCACTGTGACAGAACCACCCAATTCATACAAGCTCAAGTATGGTTGTCCCCATTTAACATGTTGATGAGCACATACTTCCACTTATATAAACCCGGTAGTCCACCGAGTGTCACGAAGGACCTCGGTAAATCAACATCACAACCAAGATCGCGTGATTAAGCAAATACACATCTTATACACGAAGTTGCAGCGGAAATAATGTTTACAATGTGTTCACAAATAATAATACAAGTTTGGGTTTCAAAACCGATTAGTGAAAACAACGTAGCTTTCAAATGATTACAATAATATAAGTTCCAAATACATTGCTAGCATACGTAACATCCTCTAACAAAAGCATATAGATAAGAACACTATATAGAGTCACCGAGCCCATCGGCGTTTAGCCACCATCTTCAGTAGGCCAAGAACTTCACCTGCAACATGGTGGGATAAACCCTGAGTACTCGAATGTACTCGGCTAGACTTACCCATCATAAACCAAAAATAAAGTGACACCAAGGATCATACAAGGCTTTATAAGTGGAACTGGCTTGACAACATTTTGTATAAAAAGCCACTAGTTGAGCTATACATTTTATAATTCGATTCCAAGTTAATTGTAGCTATTCATCTCTAGATTGGCATCTAACCTGTGCCAAACATGTGATGTAGGATTATGTAGCATAACAATAATAACCATAGCCGGTGTAACATTCTTGTCAGGTTCATAAACCCAGGGTCCCTCGGGCACTGGCTTCCACGCCAGGGCCCGGCCCAGAAAAACAGCATGTAGCTCATGGGCCGGCCCAAGAGCCTAAAAACACAACAGGCCGGAAGGACATTCCAGTCCCTAACCAGAAGGTCTACCCGAAAGAACAAGCGCCCACTCATCAACTTCTTCGGCCCACCTCTCTGATCGGAGCACTCGCTTCAAGCACCAGCGGCCTTCGAAGTGGTCTCTCCGATCGGAAGGCCTGGCCCAAAATGCTGCTTCCAACTCTGACCCTGCGACTCCGATCAGGGACCCGTAGGTGGCCTGCTTACCGCTCTTCTCTGACTGGCGCGGCCAGGGCCAACTAGGGTCATCCGGCCGGAGACGTCCGCTCGGAAGGGACCAGGGGCGAACAAAGAAGGCAATGCACAAGTCAAACCACGATACCGGGAACATACCCTATACGCCTGCAGGAACAGTGCTCCACAACCGCCCTGACACAAACAGTATTGTAGGCGCCGACATTTGTGTCTACAGTATTGTAGGCGCCATTGAGCTCCCATATGGCAAAAGGCCCCATGCCTCTGGGCATCGATAGTGGGCGCCAGGGTTCACCATATAGTATTTTGCAGGTACCGACATCCACCCTTCCTGAAGAAGCCAACACAACCTCCCATTTGTACCTAACATTCTATAGTGACATCAATAGTATTGTGGGCACCTACCATCATCGCTACCCTTGTCGGCGTGGGCAACAAGGCATAGAAACATCCGTATTCTCTCCCTCTCACCTGTAAAGCCATCCCCTTTATCTATAAAAGGGGATGCGCTCCCTCCAACAAAGGAGGCCCACTTCTTCAAGTTCAAACTCACTAGATCGATAGCTCATAGCCCCTCAAGCACATGCTTGGACTTCTAGCTCATAGCGGAGTTCCGGTCGCCCTTGGCCCTTTCGGCCTAGACTTCATCGCCGACCGGCTCGGTGTACTCCACCTCCGCGAGTAGACTCGTGACCCGGCACCCGTCGGAGGGACGCCCTCCACCGACTCTGGGATGCGCAACTTCAATGGTGTGGCATCTGCGCTTTATTCTAAGCAAACTCTCTACTCAAACCCTGCTCTACCATACGGCTAGTTCCCCTATGGCCTCGTGTCTCCCGCGGACGCGTATGCCCGGGGGCTCCAAAAGATTATGGCACCGCCCCCTCTCATGTCTAAGTTTGTGGGAATGGCGAGCTATGCTCCCACCTGTTTCCACGACATCATGGATGACGACGTCGGGAGTGACGGCTCCAGCATCGGCGACGTGGCACTAAGCCACCATCTGTCCCGTGAGTGCGCTATGGCGGATGCTCCAGAACAGCTACCAAGGGTAGCGGAGTCCTCACGGACTCACACCCCTCCGGGCCCTCATGCGGAAACCCTTGAGCTCATGCGTGAGCATGGGGAGGATCTACGATGATAGTGGCCGCATCAGCCACCAACTACGCCAGCGTGGTCGGCGCACCACACTGCGCCCCATGCGCATAGACCAGCGAATGCCACCCAGGGTCGCTCCTGTCAGGTCCAGCGCAACACCCTATATAGGGGAACCGATCCCCCGCAGTTCGCTCAGGCCAGCCAGAACATTGCCGCTGCGACAATGCTCCTGTGCAGCCTGTCCGAGCCGAACGACCCTCGCAAATAGGTGATCCATCGGAACCTCTGGGCACTGGTGGAGACCGTCGCCATTCAACAAGCGGAGTGCTCCGTATCGCGATGTCGACTCGCGACCTTGCTCCTCGTCACCGCAACAACCACAGAGTGCGGCACAGGAAGACGCAATGGCACCTCACCACGACTTGTCGACCGCTCCGCACCAGCCGCCCATCTACACACGGCTCAGGCCGAACCGAGACACACGCAATGTTGACAGGAGTCCCAGCCCTGATAGCCTGGAACCGTAGACCTTTGTCCAACACCCCCAGCAAGCGCCGTTCCCACCGCACTTCAACGGGGGCCACGGCAAAGGTAAGGCCAAACGCCAGGATCAAGACAAGGGCCCCTCCATGTAGAGGGGAAAAAAGAACAGAAAGGATCGCCGCCGACCGGCCAACTCCGCGTTGGTCGCCGTGGCAGATTACGTGGGCACTCAGCCCCAGCAAGACCCTTCGGGCCACTTTCACGAGCTCATGGAGAGCCCATGCACCAACCACAACTATCCCGTCAACCATCTCTACAAGGACTGCCAGCTCCTCAAGCGCCTACTGAGGTAGGCTGGCATGCCACGGAAAGAAAAAGACGAAGAGGCTACAACCGAAGAAGGGGGCGCAGCGGGCAAGGATCCAGACGACTGAAGGATGAAGTGATCCGACCGAACGCCTACTGACTGAAGGACAACAACAACAATGACGCTCTCACCAAGCACCTTGGAATAGCTATGTCATTTTTTCTTTTCCTAAGTTTCAGTCTTACCTTTGTTTACTTAGCGAACTCTCCTATAAGAGCACCCCGACCCGAACACTTTTCGGCTTGGGGCGCTCGGGGGCTCCACCAGGGGGCTCTACTACCCCTCTATTTTTGTTTTTATTTTGAATACTCTTTTACTTTCATATGGAGAAACTCCTTCCTACTTGAACAAAAGGGCAGTTTGTTCCTTTGATTTACCTTACGTAGCTTTGCTTTAAAACATTCCGACTGATCGCACCCCACCTTTTCCTACGGTTACGACCGGCCGAGCCTCGCAGGCCACGCCCTAGGCTCACAAGGTTGCAGCCTATGGGACAAACAGGCAGGTACGAGAAAGAAAGAAATAAAAAACAAAATTATGCTAAGGGAAAACTAAGGAACGAAAGGGAACAAGCTTCCCCGAACGGAGCAACTCCATCACAAAAACAAAAACCAATTGCAGTCATTAAAACAAACATGAGCGTTTTACACAGGGGCTCCCCCACGAACTTAAACTTTTTACGTTTACTAAACTACTTATATTCTGCAAGCTATTAAACCGACCCGGCGGCATCTGCTGGCGGCGCAACCGACGAAGGCATGGACTGCTCACTCCCCGGCGTCACGACATTCGGCTTGGTTGAGGCCAAGGCAACGTTCCCCCCAATCCAGGCTCTGGGCTATCTGCAGGCTCGGAAGCATCCTCTCCACGCATGCTTCAGGCCATGTCTTAATGGTGAACATCCATCACCCACTCGGCGGAGACTTGCTCTGACACCGACTGCGCGTGCGGCAGCAAGCTCTCCCTGATTAATTGGATGTCCTCCATGCTCAGGCCTTCAGCATACCCACAACAGATAGTGGCGAAGTCTAGATTCGGGTGGCACGTCACCACCGAGGTCAACAGCCCTGACGCTCCATAATATAGCCCGCTCCTGACAAGGTCCCGAACCGCATCCAGAACCTCTGCCAGCTGAATCACGGGCGCGCTGGTACTTGGCGCCGACCCAAAGACTTCCGAGACGACAAGCTGGGCAGCGTTGTGGATCTGTCCAAGCTCCCCTTTGAGAGCACATCGCTCTTCATGGGACTTGGCTAGCTCCTCAGCATTTTGGCTGAAGTTCGCCTTGGTCATCTCTAGGTCTCGCTCTAGCGCCTTCACCTTTTCACCCGGCTATGCAAGAAGGGCGACAAGCTCAGAAATAGGCTGGGAAAAAATCAACACCATAAGAAAACAAAAAGGTACGCACTGATGCGAGAGGCCTCAAGGGTGGAGAGATCCTCTGCCTGCTGAACCACCTGCTCATGCAGCCAGGCACTCGCGTCCTCCATCCCCATCATCTGGTCCTACAGTGCGAGCACCACCCGATCTGCTTCCGACCAGGGCCTCTGCTCCGCCTCTAGGGCCTTCTATGCCGACTCTAGGGTGGCCCACTCCGGCTCAAGGGCTACCAAGGCCTCTTGAAGCGCTGCCTCGGTGTTCGCCAGGGACGTCCGTAGCCCCGCCTCAGTCTCCTCTTGGCGGACCCTTGCCGCCTCGAGCCCCTGCTCGGCAGCAGTCGCCCGCTCCGCTGCACGCTACCCCTCCGCCCACACCGCGACCGCCTCGGCCGCCCAGACCTGGGACTCGCGGCAAGAGGACTCCACCCGGCGCTCAAGCTCGGCCATCCGGGCGTGTTCGGCCTGGAGGAAGTAAGACTTGAGGGACGACACCTTCCTTATTTCCTATGAAAAACAGGCATGCTAAAAACAACCAACGAAAGATTCAAAGGGCAAGGATAAGTACTAGAAACTCACCTCCACGGCGAGCTGCAGGTCGCCCTCAACTAGCTGTCAGGCAAACTGAGCCTACTTCCAGGCACTCTCAAGCTTTGCGGACAGCTTGGTCAGTTTAGACACCACGGCATGCCCTTGCCCCCCGAAAATGTCCCTGAGCTGGTGCTCCCGGGAATCCCGGAGGACGAACCTCGCCTTTGATGGGTCTTCAGGGAAGGGCCACTCCAGGTCACCCTTCGATGAACCGTCGGAGGACCCAGCCTCTGACCGGACCACCGCTAGCTCCTGCAGCGCCACCGCCAGCTCCTGTGGCGACACCGGCGGGTCTGCCATGGTATCCGCCTCGTCATCAAACAGGATCTCCACCACCTCATTCACATGGGATGCCGCCAGGTGTCCCAACTCCGTCCCGGCCACACTTCCCTCCGGCGCCTTCGGCTCTGACGGCAAGGATAGGTCGTGTAGCCCTCCACCCGGTGAGGTAGGGAGCTTGCCCCCTTCGTCTCCTCCACCACGATCGGCAGAGGAGGGGCCGCGAGAGTTACCTCCGATGCAACCTCCACCATCGGCACCGGGATCACCGCCAACAACATCGCCACCACGGTCGCATTATCAGCAGCCACCCCGGGGGGCACCACCCCCGGGAGGGAAGGCTTTGTTGCTGCCACCCTGCTCCCCCCTTCGCTCACCGTGACACTCTGCAGAGTGGACCTCCAAACCTCCTGCATGGGGGTCGGGGCGATGCTCAACCCCAGCATCCCCCGGCTGCTGACAAAAACCATGGGTAAGCCACACTCCAAAAAGACTCAACCACCAAAAATCAAAGAAGCAACAAAAGGAAACATACCGGGTGGCGAGCGGCACGACTCTGAAGGCAGGCTCCGACGACGACGGGCCCATAGGATGAGGTCTGCTCCCAGACTACGACCCATGCCCCCTCACTTCAGACAGGGTCGGAGTCGTCTGGACCGGCTCCTGCCCGGCCTGCGGGTCGCTACGACTTCCCGCTCAGGGCTCCCCGACTAGAGCGGTGGGCGAGGCGTCCCCCAACTGTGAGTCACGCATCGATCGGGCGCCAGTCTGCCCCTCAGACCGCCCGGACTGCTCGACCTCACCCACAGTAGGGGGGCCTCCTCTAGCTACAAGTCCAGCATTGGCACTAGCCATGTCACCGCACAAGCGCTGGTCCGCTCCTCGGATCGCCCAGCTCCACCAGCCGCGTCCGCCACAGGTGACAACGGGATGGGCGACACTACCGAGAGGTGCGGCGACCGCGTCCGCTTCGCCGCTCGCTCGCCAATGGCGTCCACACTCGCCGCATGCTTCCTCGACGTAGGAACCTCCGCACGCTGCGCGGCCTCCTGCTCCTCACCAGTGGACGTCGCCGCAGGGTCACGACGCATCGCCGAGGTCACAACGACCTCCTGACTCTCCTCCTCGTCGGAGAAGACCATGTCGTCCAAATCCATAGGATCATCCAATGTGAGTTTTGACTCAATGTCGCTCCTACATTCCCCGGCCCTCACGCACCAGGTGACCTCCTTCTTCTTCTCTTCTTTTCGCTAAACCTCCTTGGTTTTCTTCTTCTTCCGAGCATCTGCAGCCTCCTTCTGGGCGGCCTACTGGGCTCGGCCCACTGGTCCTTTGGAAAGGTGCGGCTGGGACTTGTACCTCCCAAGCCCCTATAGAACGAATGAACCAAAATCAAAAAAGAAAAGGGGGGCAGAGAAAAAATCACAAACAAAATAAGGGAGCATACCAGCATGGGCACGATCGAGGCATTGAACGGTATGGGTTTTCCCACCACCGTCTCTCTAGGCCTCAGCTACAGCACTCGACTGACGTGACTCTAGATCTCATCATCTGGTAGCTCCTCTGGCGAAGCGTGGTCTAGGTCCGACCGACCACCATACATCCACATTAGGTGCGTCCTCTCCACCAACGGCACGACCCAGCGGCGGTAAAGGGCGTGGAACACTCGCACCCCATCGAGGCCGCCTCTTACGAGCTTCCGGAGCTCCTCCTCGATGGCCTCCACCTTGTGCCTCTCTGTGTGGGCGCAGCCCCACGACCAACTCTTTTGCTTCATCGGCCTCCTGCCGGTAAACATTGGAAACGGATTCCTGATATAGAACCACTCCCCATGCCATCCCCGGTTGGAGTCACATGGGGAGTACGCGGGATACGAGCCTCCCACATGTGGCTTCCTCTATAGGGCCCAGCCTTCGACCGGTGTGATCTTGGCCGAACTCTAGTCCGCCATAGCTCTCCTAGAAAAGAAAAGCCAGAATAGATCCACGTGCAGCTCCATCCCGAGGAAAGCCTCATAGACGGTGACAAAGCCAACAATATGCAGCACCCCCGTTGGATTGAGATGCTGCAGCTCCAGACCCCACTCGTTGAGGAGTCTGCGCAGGAACCAATGTGCGGGGTATCCTAATCCGTGCTCGTGGAAAGTGAGGAAAGAAACCACCTCATCGGGACAAGGTTGCGGGAACTCCTCCCCTCTAGGGACCCTCCAGTGCGCCACCTCCTGCGGCGGTAGAAACCACTTCGCAATGAAAGCCTCCAGCACCAACTTCCTCACGTTGGACGTCTGCTAGTCCGACATTTCGCTCCGGATCGAAAAAAAGGTCGGTGAGTTCCTCTCTTCTCCCTCGCTCTCTCCCCTTCTTTCCTAGAAACCTCCGCGGCTCTCAGGAACGCTCACAGCAAAAAAGGAAGAGAGAAGGCGGTGGCAGACAAAGAATAGGCAAAAGAACAAAACAAAAACCCTCTCCTAGCTCCTATTTAAAGGAAAGGGAACAGCGGTTAAGGAAGGACATGCCGATCGGGGAAGGCAGAGCGGCGGAGCAAGAATTTCTCTCTCTTTTCCATTTAATGCAGATGAGACGTGCCCTGAACCAATGAGATGCGCCCTACTCGATGGAACGGCTCCTGATCGGACGGGATATGGCCTGGCTGTGGCCCACCACCACCGCATGATCAACCACTACCACACGATGGGCACAGGAACCAAAGCGTCACCGCACGTGGGTATAGGGACCAAAAATGAAATCTCTGCCAAGAAAGACCACTGGACCTCCCTGAGTCGATCAAATCACCCAGGAGGGACACTAGGCAATAGGTAAGGAGCAAAGGGATGCCTCATGCAGGCCATGCTGACTCCATCTCGAACGACGAGCACGGGTCCCAGTCGGACGTTTCCGACTAAAGCTCTCCGAGCCCCGTCACTCCAGTCGTCAAGGTAAACATTACCAAAACCCCCTCTATTTCCTTATAAATCATTCATACATCCATACGCGCATTCATCTCATACGCCCGCGCCTCCTGGACGATTCAGGCCTTGAACCACCCGAGGGCTCAGGAACTAAGCATTGCATGTGTAGCGAAATGCACCAGAATGCTCCATGTTGCATCACGAAGCGGCGGTTGCCTCATTCGACATGAGCAACCAACAGAGCCAGGGGAGAAAACCGTAGATGAGCATCATGTGGCCCTAGCCTGGTTCGGCAGACTGGGTCATCTCAACCTTCTTGTTCAATCCTGAACCTCTCGCCAAGCCCACAAAATCTCCATCGAAGGGGAGGCCATTAGGCCACCTCGGTCGGTCTCTGTAACGACCTAGGCATCTATCGGGTTGCAGGTAAAGGAGTAGTGGAATGTCACAAGAGGGCTATGTCGACCCTGTCATGAATGATGGACCCGGATTCCACTCGATCGCACCCGTTAGCGAGCTCACCGAGCTAGTCTTTGTGCCTGAGTGATCGGGACAGGCGATGAAACTCAGCCGCTCTGGTTGTGAGGAACCGGATGGGGTAACACACAATACTCACATCGACCCCCACAAAGGCCTGATAGGGCTCGGGGGCTCAAGAAAAATGCCAAGGACAGTGACCTCGAACTCGCTAGATCAACGACTACGACTCGCCCGGTCCCATGGTGTGCACCGATGCCAGGATCCATGAGCACCGCCTCGTCCGATCTTTAACTAAACTAAAAACGTCTTTGTAACGGCTTCACTTCCGACTGCGCTCCAAAGAAATCTTGGGACCGTGACCCTGAACTTGCGTTGACAGGATCGGTGACATCCGGCTATGGCTCTTAGGACCATGACTCCTAAACTCACGTCGACAGGATCTATGACATCCGGCTATGGCTCTTAGGACTGTGACTCCTAAACTCACATCGACAGGATCTATGACATCCGGCTATGGCTCCTGGGATCGTGACTCCTAAACTCACGTAATGGCTTCACTTAGGATCCATGAGCTCTGGCTCGTCTGATTCCAAAAAACTAACTAAACTAACTCTCTCAATGCACGGCGCGCACCGACGCCTAGGTCCATTCGCAACTTCACCTTGCCCGATCCTGCGGCGCGCATCGACGCCAAAGATCAGTGAGCTCTGACACAACCAGACCAAGCTATCTCCACCCATGGCACACACCGATGCTAGGGGCCATTCATGACTCCGACTCACCCGATCCCACGGCGCGCATCGACACCTAAGATTAGTGAGTTCTGCTTTTTTACCCAATCCCCGTACCTCACTGCCTCGGCTGCGCAACGACGCCGTGGTTAAACAAAGTTCCATCTCAAACTAAAAAACACACACGCCCATTGAAACAACACCCCCAAACGGTTCTACCCGAACCACCCGGGGCTCGGGGGCTACACCCGTGGGTGCGCTCGCGCGCACCCACCGACACAACACAAACAACCTCTCCTGCTGACAACATAGAAAACCCCCCAGCCGGTTCTGTCCGAACCGCTCGGGGGCTCGGGGGCTACACCCGCGGGTGCGCTCGCGCGCACCCATCGGCAAGACAAAAAAAATCCCCTGGACGATTTGGCTCAAATCACCCAGGGGCTCAAGGGCTCCTGTCAGGTTCATAAACCCAGGGTCCCTCGGGGACCGGCTTCCACGCCAGGGCTCGGTCTAGGAAAATAGCATGCAGCTCGTGGGCCGGCCCAAGGGCCTAGAAACATGACGGGCCAGAAGGACATTCCAGTCCCAGACCTGAAGGTCTACCCGAAAGAACAAGCGCCTGCTCATCAACTTCTTCGGCCCACCTCTCCAACTAGAGCACTTGCTTTAGGCACCAGTCGCCTCCAAAGCGGTCTCTCCGATCGAAAGGCCTAGCCCAAAACACTGCTTCCTACTCCAACCCCGTGACTCCGACCGGGGACCCATAGGAGGCATGCTTACCGCTCTTCTCGGACTGGCGCGGCCAGGGCCGACTGGGGCCATCCGGCCGGAGATGTCCGCTCAAAAGGGACCAAGGGCGAACGGAGAAGGTAGCGCACAAGTCAAACCATGATACCGGGACCATACCCTGTATGCCTGCGGGAACACTGCTCCACAACCGCCCTAACACAAATAGTATTGTAGGCACCAACATTTGTGTCTACAGTATTGTAGGCGCCATTGAGCTCCCATATGGCAAAAGGCCCCCCATGCCTCTGGGCATCGATAGTGGGCACCAGGGTTCACCATACCTGGTGCACGTGGTAAGGGCTCCTCACATAACAATAGTATTTTGCAGGTACCGACATCCACCCTTCCTGAAGAAGCCAACGCAACCTCCCATGTGTACCTGACATTCTATAGTGACATCAATAGTATTGTGGGCGCCTACCATCATTGCTACCCTCATCGACATGGGCAACAAGGCAAAGAAACATTCGTATTCTCTCCCTCTCACATATAAAGCCATCCCCTTTATCTATAAAAGGGGTGCGCTCCCTCCAACAAAGGAGGCCCACTTCTTCAAGTTCAAACTCACTATATCGATAGCTCACAGCCCCTCAAGCACACGCTTGGACTTCTAGATCAAAGTGGAGTTTCGGTCATCCTCGGCCCTTTCGGTCAGACCCGACTAGGCCTCTTGAACACCCCTCCTTTCTCCTTCTCGTTTATAACCCCACTACAAACTTTGAGCACCTGGGCTCAGGAATAAAGTCACCGACCGACCCAAACTGGACGTAGGGCATGTTGCCTGAACCAGTATAAATCCTATGTCATTGAGTGCTAGGCCACTTCCGATCACAACATATAGCAAAACTACAAATATTTACTAGTTGGTCACTTTCTGTACCCACAATTCCCATGTTCATCATAACCATCAAATTTTATAGTTCAATTACTACGATGCTGGAGCTAGTTGAGTTTCTCATTATCCGAGAGACGACGATTCGAATCAGTTGTAACCAGCTGGGCAATTATTCCTTACAAAATCCCAGACATACCTGCGCCAAGGTAGTCTTAGGTCACCTTTGGTACAACTCAGGTACACATTTTATGGGTTCAAACAGCGCCGCACAACCAGGGACAACCAGCTACCAGGACGTTCAGGACTACCCTACCCTTGGGCTCACATCTGGCTCCCCACACAACCTTACTACCATCCAGAGTGCGTAGTCTAACAGAACGAGGCCCATCCTGAGTTGAGCTACTTGGCTTCGCAGTTTGAACGAGTTATCCAGCCAGCTAAGTGAGAGGCATGCGTTCAATCTCGGTAGAAGTGCCAGCAATGGTATGATCCTTAATCACGGGATCAACATAGCCAACCCAACACCATTGCATATGAAATCCTGCCCGGTCTCCACTTAGATTACATCCCATGGTTATTTTTCCAAGATAGCAAATATAGCCAACCGTGCTCCGGTATCCACCTATATCTCGTAGGTGACAGAAAATCACCCGACTTCTACCGATCTAAGCATGGCTAAGCATATATTCGATCCTAGACCTACACAGGGTTCAAGGTATATGTCAGGACAAGGAAATTATATGCATCAAGAGTTTCTAATCAACTCCTATAACCTAATGCATCAAACATAAAAGGACTCAAGTTCATATTTATAAAACATAGGAGGCTTAAAGTGCTCCAAGTTTTGCCTAGGATCCAACACAAAGTCAGTTTAGATAGCTTGCATCATCTTGGTGATGTCTCTGGTCCTAGCACTTAGTCCTTCCACCTTCGGGATAGGTTCACCATACACCGCCTTTGGGTTCGGCTCTAACATCACGTCCTTCACGTGGTGCATCTAGCGTACCTAGATGAGATGCAACAATGCAAGTGCATGAATGCGAAGAATGGTAACATGAGATGCATCATATAAAAGCATTCAACACAAGTATAAGGTTACACCTCAAGACATAATCACTTAGAGAGCAAGTAATTTAACTAACTATCACTCAAGTCTAGCATAGGGGTGGCAAGCATAACAAGCATGGCACACCAGTTCACTCAAGTCAAACTATTAGAAGCATTTAACAATCAAGAACTAATTAAGCCTAGCATCACATAAGAACTAGGGCTGTGGTGAACGACACCAACATAATTAAAGCTCTAGCAAAACATGCATCAAGATCATTTTTGTGGCAACATGCTTACATGACCATTTATTAGTTACATGCTTGACCAACATTATATAACACATTTATAAGATACCTCAGGTAGATCAATTTAACTCTAGTAGTGTCATGATCTAACACTAACAAGCATACAAAGCAATGCAAAGTGAAGCAAACAACTTCAGGTACATGCTCAGATTTTGGGCAGCAGCACAGCAGTCACTTTTTTCAACCATACCCATAGTTCTAGGCATGCAAAAAGTGTGATCCTAGACTTTCTAGAAAGCTTAGAAAATTGTCTATAACTTTGTTATTAACACCAAAAGCTGATTCAACAACGAACAAGGTCAAAATACATCGTGGAGCAGAGCCTATACAATTAAGGGTAGAAAGCTGATAGTAACTTCAGAAATGCATACCGAGTTCTATTCATCCAACAAGCATGATCCTTAACTTTATAGAAAGCTTATTAATTTATCTGCCACTTTATTATTATCATCTTAAGATGATTCTACAACTAACAAGGTTAAACAACATCAAGAAGGCATGTCTATCTAGATTTGAACAGAAACTATCATTCTAATTTGAACAGCTATAACTGGAGTTCTAAACCACCAAAAAGGGTGTTCTTGGACAATTTGGAAAGCTTAACAAAAACACTACAACTCTTCTATTATCACCAATAAACGATTCAAAGCTTATCTAAGCCAAATAATGCAATCTTTGAGTTCTGCACAGATCTCATGAAAAACCTAACAGGGGACTTGTAAAATCTATAACTCTTAGATATCTTGCCCTAAAGTCATGAAACTTTAGGACAAATAAGGTAAGGGAGTTATCTACAACTTTTGTATTCACCACATCCACAGAAAACACCATTATCACCACGAAATTAATTGGTTAACCAAAACTATACATGCAGCCCAAACAGCAGAGGCATACTGCATTCATCTGTCATTTAGTTGCTACAAACTAACATATTCTTGACATATATGCTACTCCAAACATCTTGGAATCATATTCAAACAATCATACCATGAAGAAATAGCTACTAGAAGCATCAGATGACAATAAATACATGTATATGCTCACAACATTCATCCTCTACTTTAATAATGCAACATATGTATTATTTTTAGTACTGTATGAGAACAACTAGTTTGGGGATGAGACTTTTGTGAGTGGTATATGTTATCAAAACATGGCTACTGCACAAATTTCATATGCTCAGGTTTTATAATTTAATTGCTATGAAAAAGACAAATCTTAATTATTAATAAACATGTGAGAACAAGATAAATCTAAAGATCATTATTTTCTATAAACATATAGCCATATTAGGCTTTTTCAGGCCACATTATCACCATGCAAGGGCAACGGACCCACATTTCACATTTTTGCACATACAAATTATTTATAAGCCATTTAAAACCATTTATCAATTATTAAACCATTTAAATCAATAACTCAATTATACTACATCCAATGACCATGAAAGTTTTACCACAGCACACACATAGCATGAGTAGTCTACCATAAAAATTT
Organism: Miscanthus floridulus; assembly: GCF_019320115.1. NCBI lineage: Eukaryota > Viridiplantae > Streptophyta > Magnoliopsida > Poales > Poaceae > Miscanthus > Miscanthus floridulus. The sequence goes on from NC_089597.1 coordinate 98,466,983, forward strand.
CACAACAATTGGAGCACCACAAATTTAGATATGAATTTATTCCTAGAAAACCCTAATTAACATAGATAAATAAAAACAACAAAAACCTTCTACTAACACATATCATATTATGACTCTACTATGTAGATCTACTCACAAGGATTCCAAAACATCTTCATTTGCTATTTTACAAATTTTCTATGATTTGCTATGAATTTCCAAAATTTCAACCGATTAAAAGCAATAATCTGAAAAAGAAAAGGAAAAACATTTTTGCAAAGTGAACACTGGACTTTCCTCTAATTAATTAAGCCCATATATGTAAACTGATGTCTCTGGGCATTTTGCATCTGGAACCAAGAAAGAGTTTATATTTTGATTTTCACTCCCTCTCTTCTTCAACTCGACGCAGAAACAGAGCAGGACGACGGGGGAGGGCCGGCTCTAGCGGGGCAACAGCCAGGCGATGGCTTGGGACATGGCTACGCAGTACTAGAGTTGTCGGAGGAGAGGCGCAATGTGGCTAGCGGGACTAGTGGGGAGGAGGGGCTCTGCTCGGTCTCAAGGAGGACGAGCGGGGGAGACAGAGAGGGACGGAGTGAGAGAGCGAGGGAGAATGGGAGAAAGGAAGAGTGAGGCAGCGAGCGAGAGGCGAGAGGGTGCTCGGTCTTTCCCTTTTACTCGAGCAGGGGCGACATGGCACACATGCGAGGGCGCAAGGGAGCCACATGGGCCTGCGGCGCCTGCACACGGTCAGACAGGACGCTGCTTCCTACTGATCCAAACAGTCAAGAGATCGGCTAAAACCGCCAACTTCCCCATCTTCTATCTCCTGATCCGGTTGTCCTGTGATCACGGCGCAAGAGGCAAAGTTGTAGATCTTTGTGAGATGAACAACATTGATTTAAGGATCAAGAGCCAACTCGGCCTAGATTTGGAGATATGGATCTTCAAAGGAGGATACCCGAAAATGGAACTCTGAATTTTGGTTTCAGGCCGACTGAAACGGCATTCTTCTCCCTCTTCCAACTCCTAATCCGTTTAGTTGTGGCACAAGCTATAGTAACTAAAGTTGTAGAGCTATGCGAGATCAACAACTTTGCATAAAGGAACTTGGGCTGGTTTGGCATGGTTACGAAGATACAAGCCTCCAAAGTAGGGTATACGAAACTAAAAATAGAATTCAGTTAAGGGCTGAATTCAAGAAACTTTTTGCTATTTTTCAATAACTTTTGAAAGTCCAAACGTGCTCCAAAAGTGATGAGACTTATTCTGTTGTTTTCTCCATGAAGTGTACTTCAACTCATTAAGGAATCCAATTGAGTTGTCACCCAATTCAAGAAGATAAAAATTCACAAACATATCAACTCGCTGCTATCGATCAGGGACTTGGAAAAATTCTAGAGGGACCAAAACAGCACTGTATTCCAACTTGAGGCCACTATTTGAGCCATTTAGGAGTTGAATCGGGGCTTGGTCCAAATAAAGTTTGTTGTACTCCACTTAAACTTTGACTTTTATTTAAGGTCAAACTCCATATCTGGTCCCGAGATCATTGTTTCATCTTGGTCAATGCAGCATCACGATAAACCCTAAATTAGAGTTTTAGACCGATTGAGGCATTTTCTTGGTATTTTCTCAACATGAACCCTCCATGACTTTTGTTGTAGAGTTCAATTAGAGTCATTTTGGCAAGGTAGCGAGGTTTGGTCGACATCCCATATTCCCATTCACCTGATGAAGCAATTCAAGAAAGTTTATAACTTATCATTTCATGTGACTTTTTTATTCCAAACTTCATGAAACTTTTCCAAAGTTTACTATGGATGCATGTTGATGTAATGTACATGAAATAAGCATGTTTTAAGATTACTCATGTATAATCTTAATAAGGGTCCACATGTAAGCAATGGGGTGTTGTCCAAATTTAAGTTGGGCTCATTTTCATAGATTTGACCTCAACACCTTCATCACCATTTTAGAAATAAGGAACTAAAGCTCCTGATTACCTCTTGATCTATCATGTTTGAGCTCAAACCCACTGCCTAGCAAGTGGCAAATACTCAGGGTGTTATAGCCCTCCTGCCTTACGAGAATCTCGCCCCAAGATTCAGTGCGAAAGACTTTTAAGGGAAGGGAAACATGTCATCCAATTTTCAACGTCTGTGATAGGATTAGGTTACTTAGCTCCGAGCATCAAAGTGGCTAATTTAGTCAAGACACTCTCTGATACTTGTTCTTCATAGTAAATTTTTGTCTATAGAATTTCCTTCATTGATTCCCATCAAGCATTGTTACTTTGGGAGGAATCCAGGACAGCATAGTTCTGAGTACTTGTTCTTGGTGTACAAAGGGTGGTTTAGAGCATAATGAACTACTTGCATCCTCTGCCTCTCTAGTGGGCATAGCATGTACAACTTTCTATAAGGAATGAGATCATAGACGGGGTAAACATGTTCTGAGGCAGTGAAGAATCGACTAATCCAACAGGCCATGCCTATCCTGGTCGTAACTATCCAATCACTCAAATGCCAACTGATGGAAAACTACATAATGTTTCATGTGTGTAGTTCTCTTTCTCTAATGATAACACGGTATTATCTAAGTCTATTGAGAGAGCGGTGAATGTGATAGCTGACTCTATCGGCTCAGTGGTTTCGATGATCATTAGTTGAGGGGATCCTCATATCCAAGCGGCAATAGTTATCTAGGTTGAATCTGATGCAATCTCTTGGGTAAAAACACACAGCAAGTACCAAAGGATGAACCGATGTTAAAGATTGTTACAGAAAAGGAGAATAGTGATGCTTGGAGGACAGCAGTGGTCGAAGTTTCATTCACAACTTTTGACAGTCCTCTACCAAAGTAGCTTGAGTACAACTTTCCTTTGTGGTACAATTACAATCCAACAAAGCTTACTTGTTGAACTACTTTTGACATTGAGGCTTTCTTTTTAGGATTAATCAACAACTCAACAACATAATCCAAAATCTATTATTTGGCACCTTTCCACTTTATCTTCAACTCATACTGCTATAAGTTGACTATTTAGAACACCCTAACTGCTCACAAAATTGCGGACATAAGAGGCAAGGCAATGCACAACAGGTGCAAGGAGTCTTCTCTAGGGCATCTAAAGGATTATCTAATGGCAAAATATTGACCATGTTGCTAATCTTGGCATCAATTACAAACACAACCTTCTAATGTGAGGGATGATAGCAGTCAATAGAGAAATCATAGATTCTGTACACCTTGGTTTCTAGTTCATATCTCACAAACTACTACTACATTGCATACGAATTTTGGTAGGTGTATAGATCCAATAGTCCTCTAACTACTGACCAAAATGGAGCTCAAACCGACACCGTTTGATTATCCAAACAAATCATCTACCAAAACTGCTCTGTTCTGAAATTTTAGTGACCCGAACTAACAAAACGTCTCTAAAATCCAATGCTTTACTCAACCAATCCTCAAACCAACTTAAGACATCGAAGTACCCTAAGCGAGGAATGAGCTCGCCAAGTCTTGTGACAATCGAACCATGTTTGAGCTTCTAATCACTGGCTTAAAGATAATTGGTTTGGTGCCATGAAATCTGAACATATTTCCCGTTCTTCTTTTTCTTTGCATCACACATTGTGGAGTGTGTTCCGCACTCTCTAACTCTTCATACAGAAGTAGCAGTAGCTTTCTCACTGAGGATGGAGGCTAGGGTTATTCCTTACATGCCTCTTAGGAAACAACCTCTAGCGTTGATTTAGACACCAACTCAACGATACACAAGCACTAGACTTGTGGGTTGTTTTTGTAGGGCACAATGCATACTACATGTAGAGGGGCAGTCTAGCAAAGATAAGGGACCATTTCTAACTATCCTTTGGCACTTCAACCAATAGGGTCCTGAACAAATCCTTTTGCAGCACCTAGATGCATAGTGATGTTGTCCTCAACTAAGGACGTGCTTTCTCTAGCTCTTTACCTAGCTGATACAACATCTTGTACAATCTGTGTGATTGTCCAAGATGGAATTGCCTTGACAACATAGGGTCTAGAGAAGAAAGCAATACTTGCATCGCTGACCAACTTTGTTGTTTCCTTGCTTAACATTGTTCTGTGAGACATAGCCTTTGTAGCTACCAAGGAGTCATTACCTAGTCAGAGATTAACTTTCCTACTGGTAACAAATTAGTTGTCTCTCAACACTTAAAAATTCCAAATCTTCCTTTTTGATGGCAATAATCATAGTGGATGCGCAAACAGACAGTCAATATCAAAGTCAGCACACTGAAGAAGGTCAGTTTTTGACTGCATGATCGTTATGCACCTAAAGGTTGAGAACTTGGACAGGAAGCTCATGAGCACCAGGTGACCTATTACAGCACATAATATCTCCATCCATTGTCACTCGACTGATAACTTGTCCAACCTTACATGTTGTGTACCTTTCTAATCCAACAGGGATGACATAAGTTGCTCATTAGATGATCAACGTCATTACAGGGACAGCCAAGTAGAATCACTCATCTACCACCTCTTATAGTCTGTTAATGTTTATGTCGGTGACCTGTTCTTCAAAGGTTATCTTCTTTGCAACTTTAGAAGGAAGCTTTACTACTTTTGGTCCAATATATGGTTCTTCTGGTAAGATATGGGGATCTTCTGATAGGATCAGGAGAGATAATCGAGGAAAAGCTCATGATGAGATGACACATCGGTGTAGTTCCATAATGGATCATGATTAGAAACCTCGATACCAGCACGCACCAAGCAGCATAACCATGTGTCGGCCGACCACAAGGAGGCCCTAGGTTCTGTCATGGCACCATTAGTCATTAACCAAGACACCATTACTGAACCTACAACCTACAAGAAATCTCACATGGCACAAATTGGGTTGCATAGGAGCAAGCACTATGCGAAGGAGGGATAGCAAGCAAAGGTAGTCACAAGATTAGGAGTCAACAAGGAGACGATCTGAAGATCAAAACATAGCGTCAGGGAACATAGATTAACTAACAAAGACAACTGAGCATGAGACCCTTGCTTTATTTCCATATACGCCTTGTGTCCACCAAGGTGATTACCAGATAAAGATTACATGAGATTTGGTCTTGTTGGGTAGCAACATGAGATCAAGACCGATAAATATTCTAAGACTTGAGGGAGTTGGAGATTAAACAAGCAGATTCGAGGGACAAAGCCGATACACTACTCAGAGATTTAGTTGATAAAGCAACAAAATGATTTGCAAGGAAAAGACTTTGAGGTTCAGGTAGCGAGAGGTTAGCGTTGCACCGGATCACCTTTAGGATAAGGGCAGAGATGTCCAACAAAGATTTTTGGGCAGAGTCTTCACACACAGGAGCAAGACATCCATGACATATGCAAACGTTTAAGGGAACCAAGCTTGGACTCACGAGTCAAGCAAAAGCATGGATACACAAACATTCAAGGGCTAACAATCACACACACACGCGCTCAAGCTCCTAAGCAAGGGAATCTACTTGGAGACAACCATGAGATTTAACATAACTTGAGTGTTGTTCCAGGATAAGGCTCTTCAACACTCGTATGCTTACTGGGGACAAAAGGGTGACAACTATGGTACCACCTAGATCACAACACATTCACACATACATTATGGTAATACCTAGAAAGCAAGCAACCACACATCTAAAGAACTAATGTGAAGATAACTTGAAAGGAAGAACTTGACATTATATTTAAAAGAAAAGCATGTGTAGGCTTCTAACAAGGTATCACTACCAGTTTTAGTTTTCAAAAAGGGTGAAGTTCTTTTGCTAACTACTAATTTGTCATCTATTTTCTTTGGAAGCAAACATACAAGGCAAAGCTAATCACACATTATCTTCAAGCACAGCTATTCAAGCGACATGGAACAAGACATTTTGCCTAGCTTCACACAACGAAGATAGTAACATCACATTGATCACAAGTTACTTATTATTAGAACAAAAGTGAGGGAAGCATATTTATGCACAAGCACAATCATTATGCATGACCGTCCTATTTGTCCTCACAAAATTGCCAGCCTAAGGTAGCAATCACGTTCTATTTTAGTGGCATAACACTTACTTTCTCGACATATAGTTAGCTGTCAGCTACATTCAATCTACGCATTCATGGTTAGCGTACCTGCAGAAGAATTTCATTTCAGTCCAACCCCACAATTATATATATATATATATATAGAATATATATACTTCTGTATCAAAGCTACCCATATGTAAATACGTCTATACATACATACAGAATATGCATATATAGCCATACCAAAGCTAACACACAATTAAATACTTCCGTATATATATGAGATATATATACTTTAGTATCAAAACTACCTCTCCCCTTTGACTGCACACTCACATCTTGTGGCCATGCCACTCACCATCTTACCTGGGCGTAGAGGTAAATTGATCCATACATTACCACTTAAGCGAATGGCATCCATACAATAGCACGCCGTATGGACGACGAAGTAAAACTTGCAATAAAGTAAATCCCCCATAGTTAGTATTAGTTTAGTTAACCACCTAGTAGTCCTTAGTTGGGCTTAACTAGAGGTTGTGCTAGCATAGTTTTGCAAATTAGTTTTGACAAATTTGCCTGTAGCTAAAGTTTTAGTTAAAATAGGCTTTTTAAAACCAAAACTTTATTTTTTAAAACTATGTACATGATAGTATTATGCTTAATTTTGCTCCAATGCCAGCTATGATAGAACCGCCTAATTCATATAAGCTCAAGTATGACTATCCCTATTTAACATGTTGACGTGCACATACTTTCACTTATACAAACCCGGTGGTCCGCCGAGTGTCACGAAGGACCTCAGTAAATCAACATCACAACCAAGATCGCGCGATTAAGAAAATACACATCGTATATATGGAGTTGCAGCAGAAATAATGTTTACAATGAGTTCACAAATAATAATACAAGTTTGGGTATCAAAACCGATTAGTGAAAACAACGTAGCTTTCAAATGATTACAATAATATAAGTTCCAAATACATTGCTAGCATATGTGACATCCTTTGACAAAAGCATATAGATAAGAACACTATATAGAGTCGCCGAGCCCACCGGCGGTTAGCCACCATCTTCAGTAGGCTAAGAACTTCACTTGCAATATGGTGGGATAAACCCTGAGTACTCGAATGTACTCAGCTAGACTTACCCATCATAAACCAAAAATAAAGTGACACCAAGGATCATGCAAGGCTTTATAAGTGGAGCTGGGTTGACAACATTTTGCATAAAAAGCCACTAGTTGAACTATACATTTTATAATTCAATTCCAAGTTAATTGTAGCTATTCATCTCTAGATTAGCATCTAACCTGTGCTAAACATGTGATGTATGATTATGTAGCATAACAATAATAACCATAGCCGGTGTAACATTCCCATGTTCATCATAACCATCAAATTTCATAGTTCAATTACTATGATGCTAGAGCTAGTCGAGTTTCTCATTATCTGAGAGAGATAGCGATTCAAATTGGTTGCAACTAGCTGGGCAGTTATTCCTAACACAAACCTAGACATACTTGCGCCAAGGTAGTCTTAGCTCACCTTTGGTACAACTCAAGTACACATTTCATGGGTTCGATCAGTGCCGCACAACCAAGGACAACCAGCTGCCTAGACGTTCAGGACTACCCTGCCCTTAGACTCATGTCTGGCTCCTCGCACATCCTTACTACCATCCAGAGTGCGCAGTCTAACAGAACAAGACCTGACCTAAGTTGAGCTACTCGGATTCACGGTCGGAATGAGTTATCCGGCCAGCTAAGTGAGAGGCATGCATTCAATCTCGACAGAAGTGCCAGCAACGGTACGGTCCTTAATCAACACAGATGAGATCAACATAGCCAACCCAACACCATTGCATATGAAATCCTACCCGGTCTCCACTTAGATTATATCCCATGGTTATTTTTCCAAGATAGCAAATATAGCCAATCGTGCTCTGGTATCCATCGATATCTTGCAGGTGACAGGAAATCACCTGACTTCTACTGGTCTAAGCATGGCTAAGCATATATTCGATCCTAGACCTACATCGGGTTCAAGGTATATGTCAGGACAAGGAAATTATATGCATCAAGAGTTTCCAATCAACTCCTATAACCTAATGCATCAAACATAAAAGGACTCAAGTTGATATTTGTAAAACATAGGAGGCTTAAAATGCTCTGAGGCTTGCCTGGGATCCGACACAAAGTCAGTTCAGATAGCTTGCATCATCTTGGAGACATCTCCGGTCCTAGCACTTGCTTAGTCCTTCCATCTTTGGGATAGGTTCACCATACACCGCCTTCGGGTTCGGCTCCAACATCACGTCTTTCACATGGTGCATCTAGTGTACCTAGATGAGATGCAACAATGCAAGTGCATAAATGCGAAGAATGGTAACATGAGATGCATCATATAAAAGCATTCAAGACAAGTATAAGGTTACACCTCAAGACATATGCACTTGGAGAGCAAGTCATTTAACTAACTATCACTCAAGTCTAGCATAGGGGTAGCAAGCATAACAAGCATGGCACACCAGTTCACTCAAGTCAAACTATTAGAAGCATTTAACAATCAAGAACTAATTAAGCCTAGCATCACATAAGAACTAGGGCTGCGGTGAATGACACCAACATAATTAAAGCTCTAGCAAAACATGCATCAAGATCATTTTGTGGCAACATGCATACATGACCATTTATTAGTTATGTGCTTGACCAACATTATATAACACATTTATAAGATAACTCAGGTAGATCAATTTAACTCTAGTAGTGTCATGAGCTAACACTAACAAGCATACAAAGCAATGCTAAGTGAAGCAAACAACTTTATGTACATGCTCAGATTTTGGGCAGCTGCACAACAGTCACTTGTTTCAACCATACCCAGAGTTCTAGGCTTGAAAAAAGTGTGATCCTAGACTTTCTGGAAAGCTTAGGAAATTGTCTATAACTTTGTTATTAACACCAAAAGCTAATTCAACAACTAACAAGGTCAAAATACATCGTGAAAAAGAGCCTTTACAATTAAGGGTAGAAAGTTGATAGTAACTTCAGAAATGCATATCTCGAGTTCTATTCATCCAACAAGCATGATCCTTAACTTTATAGAAACCTTATTAATTTACATGCAACTTTATTATTATCATCTTAAGATGATTCTACATCTAACAAGGTTAAACAACATCAAGAAGGCATCTCTGTCCAGATTTGGATAGAACCTGCCATTCCACTTTGAACAGCTATAACTGGAGTTCTAGACCACCAAAAAAAAGTGTTCTTGGACAATTTGGAAAGCTTAACAAAATCACTACAACTCTTCTATTATAACTAGTACATGATTCAAAGCTTATCTAAGCCAAACAATGCAATCTTTGAGATCTGCACAGATCTCATACAAAACCTGACAGGGGACTTGTAAAATCTATAACTCTCAGATCTGTTGCCCTAAAGTCATGAAACTTTAGGACAAGCAAGGTGAGGGAGTTATCTACAACTTTTGTATTCACCACATCCAAATAAAACATAACTATCACCACGAAATTAATTGGTTAACTAAAACTGTACATGCAGCCCAAACAACAGAGGTATACTGCATTCATCTATCATTTAGTTGCTACAAACTAACATATTCTTCACATATGTGCTACCCCAAACATCTTGGAATCATATTCAAACAATGATAGCATGCAGGAATAGCTACTAGAAGCATCACATGACAATAAATATATGTATATGCTCACAACATTCATCCTCTACTTTAATAATGCAAGATATGTATTATTTTTAGTACTATATGAGAACAACTAGTTTGGGGCTAAGACTTTTATGGGTGGTAGATGTTATCAAAACATGGCTACTGCACAAATTTCATATGCTCAAGTTTTATAATTTAATTGCTATGAAAAAGACAAATCTTAATTATTAATAAACATGTGAGAACAAGATAAATCTAAAGATCATTATTTTCTATAAACATATAGCCATATTAGGGTTTCTCAGGCCACATTATCACCATGCAAGGGCAAAGGAACAACATTTCACATTTTTGCACACATAAATTATTTATAAGCCATTTAAAACCATTTATCAAGCATTAAACCAATTAAAATCAATAACTCAATCATACTACATCCAATGACCATGAAATTTCTACCACAGCACACACATAGCATCAGTAGCCTACCATAAAGATTTCATAGCAATTGGGGCACTACAACTTTAGATATGAATTTATTCCTAGAAAACCCTAATTAACATAGAGAAATAAAAACAGCAAAAACCTTCTACTAACACATATCATATTATGACTCTACTGTGTAGATCTACTCACAAGGATTTCAAAACATCTTCATTTGCTATTTTACAAATTTTCTATGATTTACTATGAATTTCCAAAATTTCAACCGATTAAAAGCAATAATCTGAAAAAGAAAAGGAAAAACATTTTTGTAAAGTGAACACTGGACTTTCCTCTAATTAATGAAGCCCATATATGTAAACTGATGTCTCTAGGCATTTTGCATCTAGAACCAAGAAAGAGTTTCTATTTCGATTTTCACTCCCTCTCTTCTTCAACTCGACGCAGAAATAGAGCAGGACGACATGGGAGGGCCGGCTCTAGCGGGGCAACCTCAAGGCGATGGCTTGGGAAATGGCTACACGGTACTAGAGTGGCTGGAGGAGAGGCACGACTTGGCTGGAGGAGGGACTGGTGGGGAGGAGGGGCTCTGCTCAGTCTCAAGGAGGACGAGCGGAGGAGACAAAGAGGGATGGAGCGAGAGAGCGAGGGAGAATGGGAGAGAGGAAGAGCGAGGCAATGAGCAGGAGGAGGGAGGGCGCTCGGTCTTTCCCTTTTACTCGAGCAGGGGGTGAGGTGGCGCACATGCAAGGGCTGGACGGAGCCACGTGGTCTGTGGCGCCTACTCACGGTCTAACGACGACGCTGCTTCCTACCGATCCAAACAGTCAAGGGATCGACTGAAACCGCCAACTTCCCCATCTTCTATCTCCCAATCTGGTTGTCCTGTGATCATGGCGCAAGAGGCAAAGTTGTAGATCTTTGTGAGGTGAAAAACATTGATTTGAGGATCAAGAGCCAACTCGGCCTAGATTTGAAGATACAGATCTTCAAAGGAGGATACCCGAAAATGGAACTCTGAATTTTGGTTTTAGGCCGACAGAAACAACATTCTTCTCCCTCTTCCAACTCCTAATCCGTTTAGTTGTGGCACAAGCGGTAGTAACCAAAGTTGTAGAGCTACGTGAGATCAACAAATTTTCTTAAAGGATCTTGGGCTGGATTGGCATGGTTATGAAGATACAAGCCTCCAAAGTAGGGTATACGAAACTAAAAGCTGAATTCAGTTAAGGGCTGAATTCAAGAAACTTTTTGCTATTTTTGCAATAACTTTTGAAAGTCCAAACGTGCTCCAAAAGTGATGAGACTTATTCTATTGTTTTCTTCATGAAGTGTACTTCATCTCATATTAAGGAATCCAATTGAGCTATCACACAATTCTAGAAGAGAAAAATTCACAAACATATCAACTCGCTGCTATCGATCAGGGACTTGGAAAAATCCTGGAGGGACCAAAACAGCACTGTATTCCAATTTGAGGCCACTATTTGAGCCACTTAGGAGTTGAATCAGGGCTTGGTCCAAAAATAAAGTTTGTTGTACCCCACTTAAACTTCAACTTTTATTTAAGGTCAAACTTCATATTTGGTCCTGAGATCATTGTTTCATCTTGGTCAAAGCAGCATTACAATAAACCTTAAATTAGAGTTTTAGACCGATTGAGGCATTTTCTTGGCATGTGCTCAACATAAACCCTCCATGACTTTTGTTGTAGAGTTCAATTAGAGTCATTTTGGCAAGGTAGCAAGGTTTGGTCGACATCCCATATTCCCATTCACCTGATGAAGCAATTCAAGATAGTTTATAACATATCATTTCATGTGACTTTTTGATTCCAAACTTCATGAAACTTTTCCAAAGTTCACTATGGATGCATGTTGATGTAATGTACATGAAATAAGCATGTTTTAAGATTACTCATGCATAATCTTAATAAGGGTCCACATGTAAACAATGGGGTATTGTCCAAATTTAAGTTGGGCTCATTTTTATAGATTTGACCTCAACACCTTCATCACCATTTTAGAGATAAGGAACTAAAGCTACTGATTACCTCTAGATCTGTCATGTTTGAGCTCAAACCCTCTGCCTAGCAAGTGTCTAACACCTAGGGTGTTACACACACCTGACCGTGTGGTTACGGTGGACATACCTCTCCCTATGTGGGGTGAAACCAAACCCGCCTGTAAAAAGGCATCGTGACCCCTCGAGTTCGGCAAGGACATCAGGAAAAGATGGATTCAGGTCCTCGCGACCCTGAAAAGGGCCAAGGACAAATCCCGGCTGACTCCTCCTAGTGTCCTAGGTATTAGAACTAAGGCTAGCTCCAGAGGCTCATAAACCATCAGGGGTCCATGACCTCTCCGGGAGAGATCAATGAAGCAAGAGGCCAGGGCGACGCGCAATGTGGAACCCAAAGCGTAATCTCGGCTTGATCACATGGAAGAAACAGGAGGTCCAAGACCTCCAAGCCAACGCATGACCGCAAAAGGCCTCGCGACTGTGTGAAAAAGAGGTCGAGGGGACAATCCCTCGCATCAAATAATTCTTTAGGCAACCCTAGGAAGAGGCGTAGGCCCAACCACAGGGACTAAGGGATCACCGCATGGGGAGCCTAAACCATAGGGGAAAACCTTTCCTAGCTTAGCACCCTCTAATACAAGAACAGGCACACCGCCCGCAGGGTGCTAAGAGCAAGTATCGCTGCGATGGTGATACCACAGAGACGTTCGGAGGAAAATGCCCATATTCCCATTCGCCAGCCTTCTCACCATGCCACAACCTCTGGGCCAAGGTGCATAGGAAGGGATAGGGTCACCGAGACTAGATACCACCACCATCAGGCTTCGGAAAGTAGGAGGGAAATGCGAGGCACCCTCAGTTTTCCAAAGAAGTTGATCGTGGCCACTAGGACTAGTGTTTTAGCGAACCCAAACCTAGAGGGTCTAGAGACTGCTGAAACCACTAGGCCTAGAAAGCAGTCCGAGCACCTCCCTAGCCCCCTCCTTCTCACAAGGTCCCTTCTGGCACCAGCCATTAAAAAGGGCAGCCACCTCCCTCTCTCACCCCCACGCTGTCTTCATGGGAAGGTGGGAAAAATTTGCAACTACAGCCATGGATGACGCGAATGGAAGAAAAAGCCCCAATTTATAGGACCAAAGGGGGATCAAACGGCCAGGGCCCCCACTCCACGTGGCATGCCATGTAGGACCACAACAAAGGTTAGATGCCCGTGTAAGGGCAAAGAAGTCTGGGCCTCCCAAAAGAAGAGCCATAACAGGGGTCGACGAGACCACATGGCTCCACCCAGGTCGAAACCCTGAAACACGGCACACTAACATGGTAGGGCTCATTGATTGAGAATCACATCATTAGGATGCCCTGATGGGACAGGGCACAACATCCACCTGTCGCATTGAATACACCAGCCTGTAAGGGGTTGAGTAATGAAGCTCGAGCAGGACATGACCATGAGCCCACGCTCCAATGCTCGCGCATACCAGCGCTTCCATGATCACTTCATGATCGCAAAAACACTTGGGAGCTACTATCAGGGTTATGACCCCGGGGTGTCCCAAGGCACCGATTAGTTAGTAGGCCACGAGGCCTGTAATGTGCTAGCTGGTGAAGGCCCAAACAACCAAGGCCCAGACAAGCCGAGCAGGCTAGACTAGATGTTAGGACCAGGGTCAGCCACAACCTCTTCCTCCTGCCTTAGCCGCACGGCGCTCGAAAAGCACACGACCTCACCCCCTTCACAACCCCTAAAAGGGACAAGGAGAGGTTGAGCCCCGCCAAGTACACCTACTATGGCAAGGGCAGGCATGCCTCACTGACCCCACAAGGACCGAGGGGACAATAGTCACCTTGGTCCAGTCAGATGCTAGTCCTATGCCACGAAGATTGGACAAGACAACACCGCACCGAGGCGGTGACAATAGGCATGATGACCACCGGTCAGATACGGCCCAATAAGACGCATGAACGATCTCACCCACTATGGGATGGGAACCACGACGGGGGCCTTGACTTAATGGCCACCTAGGCTGATGAGAGCCATGGCCCCAACGATCAGGATTGTGGCCCGTAGCTCATCAGCGATGACCTGGTGATCAACGACCTAAGGGCAGCTAACAACTCTTGTACCGCGTCCTAAGAAACCAAGAGACAACGACAAGGACCATGATGAACATGGCGTTGCTTAGGATGGTTGACGAACCACCACATCTGACATAGTAGCACCACGCCACCCTATCGCAATGCGTCTAGAAGACCATGATGATAGCCATGACCGGACGTGCGCCAGAAGATGGCGTAGCTTGCAAGCCAAGTTAGCTAGGACCTCCCTTAGGCTCTTGACCCTTCAGTCAGGAGAACCTCCTACTTTGTATGCACCCTGGCCCTAAACTCTATATAAGGGTAGCCAGGGCACCCTCTCTAGACATTCGACATCCTCTACCATTCCATTCATTCAGCATAGTAGTAGAGCTCCTGGAGCTTCTATTTGGGCAACCCTTCACCTAACATAGGTGCTTCCATCTCTTCCACCATTCTTGCACCCCTTATTGTAAGAACTTCAAAGCATTCAAGCGAGGAACATGCACTCGATCATCTCTGAGACTAGACGTAGGGCTCTGGCCTGAACCAGTATAAATTCTCATGTCTATTGGAAGCTACCATCATCTTCCTAGAGCAGCACAACAATCGTAGAGTGGTACATTGGGAGAGGCATAAATACGTTGTGTCTATTGGAACCAGTTTACTAGTCTAGTTTACAAAACACCAACAAGCGGCTATAAATACGCTTAGAGTGGTATGTTGGGAGAGGCATTTGCTTTGGGACGCCTGCTCCACCACTTCCCTGTTCTTGCTCTCATGCACTCGGAGTCCCTTCCCCACCAGCCAGAATGGATCACGGCAAGCGGCCATAGGAGGAGTTGTTGGAGGTTGACGGGCCACCGTCGTGTCTTGGTGCTTCCCTACACGATCAGGGTTAAGTACTCATATGGTGCTTAAGTTCATGGTTTGACCTGTATTGACCATGTGTGTTCCTAGGGCTGCCTCCCACACCGCATCTGGTGAGGCCGCTGATGCTGCTCATGCCATGATCCCGCCCACATGGGGATCCAGCTCATCGTTCTCCTCATTGTCTTCTTCAAATGATCGGCGTGAGTTCCATGAGCTCACCTACAGGGCGGATGAGGCCCGCCAGCGCTACTCCGATGCCACCCATGAGGTGAGACACCTAGAGCGCTGCCTTGATGCTATCAGGGTGGCCCTCGAGGCCTCAGAGAGGGAGACCGCCGCCTCGCAGGCGGTGGCCACCGACACCTAGGCTTGCATCATGGGTAAGGATGCTTCTTCGTATTGTCATCCTATTTGTTGTTCGCCACTCCTGATCTTCCCCTCTTCTTGTATCCAGTGTTGGAGGAGCAGTTGGTAGTCTCCCGCCATGAGATGGAAGAGGCTTGTCATAGAACCGACCAATTTATAAGAGCATAAGTACAATGGCAGCCCGCAAGTGGTCGCACTATCATACTTGAGCCCATATATACCAGGTAGTCCGTCGAGTACCATGATGGGTCTCAATTAATGATCCACATACAACCAAGATCGTACATGATTCAACATACATGTCACACATTACATAAAGTTCATAGATACAGTTCATTCATCAGAGTACGAAATAATGTTATTACAAACCAAGTTCGGTAGATAGTAGCAGAAGCAAATTAAAGTTCAAAACTAGCATTTGCCAACATAGTTCAAATACAGTGCCAACTCATGATCACAACCCACAAAAGCATATAAGAAGGATTATTAAAGATGTCTGCCCAGGGCTCACTCCTCATCCACGGTGGGACAGAAGCAGTGCTTGCAATAGCCATGATAAACTGTACCATCTACAATAATGGGAATAAAACCCTGAGTACGAGAAGGTACTTAGCTAGACTTACCCATCATAAACCAGAAATAAATTAACTCCAAGGATTATGCAAGGCTTTATAAGTGGGGGTAGCTTGACAACATTTTGCATAAAAGCGATTAACTCAGTTATACAATTATACTTTGGTCATTAAGTTAATTATAGCTATTCATCTCTAGAGTAGCAACAAACCTGTGCCAAACATGTGGTATATCATTTGATAGCATACAATAGTAACCATAGTAGGTGTAGTAATTCCATGTTTATCCGAACCATCACATTTCATAATAAAATTACTACGATGTTGGGGCTAGCCAAGTTTTTCACTGTCCGAGAGAGACGGCAATTCGAATTGATTTCAACCAGCTGGGAATTTATTCCTAACACAAACCTAGGTAGACTAGATCAACGGTCACCTTAGGTCACCTTTGGTACAACTCAAGTCCAGATTTCATGGGTTCGCCCAGCGCTGCACAATTAGGGACAACCAGCTGCCAGGATGTTTAGGCCTGGCCTACCCTTGGGCTCATGTCTGGCTCCTCGCACATCCTTACTACCATCCAGAGTGCACACTCTAATAGAGCAGGGCCCGGCTTGAGTTGAGCTGCTCGACTTCACTGTCGGAATGAGTTATCTGGCCAACTAATTGATAGGCATGCGTTCAATCTTGATAGAAGTGCCAACAATTGTACGGTCCTTAACCGGCACAGATGGAATCACATGAGTCAACCTACACATAGACTCCACCCGGCCTTTATTTACATTACCCCATGGTTCTTTTCCATGATAGCAAATATAGCCAACTGTGCTTTGGTATCCACCTATATCTCATAGGTGATAGTAAATCACCCGACTTCTACCGGTCTAAGCATGGCTAAGCATATATTCGATCCTGGACCTACACAGGGTTAAAGGTATATGTATCTAGACAAGGTAGTTCCATGCATCAAGTGTTTCCAATCAACTCTTACACCTAATGCATCAAACATAAAGGACTCAAATCATATTTTGTAAAACATGGGAGACTTAGAATGCTCCGGGGCTTGCCTTTGAGGAAAGATGTGGGTCGGTGATCTGGGCACTCAGGAAGCTCTTTGGGAGTCTGCTCCTCTTCTCCTAGAGCTACAGCTTGAGGAGTCTCCTGCTGATCCCCTTCCTCTTCTTCATTGAACTCCAACAGCGTTATCTGTTCGGTCATTCCTATATGCATGGGCATGGAATAAGATATCGTGAATGCATATATGATGACACGTATAATATGATATAACATGATAAATGCATCCTCATAAGTATTTTCAACATCATGGTATTAAAGTAATAACAAGTGCATCTTATTCTACTGAGTAGGTGCATATCTCTTCTCTATTACTTAAGCAAATACTTCTGTAAATTATTTTCTGGACTACAAGACAGCAGCTACTTGTTTTGATCATAACTAGAGTTATATACATCAAAATAATATGGTTGTGGACATTCTAGAAAGCTTATCAAATTGTCTACAACTTTATTTTAATACCCTTGATGTGATTCAACAGTTATCTAGGTCAAACAATTCAGTTATTCAAATCTATCCAGAGAGCAAACATTTTGGATAGCCAATTTCTAACAACCAAAACTCTTAAACCCTAAGGCCTATGACTATGAACATTTAACACAAGGTAGATCAGTAAGTTATCTACAACTTTGTTATTAACAAGTTTTACATAAAAGACCATTGTCATCATGAAATTATCAACTCAACCAAAACTATACATGTAGACATCTAGTTGAATTATAAAGCAATAATTAATTAGTTGCATACAACCAATTGCTCTTAAGCCTTACTACTAACATAAACAGTTCTTATGTATCACAAGTACCATATAAAACATCATGGTCAAGCCCATTTTATTTATTTAAATGCCTTTATTAATTTAATTAGATAATTAGGTGAAATAAGAAACATATAACAGATGGGCACAATAAATTCTCATAAAATTGCAGTGGCTTCCAAGTGCTCCCAATAGACTACTATAAAAATTTCATACCATTTGGACATGTATAACATCCTCTACAAAAATGACAAGCTAGCAAGGTTTATTTTAGTAAAAATAGTTAACCCTATAGAAAAGTGTCAAACAACAGATATTACATTTTTCTTAGCTTCATCCTAGTGTCATAATACTATACAAAAATTTGCATGGCAATATGTTACTTATTTTTATCCCTATAATTCTCCTCAGAAAACATCATTTATTAATAGATAAAAAGAAATACCCTACTTCAATCAAGTTTACTGCAATTTTATTATTTTTTCTAGCTAGAGCATGTCAACACAAGACCAGCAAAATTAGAATCACAATTTTATCACATTCCTAGCTCAAGTTACACATTTTACAATATTGCAAACATTCAAAAAGCACTTATATAGCTACATTTTATTCTCCTAGAAAAATACTAGAAATAGTACATTTCATATTTTTATAAAATACTACACTTTATAATTAATCTAACAAAATTTGGTTCACCAAAATTGGACACTCCTAGCTCTAGATATCATTTTCAAAGTTAGCACAAAAATCTGGAAAAGAAATAAAACTAAACCCTAACTACAGTCGCTGACACCTAGGACCCACGGGTCAGCGGACCCCACATGTCAGTGAACCAAAATAGGGGCGCGGGGTTGACCGGTGCTAGCTCATCGACGGAGAACTCTCTGGTGAAACCGACCCCTCCATCGTGCTCTCCTCACTCATCCGCGTCGACTGGTACCGGTGGTGGCAGCGCGGACGCACTGGAGCATGCTTGTCGCTGGCCATGGCGGCATGGTGGCGCTGCGTGGAGGTACGCTGGCTGCTATGGGCCATTGCAAGGCCCGGCGAGAAGCGCATGGGCTCCGTGGTGAAAACATGAACCTATCGAAGCTACCTAGGTTAGGTGGGACATGCCGACAAGGTCTGTCCGCATGCGCGGTGGTGTGGTGGCGAGAGCATGGTGGCGCTGCACGTCATGTTCCATGTTGGTGAGGCAACGATTCTCCATAGCGTCATGCCAGAAGCTAGTACACACCCTAATCAAGCTCTAACGTGAAGAAGATGAATGGATGCGCAAAGGGGCCGAGCAGCGGTGAGCTCACCGTGAAGGCGTCCATGGAAGCCAAGATTCCAGCGAGGACAAGAACGCCGATTTCGCCCTCACCGTAGCTCACCTGGCCCTGCTACTGCGTCGAGGAGGTAGAGAGGAAGATGGCATAGCTACTAACTAGATGGGGATGGCAATGGTGTGGTGGCGCTGCGCTAAGTGATGGTGGAGCCATGCAGTGATGCGGTGGAGCTTGGTGCCCCCACTATGCGTGCGAGAGAGAGCAGTGGAGAGGGAGAGAGTGCAAGCGTGAGTGAGGAATGAGCCACGTGATTTCTCCTTTAGCGCACACCACACAACTACGGTGGGGGCCTAACACCGACCAGCAGTGGCCACATAATGGCCGCGGTTGGCCACCACGGCCAGGTCGAGTCGGCCAGCAGAGCTCAGCATCAGCGACTGACAGCGATATTTCTTCCCCTTCTAACTCGTAAACCGTGATTAGTTAGCACAAACTCTATTAACAAAAATTTTAGATCTATATACTAGCTCCAACTTTGCTTAAGTGATCTAGGTCTAACTTGAGCTAGTTTGCAAATTACAATGCGTCAAAGTACAGCACGTGAAACTGAAAACCCCATTTTGACTTAGAAAATTTTCCAAGTTTGAAAAACAGCACTGCATTTATTTTTGTGATCCAAATTCAAGCATGTTAGGAGCTAAACTAGCCTATGACCCAAAAATAAAAGTTGTTACAATACTTGAGTTCTACAACTTTGTTTTAGGGTACATAGCCATGTAAAGTTTCTAAAGTGATGTTCAACTCCAGTCAAACCTACAACTTGAAAATGATGATTTACACTATAGCTATGACTTAGAGACCAAACTAGCCTTAGTCATGAATACCCAAGTTGTTCCTAGTGACATTCTAAACATGTTTAAGGTATTCCTAAGGTTCCACAATCATTTTATACATTGGTTACATATAAACCCTAGCATATGCAAGGCAGTTTAGTGACAACACATGCAATATAAGCCAACATAGAGATAATACTTGATATGCTCATGCTCATGAATGATCAATGATGCTTGTGCTCATGCAATGCCAAGGTTAAATGCAAGCTTAACACCTAGGGTGTTACAGCCCCTCCACTTATAGAAATCTCATCCCGAGATTTGCAAGACCTACCATTCTTTGAAAAAGGTGGGATAAACCTCACGTAAGTAATCCTCCCATTCCCATGTGGCATCTTGTTCACTATGGTTATTCCACACCACTTTGTAGAACTTGATGACCTTGCTCTATGTTACTCTTTCCATCTCTTCTAACACTCGTATTGGTGTCTCTTCATACGTCAAATCCGATTGGAGCTCAATGTTGGTGGGTGCAATGGCTTCCTCAGGTATGCGAAGACATCTCTTCAACTGAGAAACATGGAAGACATCAAATATAGCACTCATCTCTGGGGGAAGTTGTAACTTGTAAGCGACATTCCCTTTCTGTTCAGTAATCTTGTATGGCCCTACATATCTAGGCGCAGGCTTTCTTTTCACTCCAAATCTTTGTACTCCTTTCATGGGTGACACTTTTAAGTATACATAGTCTCCCACTTCAAAAGTTAGTGGTCTTCTTCTTTTATCAGCATAACTCTTTTGTCTTGACTGAGTTGCTTTCATATGCTATTGGATAATACGCACCTGCTCTTCAGCTTCAGTGACAAAGTCAATGCCAAAGTATCTTCTTTCACCGGGCTCAATCCAATTCAATGGAGTTCTACATTTCCTACCATGCAAGGCTTCAAACAGAGCCATCTTGATGCTTGCTTGATAATTGTTGTTGTAGGAGAACTTGGCTAAAGGTAGCCATTTCTCCCAAGAACCCTTGGAAGATATAACACAAGCTCTCAACAAGTCTTCTAAGATCTGGTTTGCTCATTCGGTATGTCCAAAAGTTTATGGATGGTATGCTAAACTTCTGATTAGTTTAGTCCCCAAAGCTTGGTGCAAGTGTTCCTAGAAACGAGCTATAAACTATGGTCCCTGATCTGAGATTATTGTCCTTGGTACTCCGTGTAGTCTCATGATCTGAGAAACGTACAACTCAGCATACTTCCCCACGTGATACCTTGTGTTCACCGGTATAAAATGTGTTGATTTAGTGCGACAATCTACAATGACCCATATTGAATCATGACCTTGTTGTGTCATCGAAAGGCCTATAATAAAGTCCATACTTATTTCTTCCCATTTCTAGCCTGAAATAGGCAATGGCTGAAGTAATCCAGCAGATTTCAAATGAACGGCCTTTACTCTACTGCAATTATCACACCTAGCGACATAGGTGGCAATTTCTTTCTTCATCTTGGTCCACTAAAAATGGGTTTTTAAATCTTGATATATTTTGCTGCTACTCGGATGGACAGACAACTTGGATGAATGAGCTTCATCTAAAATTTGATTTCTAAGCTCATGGTATTTTGGTACCACAAGTCGGTCCTCAAACCATAGCACACCTTTTTCATCTAACCTGAAATGCTTGGTTTCTTGTTCTTTCATCTTTCTCTTGATGTGAAATATACCTACATCTGTCTTTTGCAGTTCTATGATTTTGCTCTCAAGTGAACAACTAATAGTGATATTGTGCAGCACAACATGATGTAACAAATTAAATCCACCTTCCAACAATGCTTCCAAAGTGTTGCAATGAGATTTCTAACTAAGTGCATCTGGTACAACATTGACTTTTCCTGGATGGTAGTGCACTTCTGAATTGTAGTCCTTGAGCAGCTCTAACCATCTTCGTTGTCTCATGTTCAGCTGTAAAACCCTAAAAATTCATATATAATCAAGTTATTCAATTTGAGCATTTACTTAATTTTTGATGCATTATAACCTAGGTAAAATAATATTTTTTGGCTAATTAAAATTAACTATAAGGCTTAGAAACATGATTGATTGCATTCATGCTGAAGAACATGATTTTGGTTGAGTGTAGGGCCAAGTTGTTTGTAGTTAAAAATTCAAACTCATTTGAATTTTGGCTTGGATTTGAAAACTAGAAATTGAAAAAAATCTTTTTTCTATTTATCACCTGCACCTCATTTCGGCCCATGGCCTGCTGGCGGTCCAGCCCCGCGCCTCCCCTCCCTTCCCTTCTTTGCACATGTAGCCCAGCAACACGGCCTGCTCAGGGCCCACTCCAGTGCCTACGCACGCGCCTGCAACCCAGCAACGCAGCCCGCTCAGCATTTTCACTTCCTCCGCACACGCGCGCAAGACCATGGCCCAGTTCAGCGTCGTTGGCCCAAGCAGAGGCCTGCTCCGTGCCAATGCCCGCACGCCATTTCCTCTCTCACTCACTGCATGCGGGACCTGCTCGTTTGTTGCCTTCCCGTTCCTTCTTCATTCCCAGCGATGGCGCACGCCATGCACGGCAACTCACCACCGCGCCCGCGCCAACAATGGAAAGCTTTCAAAATCCACTGATTTCATAGCTCTATGTGCCTGCTTCCCATCTCTGACACGCCCGCTCACCTTTAAGACCCACCGCGGAGCCCCTCCCTCTCTTCCTTTTTCCCATTCACCTGAGCTCACACCGTTGCCCCGTAGTCCGCCCACTCCGGTGGCTAATCGACATCGCTGACGCACCCTAGAACTCCGCCGTGACTCACTACATCTGTAGGTGCCCTCATCTCTTTGTTTTGGCCTTAGATTGCATGAGATTACACTCACCCACGATGTTTTCTTTTCCTTAGCTCGCCGCCGCACGCCACTGGTCTCATTGGAGCCCTCCCAGACATTGAGAACCCCGTCATCAAGTTCGTGGTATACTACTCATGCTCCCCGCCCTTCCTATTTAGAGTTTGGTGCTCTAGAGTGCCGTATCGGCAAGTTCCAGTGCTCACCGGCCATGGCGCCACCATGGAGCCATCATCCTAACAGGGATTTCTGCCTTGCTTTGTGTGTGTTTACACCAAAATTTGGGAAGAAGAATTGCAGGAACTCAAAAGCTCCCAAGATCATGTCATCAAGGAATCGATTGCATGAAGGTTGGTATCAGCTGATTCGAATGCAGCATAGGAATCAGCTCTCTTCAGATAGCGCCAGCAGATAACAATAAAGGCTACGGTTGGCGTCAAAAAAACATGTTGGACTCTACAAAAAGGGAAAGATTAGGGTCCTAGTTATCTTAAATTAGGAATGTTTTCTTTTATGCCAAAGATTGTAATGAGTCACGCTTACGTAGGATTCATGCGTGGGTTCTGGGTATAAATATTGAACCCCGGCTATTGTAAAGGAGACAATCAATAAAATACAAGTCATTTACTTTTTTCGGCTCCGGCCAACCCTTAGGAGTAGGAGTAGAGTAGATCTCGGTGAGTTCTTCAGCGAGCAGGGCTGCATCGGTCCAGCTGAGCTCCGGCTTGTCTGTAAGTACCATCATGGTTTATACCTCTATTTGTATGGCTGCATCAATCCGATTGACCTCCACTGTGACTCTGGTATAAGATAGTTATCGATTTTTGTCTAGTTCGAGTACGGCTGCATCGATCCGGTTGACCTCCCCTGCTCAAATTAGATTAAGGTCAAGTTAACAGGTCTACCTAAGGGTGGCATCCTTCGGGTAGATTCATTAAGTTACCAATCTTGCTGATGTTTCTATCGTTATCAGTTTGCAGCAATATCAACCTACCCAATCGAGATCGATCTAGATCGGCCACATATCCTTTTAGTCCGTCGTTTGCTTTGTTACAACATGATATTTCTTACTTTGAGCGATGGGTCTTGTTTTATCGGTTGTTTTACTTCGATCTTGATCGGGCATAGTACGTGGTTAAGGCATGAATAATCTTGAAGAGGTTTGCTGGCTAGTTAAATCTAGTTTATAGTTCACCATTATGGCTGTAACGATTCGATTGATCCCCACTGATGGCACTGTAGATTGGAGAATGCTAGTTAGTAGATTTGTTCCTAATTAGGCGTGACCTTAGTTGTTTGCTATGACTGCATCGGCTAAATAGCCGATCACCTGTGCGTTAACGCCTACGGTGTGCGTCCATGATTCTATTAAGCGTGAATAGATCTATGTACTTTAAGGGTTTGATTCATTGTCTTTTTCACGGCTGCATCAATCCGGTCGAACCCCACTGTTAGAGATAGCAAGTTAGGTCTAAGGAGTCCATAGGTTTGTTCATGTGAAACAGTCAATTGTTCACACGCTGTAGTTCTCTTCACCTAAATCGGTCTGAGCCTTCACGTATAGCATGTCTTTCAGAAAACCTATTGAAGTATGGATGTTTTTACGGATTCTTCGGTTTTAGTTTGTTACCATCATCATAGCTGCCATCGATCTGGTCGAACCTCACTGTTGGTAGTAACAGATTAGATTCAGAGCGTTTGTAGATCCGTTTGTATCAGATAGTCGATTCGTTCATGTGCTATATCTTTTCCTGATTAGATTCATTGGCTCAATGCTTTGCACTAGCAATATCTATCTAGCTAATGATCTTATTTACATATACGAGTACTGTACCTATCAATATGAAATTAATCGCTACCCATGAGCTTTATAGTCCATAACAGCCGATTTCTGTGTGTATCAGCTATTTAATCATTCTCCCCGTATGGCTGCTCCCGAAGCGACACACTTGGAACTATTCGGACATAGATTGGCATGTTCCACCTTAAATTACTAATAAACTTTCTCTCCTTGTCAATTGCAGGGTCAAATTGACTGGCACATCTTGGGAGGAATACGTAGGATCGATTATCCCTACGTTGAAGCTAGGTGGATCTCTAGCTCCATTAAGCAGACCCTTCTGGCTTGCTCATGTGCTTGGCACATTTTCGTGCCGACACATGTTTTGGCACACCCGGTGGGACACCACAATAGTCATGTCGGCTTACAACAACAACGACATCCTTATGGTACCTTATGAAGACCTACCTGATCTAGATAAAGATGTCATCAGCAAAGCTATAGAAGAATTTTAGAACAAGTGTTTGTTGTCCTACAATTGTTTAGAAATATCCACTACCAAGAGTTCTGTTGCATGGGCAGACAGATGCAAATGAAGCTAAAGACAGGCGTTTCTTCATGGAAGCTATAAACGAATCTGTTTGTGATGCCATATCGAACCATAATGAAGTTTTCTTGAACACATTCCACAACACCATGAAAGAGGTGTTTCATGGGTTTCCAATTGATCAGGTTAGGCCGGCTTATTACAACATTCCACATCCATCGACTCAAGGGACTAATCAAGCCGGTACCAACCATCAAGAAGCGGCACCAACTGGTAATGATGATGTCCAGGTAGTTTAGAGTTCATCTGAGTAGGTTCAAGGTGCTACTTTGAATCAGATACAGTATAATCCTGGATCATCAGTGCAGCATGTGCAACAGCCGGCGGGGCAAGGTTAGAACCAGATGGTTAATTTGGGCACATTAGGTCACATACCATCGTCGGCTCAAAAAACAGCACCATCAATTCAAAGGATCCGTAGAGATATAGATCCTAATGTCTATAACCAGAGACTTCAAGCAGTAAACCAGCAAAGGACCCAACAGATAGAGATTCCATAAGGATATCATTATGGCATAGATTATAATACTTTTCACATGATTCTGAATCTAGGATAACAAGGTACACGGGATTTTAATCCACAGATGGGTCAGCAGGTGTAGAGAAATCCAAATTCAAATGCTGATGAGCTGTTGCTAAGAGTGACCGAGATGATGAAAAATCAGTTCGGTTTAAAGCCAAAAGGGCAGACCTTCTTGTATAAACACCCATATCCAGAATGGTATGATTTGGTCACTCTTCCTACAAATTACATGCTCCTAGTGTTTGCTAAGTTCACTGACCAAGATAGCATAAGCACAATAGAACATATCAGTCGGTATCTTACATAGTTGGGCGAAGCATCCATTGAAGACATCCATCGAGTTTGTTTCTTCTCCTTGTCGCTGTTAGGGCCAGCCTTCACTTGGTTTTTATCACTGCTAGTTAACTCCATTGCCAATTGGGCTGACCTAGAGAAGAAGTTTCATACATATTTTTACACTGGGATAGGAGAAAAGAAGATTACCAATTTGATGACCATAAGGCAGAGAACTAATGAATCGGGCACTGAGTTTCTTCAGAGGTTCCGGGAGACTAGAAATTTGTGCTTCTCATTAAACTTGGCTGATGATCAGCTAGCTGCTTTGGCCATTCAAGGAATGTTGCCAACATGGAGAGAAAAGCTACTGGGACAAGAATTTGACAACTTGGGTCAATTGGCTCAACGAGTGGCAGCGCTCAATAGCCAATTCTAGAATATGCGCAGAGATACCTGATTCTAGAAAAATACCACAATGGCCGAAGCCTGTAATCCATGCTTAGTCGATGATGGCTGTGAAGACGATGAAGAAGAAGAGGTTGCCATGGCTGAATGGAATTGGGGTAAGAAGACAGTAATGGTGTCAAATCCTTAGGAAAGAGGAGTCGAAGAGATCTACGATTTTGATGTTACAAAGTTAGACAAACTCTTCGATTTCTTGCTTGAGAAGGGACAGATCAAGTTGCCCGATAATCATGTTATGTTGCCCCCTGATCAGTTGAAGAATAAGAAGTTCTGCAAGTTTCATAATGCTACATCTCATTCTACTAATGAATGCAGAGTTTTTCGGCAGCATATATAGAGGGCTATTCGGCAAGGAAGGCTCAAATTTGATACGCCTCGAAAGATGAAAGTTGATGACAATCCTTTTCCAAGAGATCAGAAAATGGTTGATGCTAGGCTGCTCAAAGGGAAGACTAAAGTCCTGACATCAATTAGATCAAAAGACACTAGAACGGTCGATCCCGAGATGCAAATATCGGCTGATGAATACAGAGAGATTAGGAGGCGTCGTGACCAACAAAAGAGCCGATATGAGCAGTGTAACACCCTAAAATTTGCCTCTTTTGAAATAGAGTTAAAATGATTTATTTATGAATTTTTGTGCACATAAAATATAGGAAAATAAAAATTTTCATTAAATTAAAATACATCATAAGGTAGCAACATGTTTGAGCATACATGCCATTGCATTTAATTTTATTGGTTGAGTGGTTTTAATTGAAAAGTCAAAATGGTTAAAATGCTTTTGAAATGAAATTGAAAATGGCTTTGAAATAAAAGAAAAGAAATTTCGAAAAATAAAAGTATTTTTAAAGTTATAAAGTTTATCTTGGAAAGCCTAACGAAATTGTCCATTTTTATTTGAATAGGGAAGTATATTCGAAACTATACTTGAATTCGATTTGAATTGGGCTTGGATTCAAAAACTAGAATTGAAAAAAAAAATGAATTAGAAAAATATCCCTTCTTTCCTTTTCGGCCTAGCTCCAGAGAATCAGCCTAGCCTCCTCTTCCCTCCCTCCCGCGCTCGTCCCGCTCGGTGGCCCAGCTCGCGTGCCCTTTTTCCTTTCCTCCCGCACGTGGCCTGCTCTGCGCTGGAGGGCCCGCTTCGTGTCGCTCCGCGCACGCCTACTGCTCTACTCGGCCCTCTCACGCAGCGGCCCGCGCACCTATGCCCACCCGCCCACGCCTGGCCTACTTCGGCTTTCACCGTGTCGCCACACGCGCCCCACCACTCCTCCCTCTCACTGCATTGTCTGCCCCATCCATCAGCCACCATTCCCTTCTTCCCCTTCCTTTTCTTTCCCCTGCTCTTTCCTTTTCTCGCCGCCGTTGATGGCGTAGCCACAGACGGAAAGCCGCCGGTCCTCCGTGCATGCAAGGAAAGCAACCAATACGCCCATGTCCCTTCCTTCTACCGCAAGCGCTGCCGTCTATAATGCCTCGAGCCAGACCCCTCCTTCTCCCCTTTCCCATTCGCTCGAGCTCGCACTCACCGCCGCCGTAATCCACCCCTCCCAAGCGCAATCCCCGTCGCCGACATGTCCTAAGGCTCCGCCGTGTTTCACCGCGCACGTAGGTACCTCCATCTCTTGTTTTTGGTCATGTTTTGATTGGATTTCCCTTCACCCGTGCCCTCTCTCTCTCTCTAGCTGCTGTCGCCATCGACCAGTGCCTTTGAAGCCCTCTCGGATGCCGTGATCACTTCCGTCGACCTCGCGGTGAGCTTTTGCACCTCCCCGTGCTCCCATTTTGGTAGTTGACGCCATGGAATGCTGTACTAGTGAGTTCCAAGCACACCGGCCATGGCGCCGCCATCATGAGCTTCTTCCCCAGTGACCCGCTACACTCGTACACGCCTGCGCCATCGGTTTCATCTGAACGGTTGAGATTAGAACGCACCGGTTGGTTAAGTAACTGGTCCACCATGGCCTCGTGGACATGGTCCACGGCGCCAGCGCACCGCGTCCACCGCACGCGTGGCACACCACGCCAATAGCGTGCTGCCACGTGGCTACCCGGTCAGCAGCGTGGTCAAACCACAGTCAAGCCGCGCCGTTTTGCAGAATAGCCCCCTGTTTTCGGTGAATCAACCTGCGGTCCAAATTAGTTCAAAATGGTTTCTTTTAGGTCATGTTTTCTTCTATTTTAGCCCCTATATTTTCCAGAATTAGTACCCACAGTCCAATAGCCATGTAATTTCATATTTTAATTATTTTAATTCAAAAATGAGTTTGAGTTATTTACAGAAATGCCATTGCACCTTATTTCATGCGTAACTTTTACGTTTTAAGTCCGATTTGACCCGTTCAAATTGTGTTAGGACCGTATTTATGTTTTCTATGTGTTTATAGTACTGTTAGGCATGTTTCCAATATTTCAAATTCATGGGTAGATTTAATTTATTATTTAACTATAGGAAAACTTGTTTAAATAATAACTTATTCATTTTAACTCCAAAATAGTCCGTTCAAGTTGCGTTTGTTTCATAACGACGAGATCTACACGTTAGTGATAGTGTTTACTATATTGTTATTTATAAAATAACATGGTTTAAATCATATCTTGATTAATGATTATGCAACTAGGTTTTATACATAAAATATGATTTGTTGTACTTTTGTTTTATAATTTAAATCTAAAATTGACTTAATTTAATCTATATTATTTATAAATATCTTTTATATATGAATTCATATGGTTAACATAAACGAAGCCTATAGTTTTCTTTTCCATGTATTAACCAAATCTCTCGGTAGTTGTAACTTTTCAACCGTAGCTCTGATTAGAGTGCCTCTCGTGACTGTGTGTTCGTAGCGATACATAGAATCGTGTTTCAAACTCTTTTACTTATTTTTCTATGATTGGTGTACTGTTCTGATATAGACGCAATTGTATGCTATGCATGTATGTGTATGGATGTTTGTGTGGTGTTCTATGATTACGTCCAGTCGGTGAGATACACGTGGTGATCCAAAAGAAGAAGAAGGACGTGAAGATTAAAGCTTACCAAAGGATCGGTGTGTAAGGCAAGTATAGCATGGGACCATCCTTGTTACCCATTCACATTTAATCACTTAATTCATATTGCATGTGTCTACCTTGTTGCCAATAAGGATATCCTAGATATTTGATATCTTGTACCTTGAAACCTTTGGGATATTGCATTGGGTAGTTTTTGCTAGTGCTTAATCAAAACCATGATCTTGTAACTTGACTAATGGTATATGCAATAAACATTAAAACATGACTTTTTAGCAACATGGAAACAGGGGGCTGGAGTGTTTAGGTACTTTCTAAATGCTTCAGATTCCTCTCCCTAAGGACTTATCTGTAAGCGATCATCCGGGACTTACAGTACAGCTGTGAGGGCTATATGGCTCTGGCTTTAGCTCAGTATGAGGACCTTTTCTAGCTTGTTAGTGGTTACCTTTATGGCACATAAGGGTATGTTTCCTTTTCTGCTAGGATGTGTGTATCGTGCTGCGATGCCCATGTGTGCCACTTCTAGAGATGGGCCACATACACCTAGCAGCCCTAACTTGTTTGATGAACCTTTGAAAGGCTTCATAGTGAACCCTGCTGACCTTCCTTGGAAGTGGGTCAAGAGATTAGCTACCTCAGGCGAAAGGGTAAATCACGACTCACAGTGAAAGTGTACAACCTCTGCAGAGTGTAAAACTGTTATAACAGTCGTGCTCACGGTCATGAGCGGCCTTGGACCCTTATGGAATAGTGATGATCACTAATGGATAATGGTACTAATGATTAATTGTTTATGCTATACATTATTCATGTTTACCTGATCATGTGTTTATGGGGAATGATAAATTCTTTGCCACTCAATTGCATAAAAA
Source organism: Miscanthus floridulus (assembly GCF_019320115.1). Classification (NCBI taxonomy): domain Eukaryota; kingdom Viridiplantae; phylum Streptophyta; class Magnoliopsida; order Poales; family Poaceae; genus Miscanthus; species Miscanthus floridulus. The sequence continues at coordinate 98,497,384 of NC_089597.1, forward strand.
GATGACCTATTAAAGCCAATCACAATTAAACCAGTGTCAACCTTTTGAGCCTCATGAACCCCATAATATAGTTGTTAAGTACGACATGTACTTACACTTGTTTTACTTTTCTATACTTTGGATAAAAATCCCGGATGGGTACCAGATTGCTAGTTTGGAGGAGTTAGGCTTGTGGTCAACCAGTCAGTCATCCCTGTGGATTTGGAGTCTTCGCCTGAAGATCGAAGTCGACTTTTCACTGTCTATACTCTGAGGTTATTTTCCTTTTACTAATACATTATGTAATAAGTATTGTCTCTTGATATTACCCTTATTTGTGGTTATATGTGAGATTTGACTTCCTAGGCTCACATATAGTGTGTATCTGGTTTTGTCTTTAAAACCGGGTGCTACAAGCAGGGAGAAACATCAAAGGATGAGACAACAAAGCTGCGTGTTACGTCTTGAATTTTGTTGAATAAATGGTAGCGATAGAAAGAAAAGGATTATCAGCGTTGGTTAGAAGAGCAAGAATACCAGTGTCAACAGGATGTTTGAAATTGCCTACCAGAAATAACTGTCCGGAATACAGCGAGCAATATTGGGAGTTTAGGCAATTTCAAGCCAACCACTGATCTATCTATGCTAAAGATGAGTATCATCATAATAACATGGATCGGAGCTTAAAAAGTAGAAGTGTTCATGATCGGCTTGGAAAGCGAGTTGTTGATCAAAACTGGGCTGATTATGAAGAGGAAAGTGATGAAGAAGAATATGTTTGGTAGGAAGGCCAATGGTGTCCAGGAGGTTTGACAAGAAGCTAGAAAAGAAGAGTGCAACGCCTAAGGAACAGAGAGTTAGAACAAGCTTAGGCATCTGGTAAACCTCAAGTGTGGCGTGCTAAGCAAACAGCCAATAGAAGGCAACCATCGGCTAATATTCAAATAGCTTTTCTGTTGCCATCAGAATTCAGAGCTCTGGCAGATCAAGAAGTTTATTTAGATTTCGATGAATCAGAGTATGAAGAAATAGTTGCCAAATTGACGGTTATACAGCAGGCTATATTCGATAAACCAGTCAAGCATCGACACTTAAAGGCTTTGTATGTAAAAGGTTTTCTTGATGGGAAGCCAATGAACAAGATGTTGGTGGATGAAGGTGCCTCTGTCAATCTTATGCCTTACACCACTTTTCATAAACTTGGCAAGGGACCAAGAGATTTGATTGAAACCGATATGATGCTTAAGGATTTTGGGGGTAATGCGTCTAAGACCCGGGGGGCAATGAACGTCGAACTGATGATCGGGAGTAAGACTCTGCTCACCACATTCTTCATCATCGATGGGAAAGGATCATATAGTTAGTCCTCAGTCATGACTGGATCCATGCAAACTACTGTGTGCCATCAACCATGCATTAGTGTCTGATTCAATGGCATGGAGATGATGTCGAGCTGGTTCGCGCTGATGAATCTATGAGCATCACAACAGCCGATCTAGTATTTTGGGAGCTAGAAGACTTTGAGTGTTTTTCTAGCAAGCTATGGGGAGGAGGCTTCATTAAGATCAGTAATGAAAGCCAACAGCCGATCCAAGCAGTCGGCTTTGAAAATTTGTTTTAATGGATAATCCAATAGATGGTACAGATGGCAAACTAGGACATGGCTTTATGTCGGCTAATGAATTATAGGAAATAGATATTGGTTCTGGAGATAGGCCTAGGCCAACATATATGAGTGCCAAGTTGGATCCTGAGTATAAGCAAGAGTTAGTAAGTTTATTAAAGGAATTTAAAGATTATTTTGCTTGGGAGTACTATGAAATGCCTGGTCTAGATCGATTGATTGTTGAGCATCAGTTGCCAATCAAACCTAGATATCGGCCATTTAAACAAGCTCTGAGGAGGTTCAACCCAAATGTTCTTGATGATATCAAAAAGGAGAGTAAAAGGTTACTGGAAGCGAAATTTATCCGATCGAGCCAATATGCAGAGTGGATATTGAATGTTGTTCCTGTATATAAGAAGAATGGAAAGTTAAGAGTTTGCATTGATTTCAGAGATCTGAACAAGGCCATGCCCATGGATGGTTATCTGATGCTGATAGCTGATATGTTGGTAGACGCAGCAGTCGGGCACAAGGTTATTAGCTTCATGGATGGCAATGCAGGATATAACCAAATTTTCATGGCTGAGGAAGACATATCAAAGACCACTTTCAGATGCCCTAGCGCAATCAGCTTGTTTGAATGGGTTGTGATGACCTTTGGTCTAAAGAATGCTGGTGCAACTTATCAGAGGGCAATGAATTATATTTTTCATAAGTTGATCGGTAGGATTGTTGAAATCTACATTGATAATGTGATGATAAAATCCAAGGGGTACAAGGAACATCTAGCTGATTTGTGGGAGACTCTAGAATGCACAAGGAAACAAGGTCTAAAGATGAATCCTAATAAATGTGCCTTTGGAGCATCAGCTGGACAATTCTTGGGTTTCATGGTCCATGAGAGAGGAATCAAAGTTGGTCAAAAAAGCATGAAAGCAATTGACGAAGCAGTACCCCCGACTACTAAAACAGAGTTATAATCTTTGCTTGGTAAGATTAATTTTATCAGAAGGATTATTTTGAATTTGTCGAAAAGAGTTCTGCCATTTTCTCCCTTGTTGAAGTTGAAAATGATCAAGAATTTAAGTGGGATGATGTACAACAAAAGGCGTTTGAGGAGATAAAAGAATATATGAAATGTCCACCTGTGCTGGTCCCTCCTCAGACGGTAAGCCATTTAAGTTATACATATCAGCCAATGACAAAACAATTGGATCGGCCTTGATGCAAGAGTTTGAAGGAAAAGAGCGGGTTGTTTTCTATCTAAGTAGAAGACTTCTGGATCCAGAAACAAGATATTCTCCCACCAAAAAGTTATGCTTGTGCTTATATTTCTCTTGCACTAAGTTGCGACACTACTTATTATCGGCTGAGTGTATGGTTGTTTCCAAGGCTGATGTGATCAAGCACATGTTATCAATGCCAATACTGAATGGGAGAGTGGGAAAGTGGATTCTCGCGTTATCAGAATTTGATCTGAGGTATGAATCAGCTAAAGCAGTCAAAGGACAAGTAATAGCTGATTTTGTCACCCAGCATCATAAGCCAAACATTGATTATGTAGAGCCGGTACCTTGGATGTTATTCTTTGATGGATCATCATGGAAGCAAGGTGGTGGCATTGGTATTGTTATTATTTCGCCTCAGGGGCCAAGTTTTGAGTTTGCTTTTCTGACTAATCCAATGATTACCAACAACCAAGCAGAATATGAAACTGTTCTTAAGGGGCTTCAACTTCTTCATGAAGTAAAGGCCAAAGCAATTGAAATATTTGGAGATTCATAGTTAATTATTAATCAGTTGATCAGCCTATATGAGTGCAAAGAAGATACTCTGAGGGGATATTATGATGAGTGCCAAAGCATGCTCAAGGAATTTTCTCATGTCTCTTTTCAACATATTCTGAGAGCACAGAATCAAGAGGCTAATCGTTTAGCTCAAAGTGCTTTAGGTTATCGAGTGTTTCAAGAAGTCTTGAGTAGTGAAACCTCAAATAATGATTGGAGAGTTGAAATAGTCGATTACTTTAGGAATCCATCATAGAAAGTTACCAAAAAGCTAAGGTATAAATCGACTAAGTTTGTTTTACTAGATGATCAGCTATATTATAAAATAGTCGATGGGGTGTTGCTCAAATGCTTAAATCAAGAGGAAGCTAAGGTGTTGATGGGTGAGGTGCATGAAGGTATATGTGGAGCTCATCAATCGGCTTATAAGATGAAATGGATTATTCACAGAACTGGATATTTCTGGCCAACAATATTGGAAGACTATTTTGAATATTACAAGGGGTGCCAGGACTGTCAATGTTTTGGTAATGTCCAAAAATTGCCTGCATCGGCTATGAATCCAACAATCAAGCCATGGCCGTTTCGAGGTTGGGGAATTGATTTAATTGGTCAGATTTTTCCACCCTCAAGTAAAGGACATAAGTTCATATTGGTAGCGATGGATTACTTTAGTAAGTGGGTTGAGGCAATTCCTTTGAAGATAGTAACCTCAAAGAACATGGTTGATTTTGTCAAGGAGCATATTATGTATCGTTTTGGGATTCCTCAAACTATCACTACCGATCAAGGGACGATGTTCACATCAGAAGAGTTTGGAGATTTTGCTACCAGTATGGGAATTAAGTTGCTAAATTCTTCTCCTTACTATGCTTAGGCTAATGGTCAAGCAGAGGCATCAAATCAGATTATGATTAAGTTGATTAAGGAAAAGATTGAGGAACATCCAAGGAAGTGGCATTTAACACTTAATGAGGCACTATTGGCATATAGGATGCCCTATCATGGATCAATTAAAACATCACCTTATGAACTTGTGTATGGCCATAATGCAGTCCTTCCTTGGGAAGTTCAAACTGATCGAGGCATGTCACGTTGCAAAATGATTTCTCAGCCGAAGTCTACAAGAATCTTATGATAGACGATTTAGAGGACTTGGGTTGCCATCGGCTACGTGCTCTTGAAAATATCAAAGCCAATAAACTAAGGATTGCAAAGTATTACAATAAAAAGGTCAAGAGCAAGCAATTTTCTGAAGGAGATTTAGTCTGGAAAGTAAAATTGTCGATCGGGTCAAAAGACAACAAGTTCGGCAAATGGTCACCTAATTGGGAAGGACCTTATCTGATTAAACGTTATGCGCCTGGCAATGCTTATATTTAGAAAACACTAGAAGGAAAAGAAGAGTTTGACAGAGCAATCAATGAAAAATATCTAAAGAAAAATTATCCTAGCATTTGGAATAATACTTAAGAGTCGATTTTTTTGATCATCGGCTCTAATAGCTGATACCAGAAGGGTATCGCCTCGAGTTCAAAAAATGAACCCGAAGGGGGAAAAGCTGGTACAATATGTATCGCCTATAAGAGCAAAGCAAACATGGATAAATTGATGCATGGAACATGAAGTATGAAGCAAAAGAAAAATCACTCAAGACAAAGAAATTGTTTGCTAATGTCACCTATTACAAGCTACAGGCTAGAAAACACTTTGTTTACTATATCATCGGCCTGGAAAGTAAGGGCTATAGAGTTGGCAGCGTCGAAGAAATATTTGACCAGGCGCTCATGATCCCCAGGGTGTGTCGTGGCTAGAAAACCATGGGGAAGAAGCCGAAGCTCGTGGCCAAAATGGGCTTGCACAGTAGCCAACGCCATGGCAGCACCATGATGAACGCCATGCAGAGCAACCTCCCTGATACGGTTTGGGATGTCATGCAAGCGAACCACCAAAACGGCACCTCTGGCATTGACAAATCCCACCACGTACTCCGTAGCTGATCGGAGCCTTTCCAGCAGAGCCGATAGATCTAAAAGATTCAAGGGACAGATGATTAGAAATATTGAAGATAAAGAGTTAAGAAGAGACAGAAAATTGTGGTAGACATCTCACCTATGATTCTAGCTTCAGCTCTAGCCAACCTCTTCCCCACAAGGTTGGCCTCGGGGGGTGATCGGCCCTAAACCATGGCCAGAGTCGATTCTGTAATGGAGAGGCAGTCGGTGAGGTTCTGGCTAGCCCGATCGATGGAGGCAACCAGGTCATCATTGTTGATCTGCCTCCTTAGGTAGCAAGGAAGCTAGCGATGAACTATTGATGAGAACGACCCTGGAAGTTGAGTGGAGTCGACCCCATGATCTAGGATGATAGGAGCATCCTGAGTTAAACTCTCCTGGTGACGAAGACGTCGATGTGGTGATGCAAAACCATTGAGGACCTCCTTAGCGGGCCTCTTGCCATTTTCCATACCTTCAAAAATATGAGAAAGCAAAATTGCACAGAAGATGCGAAAGGTTTGGGACGAAGTAGGTTGTTTTTCGATCCATAGCCGTGGACCATATATATAGCCCAGGAAGGTGAGAAGATAGACTTCGCTGGGGTTATGGAATTAAAGTCAGATATGGAAATGGATCGACACTCCAGAAATTCAGGGACGGGTCACGAAGAGATAACAGATTCAGACTTATTACTTCCCATAATTGCAAAATATCGTGGGATGGATACGAAAGGTTTACTTTGACCAGCGATCAACCCACCAAGGCTTCTTTAGATTGAAGGGAGTCCGGATCCCCAAAGGCCGAAGGTCATCATTAAACGAGTCACATCGGCTTGTTGATAAAATTGCATTAGGAGAAGGGGAAGGCCGCCTGCTTAACAGATGCCCAATTGATTTCTCGGTGACTAGGAAATAATGGGAAAAAAAGTTGCCTACTAAAAGATGCCCATTTCTCAGTGGCTGGGAAACTATGAGAAAGGAGTATGTGGTTTTCCCGACGGTCATTTGATGAAGCGAATGAGGGGAAGGTGTCCACACATTTTAGCCCTTGCAAACATTAGAACAGCTCTGCGATCATGGAGAGAAGGCTCAGGTGATATCACAAGAATTCTTCTAACTACAGTAGCTAATCCTCTTGCTCGACAAGGCGCTAAGATGAGTGACACAATCACCCTATGCACCAGAATTCTTCTAATCGTTGAAGATCTTCATAGCAAAGGATTAGACCATGGAGGGTCCGATGGAGCCAGAGGCACTTGAGGAAGCAGGCAGAAGAGAAACATAGCTGAGTTGTTGAATTGCTCTCGCCAGAGTTGGATATACATTTTATAGTCAGCCTAGAAAGATGGATCCAAGTGCCCATGAAGCAATGATGCTCTTGTAAAAGTTTTGAAGCATGGGCTCATAAGCTGGCAAAGATGGTGATAGATAGTAGACCCCAGATCAAGATTCTCTACCCGTGACTACGGACCTATCGAGGGTACAGACATGATAATTTTAGAATAAAATTACTTTTATCCCAAAATTGGGGGGCATGTGTTTACACCAAAATTTGGGAAGAAGAATTGCAGGAACTCGAAAGCTCCCAAGATCATGTCATCAAGGAATCGATTGCATGAAGGTTGGTATCAGCTGATTCGAATGCTGTGCTGGAATCGGCTCTCTTCAGATAGCGCCAGCAGATAATGATAAAGGCTATGGTTGGCGTCAGAAAAAACATGTTGGACTCTACAAAAAGGGAAAGATTAGGGTCCAAGATAACTTAAATTAGGAATGTTTTCTTTTATGCCAAAGGTTGTAATGAGTCATGCTTAAATATTGAACCTCGGCTATTGTAAAAGACACAATCAATCAAATACAAGTCATTTACTTTTTTCGGCTTCGGCCAACCCTTAGGAGTAGGAGTAGAGTAGATCTCAGCGAGTTCTTTAGGGAGTAGGGCTACATCGGTTCAGCCAACCTTCGACTTGTCTGTAAGTACCGTCATGGCTTATACCTCTGTTTGTACAGCTACATCGATCCAGTTTACCTCCACTGCGACTCTGGTATAAGCTAGTTATCGACTCTTGTCTAGTTCAAGTATGGCTGCATCGATCCAGTCGACCTCCACTGCTCGAATTAGATTAAGGTCAAGTTATCAGCTCTACCTAAGGGTGGCGTCCTTCAGGTAGAATCATTAAGTTACCGATCTTGCTGATGTTTCTATCGTTATTAGTTTGCAGCAATATCAACCTGCTCGATCAAGATCGATCTTGATTGGCCTCATATCCTTTTAGTCCATCATTTGCTTTGTTACAACATGATATTTCTTACTTTGAGCGATGGGTCTTGTTTTATCGGTTGTTTTACTTAGACCTTGATCATGCATAGTACGCAGTTAAGGCATGAATAATCTTGAAGAGGTTTGCTGGCTAGTTAAATATAGTTTATAGTTCACCATTATAGCTGTAACGATCTGGTCTATCCCCACTGATGGCACTATAGATTGGAGGATGCTAGTTAGTAGATTTGTTCCTGATTAGGCGTGACCTTAGCTATTTGCTATGCCTGCATCGGCTAAATAGCCGATCGCCTGTGCGTTAACGCCTATGATGTGCGTCCATGATTCTATTAAGCGTGAATAGATCTATGTACTTTAAGGGTTTGATTCGTTGTCTTTTTCACGGCTGCATCGATCCGGTCGAACCCCACTGTTAGAGATAGTAGGTTAGGTCTAAGGAGTCCATAGGTTTGTTCATGTGAAACCATCGATTGTTCACATGCTATTTTAGCCGATTCATCCGAGCCTTCACGTATAGCATGTCTTTCGGAAAACATGTCGAAGTATGGATGTTTTTATGGATTCTTCAGTTTTAGTTTATTACTATCATCATAGCTGCCATCGATCCGGTCGAACCTCACTATTGGTAGTAACATATTAGATTTAGAGCGTTTGTAGATCCTTTCGTATTAGATAGTTGATTCGTTCGCGTGCTATATCTTTTCCTGATTAGATTCATCGGATCAATGCTTTGCACTAACAATATCTATCTAGCTGATGATCTTATTTACATATATGAGTACTATACCTATCAATATGAAATTAATCGCTACCCACGAGCTTTACAGTCCGTAATAGCCGATTTCTGTGTGTATCGGCTATTTAATCGTTCTCCCCGTATGGCTACTCCCGAAGCGGTAGACTTGGAATTGTCTGGGCACAGACCGGCATGTTCCACCATAAATTACTAAAGTAGTGATTCAGGATGGTTGGGAATTGACATAATCTTGATTATTAATTATTATCACTTGGGTTGGGTTTATTCACTAATGTAGTGATTCAGGATGCTAAAACTTGACCAACTAAAATTGCTAACCGTAGTCAAACCGTGTCTAGCCTTTGAGCCTCATAGATCCCTTTGATATACTTGCTAAGCATGGTGATCTTACACTTGTTTCACATTCAATGAAAAACCCAGATGGGTAATAGATAATACATATGAAGAGTTCCCAGAGGATGTCCAGGACTACTAGATTGATGCTCACTAGTTGGAGTCCCTATGGTAGTTTGGGCTTAGTTTTCTACTTTATGTAATAATGTTGCTAATGAGCAAGACTATGTGATAAACAGTATGATGAGATATGCGATGTAATAAAGTACTTTGATATTATTGCAATTTGGGATTATATGTGTGTTTGGACATCCTGGGCACACATATATGAGCACTTGGTTTTGTTATGCAAAATTGGGTGCGACATCAACTCAGGTTGAGTGAAGATATATTTGAGACTTTTGTGGTCAGTATATATGTGACATATGTTGCCCAACAAATAATATCTCCATATCTTCAATGTATGAACCACTGCTGCAAGCTCTAAATCATGCGTAGTGTAATTGACTTCATGCTTTCTCAACTATCGAGAAGCATAGGCAATAACTCTTCCTTCTTGCATGAGCACACACCCCAACCCTATACCTGATGCATCATAGAACACATCGAAAGGCTTTTCAATATCGGGTTGTGCTAAAATAGGAGCTACAGTTAATAGGGTCCTTAGGGTGTGAAAAGCTACTTCACAGTCTGGTGTCTAACTTAACTTTTCATCTTTCTAAAGTAGTCTGGTCATGGCTTAGCTATCTTGGAGAAATCTGGAATGAAACGATGATAGTAACCTGCTAACCCTAGAAAACTCTAAACTTCATGAACCAAAGTCAGGGCCTTCCAATCCATGAACTCTTGTACTTTAGATGGGTCTACAGATATTCCATCTCTAGAAAAGATGTGACCCAAGAAAGGTACTTTGCTCAACCAAAATTCACACTTGCTAAACTTGGCATATAACTTATGTTCCCTCAATCTGGACAAAACAATTCTCAGATGCTCTGCATGATCTGCCTCATTCTTTGAATAAATCAAGATATCATCGATAAACACAACCACAAACTTGTCAAGCTCAGGCATGAATACCGAATTTATCAAGTACATGAAGTAGGCAGGAGCATTTGTTAGTCCAAAAGACATGACCAAATACTTATATAAGTCGTACCTAGTGGAGAAAGTTGTTTTAGGTATATCCTCTAGCCTGATCTTTATCTGATGATAGCCTGACCTCAAGTCAATCTTGGAGAATACCTTTGCTTTTGCCAACTGATCGAACAAGATATCGATACGAGGCAAATGATACTTGTTTTTGATGGTCACAGCATTAAGTGGCCTATAATCCACACACATTCTCAAAGACTTGTCCTTCTTCTTTACAAACAATGCTGGACATCCCCATGGAGACAAACTAGGTTGAATGAGACCTTTGTCCAATAGTTCTTGTAACTAAATTTTAAGTTCAGCTAACTCATTTGGTGGCATCATATAGGGTCTTCTTGAGATAGGTGCCGTACCTGGCACTAACTCAATCTTAAATTCCACATCCCTGTCAGGCGGTAAACCTACTAACTCATTTGGAAATACATCAGGAAACTCACAGACCACTAGAATATCACAAAGGGTAGTGGCTTGGATAGCGCAAGACAAGTTTTGGAGATCAAAACTTTGGGGAAGTGGTACTAGAAAAGCATTACCTCCTTTTGGTTCTCTCAACATAATTGTCTGAGTGCTAGTATCAATGAGAACACCATGATCACTCATCCAACTCATGCCTAAGATCACATCTATGGCTAATCTAGGCAATATTATCAGATCCATCGTATACTCCCTCTCTTGTATAGAGATGAGCACATTTTTTACTATCTTACTAATAGAGATAGTAGCCCCAGCTGAACTTATACTATAACCACCCTTGCTTACCTCAATTACTTTTTGATCATATCTAGATGCAAATGCTTGGCTCATAAATGAATGAGAAGCTCTTGAATCAAATAAAACAATGGCGGGATGTTTGTTAACAAGAAACATACCAGCGATGACAACCTCTCCCGCAGGAACCTCTTCAACAGCAGTGTAGTGCACATATCCAGGACGTGCTTTAGGATTGGCCTATCTCTGATTTCTTAGGTTTTGATTGCTGTTCTTCTTAGGATGGGGGCATTCCTTGGCCCAAGGACCCACTTTATTACAGTGGAAGCATGGTTGATTGCTCCTGGGTCCTACTGAGCTTCCTTGCCCTCCATTCCCCTTAGGTAAGGCAATGGTGAACGCCTTATGAAACACCTTTTGAGATTAGTTGGCCTGGGTTTTTGGTGGAGGAGGCCTGAACTTGGGCGTTGGCGGTCGAAATTGTGGTCTAGCTGCCACTGGAGCCTTGGACTAAGAAGATCTTGAGGCGCCTGCCTCAGCTGCCCTCTTGCGGCCCTTTGCTGCCGCATGTAGATTGTTGTGGTTCTCCTGAGTCAAGGCATCACTAATGAACTCATTGTATGTGGTGCACCTCGAGTTGGCCATAGTTTTCATCAGCTTAGTGCTAAGACCTCTCCTTAAGCTTTCGATCTTCTTTTCTTCTATATCGACAAAACCTAGGGCATAACAGGATAGATTGTTGAAAGCATGAATGTACTCAGTAAGGGTCTTGGTCCCTTGTGTGAGTCGCATAAACTCAGCTGCCTTCATGCGCATTAGCCCTAGAGGAATGTGGTGTCCCCTAAAGGCTCACTTGAATTGCTCCCATGTGACCTGTGCATTGGCATGTAAAGAGGACAGGAAATGGGTCCACCATATCTCAGTCGGTCCCTGCAGCTGATGGGACGCATATTCTATCTTCTGATGTTATGTGACCCTCAATAGATAGAACTTTTGCTCAACGGTGTTAAGCCATTCATCCACCTAGAGTGGTTTTCAGCCACCTTGAAGATAGGAGGATTGGTGTCTAGGAAATTCTTGAAAGAGCTGTACAGATTTGGCTCAGGCCCCTATTGTTGCTAACGGGCGTGAGCCATGTTCTGCACAATGAGGCATAGGGTTTCCTCCATAGTTCTCTAACTACCCAAGAATTGTGCAAAGAATTCATTAGCAGACGGTGGTGGCGGTGGTGGTAAGTCACCGTCGTTGCCCTCTTGGCTGCTGCCTGCTCCAGCACGAGTGTGAGTCATCTACAAAGTTGCAACAATAAGTGACTATTGGATGACATTAAGAGATTGCAGATGAATTGTATAATCATGCCAAACTAAAATTTCTGGAGAGAATCTTAAATTCATACAATAAAACAAAGGCATAATAATTCATTCTCGCAATAGGACATCACCAATTTGATCACTTATCGGGCTCGCAACGCGTTGACATACAAGTCATAATCACCAGTAAAATGAAACTGGAATTTCATTAAAGTTCAACCCATCATGAAACACATGCAAATTGCCAATATTACACGGAAGTCCAATCACAATTACCAAACTTTAAACTACAAGTCCATTACATAAATAGCAGGGATACATCTAGCACTTTGACTAGTCACTAGGTGATTCTAATCTTCATTATGATTACTGTCGAGGTCGGAGATAGGATGATCCTCATTCTCTAGCTCCACTTCTTCTTCGTCCCAGCCGTCATCTTCAACTAACATCTCTGGATCTTCTTCCTCATCAAGGATCAAGTGCAGTTGGTGGTTCAGAAAATGCACCTCATGCTGAAGATCCACTACTATGTTCTAGGTCTGTGCAAGCTACTGGCGCAAGTCCCTCTCGACATGATCTTGCTGGACGCTCATGGCGTTGGTCCTATCTCGTTCTACTTCTACCATAGCTGCATGATTGTTTGCTAGGATCCACTGGCGCGTAGCTATGAACGCCTTAGCACGGGTGGCCTCCAGCTGCTCCCATAGTCCTGCTAACATTGCTTGATCATCCGCTCTTGCCTCTTGGGTGGCAACTCTCTGCTGATCAACTTGCTCCACTTAGGTGTGGAGATTTCCCAAAGCTACATATGCTTGATCGGTTTCCCATCAAGCCTCACTTGCTGCCTTTTTATGCTTGCGCACACGCTTCTTTAGCTTATGCTGTGTAGCTTCAGCTCTCATGAGCTTATCCATGCAAGTGGTATAGGACTGCTGCTAGAAGTCCCTGGTGTCCTAACGAGTGTAGAACATCTTCATTACTACAAACATGGTGCTCATAGCGGGACTAGAACTGTCTGCCTGCTCATCTCGATCTCAGATCAATGCATTGCGGTTGCGCTGTGCCCATCTGTTGTGGATGGATCCACCAGAGGAAAAGTACCAGCGGCACTACCGGTAAGTTCATCCCCGTGCTGCTGACAAATCTAACTCAGTACCTCAAAGGCTACTACTTGGGCAGCCTCCCAAGGAGTTCTTCCTTCAGATTCTGCCTTCCATTCCTTCTAGAAGGGTGCTTGGGTACGAGCTAGTATGGTCAGTCATACTTCATACCATGGTTGTCCCTCCAGGTATACTTCATTCTAGTAATAGAGGGCAGTTTGTAATAACCCGCATAGTACAAGACTCTCCAAAGCAGGGCAGAAGTTCCAAACATCAACAGGAAACTCTCACTTCCAGCCGGTGCTGCCATCTATACCAACAACATGTGCAACTCTCGTGAGACCAAGTCATAATGGATAAGAGTTACATAACCGAGTAAGAGATTTATAAGGGGAAACAATGCAAGTATAGAATAATGATTTAGCATGATGCATGCACGTTCTGTACGTCCTTACAAACTTAGGAAAATTTATTTCTAACAACATACACGGTGGCATACATACGTTCTCTCATATATAGCATAGCTAGTCGGGCTACACATTTCGCTGTTAGTGTACCTACACAAGAATTTCATTTCATCCCAACCCCACAATTATATATGTAGAATGTAAATCTAGGCTCTAGGTTGAAACTAAATACTTCCATATATGTATACCCATACATATACTTCCATATCAAAGCTACCCGATGACAATTTATTACCCACAATTAAATACGCCCCATACACGCATGCAAGCATGCAAACAGCCGTATCAAAGCTAGCTCTCCCCTACCGCACACTCACTTCTTGCGGTCATGTCACTCATCAATTTACCTTCTTACCTGGCGTAGAGGCATTTGATCCATACATTATCACTCAAGTGCATGGCATCCATACAATAGCACGCCGTATGGACGACGAAAATGAAAACCCCCAAATTAGTACTAAATTAGCCACCTAAAGTCCTTAATTGGGCATAAAGGAAGTGATAACTGGCACACTTTAGATTTCAACTCTGGGTTTCAAACACCTATTTATATAGCTATTAGTTGCTAGAAACTGGTTTTGGAAAACAAAAACCTTTGTTTTAAATACACATGTGGTAATTAATGCTGAATCTTGCTCTGATGCCAGCTATCGCAGAACCGACCAATTTATAAGAGCACAAGTACAATGGCAGTCCGCAAGTGGTCGCACTGTCATACTTGAGCCCATATAAACCCGGCAGTCCATCGAGTACCACGATGGGTCTCGATTAATGATCCACATACAACCAAGATCATACATGATTCAACATACATGTCACACGTTACATAAAGTTCATAGATACAGTTCATTCATCAGAGTACGAAATAAGGTTATTACGAACCAAGTTTGGTAGATACTAGCGGATGCAAATTAAAGTTCAAAACTAGCATTTGCCAACATAGTTCAAATATAGTGCCAACTCATGATCACAATCCACAAAAGCATATAAGAAGGATTATTAAAGATGCCTACCCAGGGCTCACTCCTCATCCACGGTGGGACAGAAGCAGTGCTTGCAATAGCCATGATAAACTGTACCATCTGCAACAATGGGAATAAAACCCTAAGTATGAGAAGGTACTCAGCTAGACTTACCCATCATAAACCAGAAATAAATTGACTCCAAGGATTATGCAAGGCTTTATAAGTGGAGGTAGCTTGACAACATTTTGCATAAAAGCGATTAACTCAGTTATATAATTATACTTTGGTCATCAAGTTAATTATACCTATTCATCTCTAGATTAGCAACTAACCTGTGCCAAACATGTGGTATATCATTTGATAGCATACAATAGTAACCAAAGCAGGTGTAGTAATTCCATGTTTATCCAAACCATCACATTCCATAATATAATTACTATGATGTTGGGGCTAGCCAAGTTTCTCACTATCTAGGACAGACAGCGAGTCAAAATGATTTCAACCAGCTAGGAATTTATTCCTAACACAAACCCAGGTAGACCAGATCAACGGCCACCTTAGGTCACCTTTGGTACAACTCAAGTCCACATTTTGCGGGTTCACCCAGTGCCACACAATCAGGGACAACCAGCTATCAGAACGTTTAGGCCCGGTCTACCCTTGGGCTCACGTCTAGCTCCCCGCACATCCTTACTACCATCCAGAGTGTGCACTCTAACAGAGTGAGGTCTGGCTTGAGTTGAGCTACTCGGCTTCGCGGTCGGAATGAATTTTCGGCCAACTAAGTGATAGGCATGCATTCAATCTTGTCATAAGTGCCAACAACGGTATGGTCCTTAACTGACACAGACGGAATCACATGAGTCAACCTACACAAAGACTCCGCCCGGCCTTCATTTACATTACCCCATGGTTCTTTTCCATGATAGCAAATATAGCCAACCGTGCTTCGGTATCCACATATATCTCGTAGGTGATAGGAAATCACCCGACTTCTACCGGTATAAGCATGGCTAAGTATATATTCGATCCTAGACCTACACAGGGTTAAAGATATATGTATCTAGACAAGGTAGTTCCATGCATCAAGTGTTTCCAATCAACTCTTATACCTAATGCATCAAACAAAAATGACTCAAATAGTATTTTGTAAAACATGGGAGACTTAGAATGCTCTGGGGCTTGCCTTTGAATAAAGAGGTGGGTCGGTGATCTAGGCACTCAGGGAGCTCTTTGAGAGTTTGCTCCTCTTCTTCTGGAGTGGCTACTTGATGAGTCTCCTACTGATCCCCTTCCTCCTCTTCGTTGAACTCCAACAACGTTATCTCTTCGGTCGATCCTATATGCATGAGCATGGAATAAGATATCACGAATGCATATATGATGACATGTATAATATGATATAACATGATCAATGCATCCTCATAAGTATTTTCAATAGCATGGTATTAAAGTAATAACAAGTGCATCTTATTCTACTGAGTAGGTGCATATCTCTTCTCTATTACTTAAGCAAATACTTCTGTAAATTATTTTCTGGACTACAAGATAGCAGCTACTTGTTTTGATCATAACTAGAGTTATATACATCGAAATAATATGGTTATGGACATTCTCGAAAGCTTATGACATTGTCTACGACTTTATTTTAATACCCTTGATGTGATTCAACAGTATCTAGGTCAAATAATTCAGTTATTCAGATCTGTCCAGAGAGCAAACATTTTGGACAGCAAACTTCTAACAACCAAAACTCTTAAACCCTAAGGCCTATGACTATGAAAATTTAACACAAGATATATCAGTAAGTTATCTACAACTTGTTATTAACAAATTTTATAGAAAAGACCCTTGTCATCATGAAATTATCAACTCAACCAAAACTATACATGCAGTCATCTAGTTGAATTATAAAGTAATAATTAATTAGTTGCATACAACCAATTGCTCTTAAGCCTTACTACTAACATCAACAGTTCATATGTATCACAAGTACCACAGAAAACATCATGGTCAAGCCCAATTTATTTATTTAATTGCCTTTATTAATTTAATTAGATAATTAAGTGAAATAACAAACATATACGAAATGTGCACAATAAATTCTCATAAACTTACAGTAGCTTCCAAGTGCTCCCAATAGACTACTGTAAATATTTCATACCATTTGGACATGTATAACATCCTCTACAAAAATGACAAGCTAGCAAGGTTTATTTTAGTAAAAATAGTTAACCCTATAGGAAAGTGTCATACAATAGATATTATGTTTTTCTTAGCTTCATCCTAGTGCCATAATATTGTACAAAAATTTGCATGGCAATATGTTACTTATTTTTATCCCTATAATTTTCCTTAGAAAACACCATTTATTAATAGATAAATAGAAAGACCCTACTTCAATCAAGTTTACTATTTTTCCTAGCTAGAGCATGTCAACACAAGACCAGCAAAATTGGAATCACAATTTTATCGTATTCCTAGCTCAAGTTACACATTTTACAAGATTGCAAACATTCAAAAAGCACTTATCTAGCTACATTTTATTCACCTAGAAAAATACTAGAAACAGTACATTTCATATTTTTATAAAATACTACACTTCATACGAAATCCAAAAAAATTTCGTTCACTAAAATTGGACACTCCGAGCTCTAGATATCATTTTTCAAAGTTAGCACAAAAATCTAGAAAAGAAATAAAACTAAACCCTAACTGCAGTCGCTGACACCTGGGACCCACGGGTTAGCGGACCCCACATGTCAGTGGACCGAAATAGGGGTGTGGGGTTGACCAGTGCTAGGTCACCAACGGCGAACTCTCTGGCGAAACCAACCCCACCATCGTGCTCTCCTCACTCATCCGTGTCGACTGGTACTAGTGGTGGCAGCGTGGACGCACTGGAGCATGCTCGTCGCCGCCCATGGCGGCACAGCGGCGCTGTGTGGAGGTACGCCAGCCGCTACAGGCCAAGGCAAGGGCCAGCGAGAAGCGCACGGGCTCCGCAATGACCACATGAACCTACCAGAGCTACCTAGGTTAGGTGGGACACACCGACGAGGTCTGTCCACGTGCGTAGTGGTGCAGCGGCGAGAGCGCGGCGGCGCTGCGCATCGTGTTCCGCACCGGTGAGGCAACGATTCACCGTAGTGTCATGCCAGAAGCTAGTACACACCCTAACCAAGCTCTAACATGAAGAAGACGAATGAATGTGCAAAGGGGCCGAGGAGTGGCAAGCTCGCCATGAAGGCGGCCATGGAAGCTGAGATTCCAGCGAGGACGAGAACTGTGATTTCAACCTCACCGTAGCTCACCTGGCCCTGCTACTATGTCGAGGAGGTAGATAGGAAGATGGTGCAGCTGCTGACTAGATGGGGATGGCAATGGTGCAGTGGCACGGGCGCTAGGCGATGGCGGAGCTGTGGGGTGATGTGGTGGAGCTCGGTGCTCCCGCTGTGCGTGCGAGAGAGAGCAGTGGAGAGGGAGAGAGTGCGAGCGCGAGTGAGGAATGAGCCACGTGGTTTCTCCTTTAGCCCATGCCACACAGCAGTGGTGGGGGCCCGACGCCAGCCAGCGGCAGCCATGCGGTGGCCAGGCTCTACCCACGATCGGCCACCACGGCAAGGCCAAGTCGGCCAGCAGAGCTCAGCATCAACGACTGACAGCGATATTTCTTCCCCTTCTAACTCCTAAACCGTGATTAGTTAGCATAAACTCTATTAACAAAAATTGTAGATCTACATACCAGCTCCAACTTTGCTTAAGTGATCTAGGTCTAACTCGAGCAGGTTTGCATATTACAATGCATCAAAGTACAGCACGTGAAACTGAAAACCCCATTTTGACTTTGAAAATTTTCCAAGTTTGAAAAACAGCACTGCATTCATTTTTGTGATCCAAATTCAAGCATGTTAGGAGCTGAACTAGCCTATGAACGACAAATAAAAGTTGTTACACTACTTGAGTTCTACAACTTTGTTTTAGGGTACATAGCCATGCAAAGTTTCTAATGTGATGTTCAACTCCAGTCAAACCTACAACTTGAAAATGATGATTTACATTATAGCTATGACTTAGAGACCAAACTAGCCTTAGTCATGAATACCCAAGTTGTTCCTAGTGACATTCTAAACATGTTTAAGGTATTCCTAAGGTTCCACAATCATTTTATACATTGATTACATATAAACCCTAGCATATGCAAGGCAATTTAGTGGTAACCCATGCAATATAAGCCAACATAGAGATAATACTTGATATGCTCATGCTCATGAATGATCAATGATGCTTGTGCTCATGCAATACCAAGGTTAAATGCAAGCTTAAAACCTAGGGTGTTACAGCCCCTCCCCTTATAGAAATCTTGTCCCGAGATTTGCAAGACCTACCATTCTTTGAAAACGTGGGATAAACCTCACGTAAGTAATCCTCCCGTTCCCATGTGGCATCTTGTTCACTGTGGTTATTCCACACCACCTTGTAGAACTTGATGACCTTGCTCCATGTTACTCTTTCCATCTCCTCTAACACTCGGATTAGTTTCTCTTCATACATCAAATCCGATTAGAGCTCAATGTTGGTGGGTGCAATGGCTTCCTCAGGTATGCGAAGACATCTCTTCAACTGAGAAACATAGAAGACATCAAATATAGCACTCATCTCTAGGGGAAGTTGTAACTTATACGCGACATTCCCTTTCCATTCAGTAATCTTGTATGGCCCTTCATATCTAGGCGCAGGCTTTCTTTTCACTCCAAATCTCTGTACTCCTTTCATGGGTGACACTTTTAAGTATACATAGTCTCCCACTTCAAAAGTTAGTGGTCTTCTTCTTTTATTAATATAACTCTTTTGTCTTGACTGAGCTGCTTTCATATGCTATTGGATAATGCGCACCTACTGTTCAGCTTTAGTGACAAAGTCAATGCCAAAGTATCTTATTTTGTCAGGCTCAATCCAATTCAAAGGAGTTCTACATTTCCTACCATACAAGGCTTCAAACGGAGCCATTTTGATGCTTGCTTGATAACTGTTGTTGTAGGAGAACTCAGCTAAAGGTAGTCATTTCTCCCATGAACCCTTGGAAGATATAACACAAGCTCTCAACAAGTCTTCTAAGATCTGGTTCACTCGATCGTTATGTCTAGAAGTTTGTGGATGGTATGCCGAACTTCTGATTAGTTTAGTCTCTAAGGCTTGGTGCAAGTGTTCCAAAAACGAGCTATAAACTGTGGTCCCCGATCTGAGATTATTGTCCTAGGTACTCCATGTAGTCTCATGATCTGAGAAACATATAGCTCAGCGTACTTCCCCACGTGATACCTTGTGTTCACCCGTATAAAATATGCTGACTTGGTGAGACGATCTACAATGACCCATATTGAATTGTGACCTTGCTGTGTCATCAGAAGGCCTGTAATAAAGTCCATACTTTTTTCTTCCTAATTCCAGCGTGGATGTCGCACCCGGTAACTATATGTGTGCCTAGGATGTCCACATGACACATATAGCGACAAATATAGAGAATATCAAGAACAATATTTTATTATATATCAAACATAATTACAATAGAACTTACAACTATTATAGAAGCATAGCGGAAACTATTCTTAATCTTCTCTTTGGGACTCCATACTCCACAGGGATGGTTGATTGGGGGAAACACTCGCCTAGTACTCATGGGCTCCACAAGAAACTCATCACTCGATACACCATCTGGTACCCATCCAGGATTTTTTTGTTGATTATAAAGAAAGTGTGAGCGCACCATTCTCAACAAGTATAACATGAGGGGATGCAAGGCTCAAAAGGCTAGACATGGTTGAACTGCAGTAAGCACTTTTAGTTGGTCATATTTTATTTGTTAAACCTGTGTTGCTAGGTTATGCTTAAGCTCCCAAGGTGAAAGTATGTTTAACATCAAGGTTGATCATATCCCAAACCATCCATAGAACCATCTATCTCGAAAAGGATCCAGGTTGCTCGTGTCTGTGAGCACGGCTGAAATATCAGTTTTATACTCTGCAGAGTTTATACACTTTTACCACGAGTCATGATTACCCTTTGCCCGAGGTGATCAGCCTCTTGACTCACTTCCAAGATAAGTCGCAGGGATCACTATGAAGCTTTTCACCTGTCGTCCTAATAAGTAGCAGCTGCTAAGGTTTTAGCCGTATAGCCATATGCAGCCCTCCTCTAGGAGTGGCACTTATGGTCACGGCATAGTACACACCCTGGCAGGAAAAGAAACATACCAACTAGTGCCCCCCTCTTGCCGTTTCGGTAAGCTGCTGATAAACTAGAACAGATCAAGATACTAGGCTAAGACTAGAGCCATATAGTTCTCGTGGTTGTACGGTCAGTCCTAGGTTACCGCATTAAGATTCAGTCCTTACGGAGGGCTGACTAGAGCACCCAAAAAGGCCCAATGCTCTAGCCCCCTTATGTCCATGCTGCTAAAATGCATCATTTTAACATTGATTTCATAATCCATTAGTCAAGATTAACAGTATATAGTTTGGTGATTGCAAACTAAGCAACTACCCATATGCATAAACCCAAAGGTAATCAAGGAATACAGGGTACAATAGTTCTAGGTAAAGTCCTTAAGGGTTCATAAAATTAGACACACACACATGAAATGTGAATATAAGGTTATTAGGTAACAAGGGTACTCATGTTACACTTGCCTTCCAAAACACATGCCCGATGGTTCCACTTCTCAAATATGCTCCTCATGTAGCTCCACTTCTATCATTATCAAACAATCGGTACAAGCATCACAAGAACCTATAAACAGTACACCAATCATTACAAAAGCATACTATAAAGATAACTAACATGTACTACTCGTCGTTGCGAACTTGTGAGCGCAAGAACCAATTAAAACAGAGCTACGGTTATAAAGTTATAAGCTTTTGAAGTTTCAGAGATTTGTTTATAATAACTAAAAGGACTTAGTTGTAATTACTTTTCAAAAGATAGGGTCTAAAGTGTAAATATTTGGACCACAAAACTATATTTTATAAAAGCTAAAAAGGTCTTTTGTCATTTTTTAAAATTAATTTATAAATAGGAACACGTTAGTGTTGTCATAGATATAATTTTATGGCATCATTAATCATTTTATGAAGACAAAATACACACCTATTTTATAATTCTTTTTTAGAAACAAATCAGCTTATTTTCATAATTATTTAAGGAAGACAAGATATTGAAAACATGTCTCTAAATAGTTTTATAAACAAAAACATGGTATTAACATTATTTTATAAAACATATATAAATTTATTTTTTTAGAGTTACTTTTACTAAGACAAAAAAATATTTAAAACATATTTATATAAAAGGTTATTTATACAACATTAAACAAACATTTATAACATCATTTTAATGTAAAACATTTCTGTCATAGGATGAAACATAATTAACCGTAGATGACAGGGCTAGCTTGAAAGATATAACAGACACATAGAACAGTGTAATGATTTTAGGAAATTATAGGGGCTAGACCGCAAAAGGTACTGACCAGGTCTGTTGACTATGATGAGATGGCTTTGACAGTGACATGTCATGATATAATTGGAAGACAGAAGATGACATGGCCTCACCATGACTTTAGTTGACCGGCGGTCAAGCTAAAATCGTTGTCGTCGATCTAGAAACGGATGGCCGAGAGGAGCCTCTACTCTAGTTGTCTTCACAGCAGCAGGGACGGTGGTGTGGTCGTGCTCCCATGCGGTAAGGGGCTCACCGGCGTCGACCATGTTGGGGCTCCGCCGGCCGAGGTGCTCTGGCGAGAGGCAGATGGAGACGAGGACGGCACTACGAAGCCACCGGTGAAGATACTGGCAGTGGAATGGAGCCGGTGATGGTCGGTGGTAGTGAGACAAAACTCGGCCCAGCGAGGGTCACGGTCGAGCATGGAGTCGACGCTGCGGCTTCCAGGAGTAGCGCATGGGTTGCGGCTCGCCCGTGCGAAACGGTTGGTGGTGAAGCTAGAGTTGGAGAGGGCCGAGCAGGAGTGACGGAGACGGCCAGGCTGAGAAGATCGATGAGCTCGAGCCGGCCCGACAATGGCTGCAACAGCGAAAGTTAGCGGTGCGGTGGCACGGCTGCAGCTCTACGGTGGCTGGCAGTGGTGGGCAGTGGGGCTTAGCGAAGAAGAAGGCGGCGACCTTGGTGGCGGCGCTGCTCGGAGGAAGGAGAGTAGCGGCGGCAGAAGGGGAGCTGAGGAAGAGGAGCGGCGGCAGGGGTATTTGTAGGCACCGTGGGCTAGGGTTCTATTGCAGGGCAATGATCCTCGTTGGCCGTGCGAAGGTGGAGACATGAGGCGCGCATCCCACGAGCGGTGGTATGGACGCTGAGGCGCGGGGATGGGACAGGTGTGGCGGCATGCAGCTGGGTGCGGGTCGGGGCATGCCTAGCATTTAGACGGAGTGGCATCGCTGGTTTGGTCCCATGGGGGCTGGTGGTCGGGCCTGCGGGGGCCTGCATCTGGGCCTATAGGGGCCGAGCAAGCATGGGCTTACGGGGGCTCGTTGTTAGGCCGAGCAAGCAGCTGCGCTGCTAGGCTACGCATGGGAGGAGGCGAGGGGAGCGAGCGGGGCCGGATTAGCGAGGTGGGCCACACGGTGAAGGGAGGAGAGTTGGGCTGCGCGACGGCTTGGGCCAGAGCGAGGAGGAAGAGGCCGAGCGGGCCAGGAGGAGATTTGATGCAAAACGAATTTTTTTTATCAATAAATAAATGAGTGTTTTGAAATTCGATTTGACAAAAATAAATTTGAGACTTGTTTTGAATTTTGTAAATAGAACAAAACTTATTCAAGGCTTAATCAAATTTTCTAACTCATTTTTCACTCAAGTAAATCAATGCAACCAGCATGAATGCATCACAAAAATTTCTAAACCCTATATTAATTTTAGTTAAACCAAAATTATTATTTGACCTACATTAAATACACAAAATTAAATAAATTCTCAATTTAATTACTAAATTTAAGAAATCAATTTTTTGGGTGTTACACTGGAATAGGCAATGGCTGAAGTAATCCAGCAGATTTCAAATGAACGGTCTTTACTCTACTGCAATTATCACACCTAGCGATAGGCGGCAATTTCTTTCTTCATCTTGGTCCACCAAAAATGGGTTTTTAAATCTTGATACATTTTGCTGCTATCCGGATGGATAGACAACTTGGACGAATGAGCTTCATCTAAAATTTGATTTCTAAACTCGTCGTCTTTCGGTACCACAAGTTGGGCCTCAAACCATAGCACACCTTTTTCATCTAACCTAAAATGCTTGGTTTCTTGTTTTTTCATCTTTATCTTGATATGAAATATACCTACATCTATCTTTTGCAGTTCTATGATTTTGCTCTCAAGTGAACAACTGATAGTGATATTGTGCAGCACAACAGGATGTAACAAATTAAATCCATCTTCCAACAATGCTTCCAAAGTGTTGCAATTGGATTTTCGACTAAGTGCATCTTCTACAACATTGGCTTTTCCTAGATGGTAGTGCACTTCCAAATTGTAGTCCTTGATCAGCTCTAACTATCTTCATTGTCTCATGTTCAGCTGTAACACCCTAAAAAATCATATATAATCTAGTTATTAAATTTGAGCATTTACTTAATGTTTGATGCATTATAACCTAGGTAAAATAATAATTTTTGGCTAATTAAAATTAACTATAAGGCTTAGAAACATGATTGATTGCATTCATGCTGAAGTACATGATTTTGGTTGAGTGTAGGGCTAAGTTGTTTGGAGTTAAAAATTCAAACTCATTTGAATTTTGGATTGGATTTGAAAACTAGAAATTGAAAAAAAAAATCTATTTATCACCAGCACCTTATTTTGGCCCATGGCCTGCTGGCGGTCCAGCCCCGCACCTCCCCTCCCTTCCCTTCTTTGCGCATGTGGCCCAGCAACACAGCCTACTCATGGCCCGCTCCTACACCTACACGTGCGGCCCGCTCAGTGTTTTCACTTCCTCCACACGCGTGCGCAGGACTACGGCCTAGTTCAGCGCCGTCGTCCCAGGCAGAGGCCTGCTCTGTGGCCATGCCCGCACACCATTTCCTCTCTCACTCATTGCATGTGGGACCCGCTCATTATTCTCCTTCACTTTCCTTCTTCGTTCCTAGCAATGGCGCATTCCATGCACGGCAACTCACCGCCGCGCCCGTGCTAGCAATGGAAAGCTTTCGAAATCTACTGATTTCGTAGCTCCACACGCCTGCTTCCCATCTCTGCCATGCCCGCTCGCCTTTAAGACCTGCCGTGGAGCCCCTCCCTCTCTTCTTTTTTCCCGTTCACCCAAGCTAGCACTGCCGCCCTAAAGTCCGCCCGCTCTGGTGCCCAATCAACATCGCCGATGCACCTCAGAACTCCACCATGACTCACCGTGTCCGTAGGTGCCCTCATCTCTTCATTTGGCCTCGGATTGCACAAGATTACACTCACCCATGATGTTTTCTTTTCCTCAGCTCGCTGCCGCACGCCGCCAGTCTCATTGGAGCCCTCCTGGACATCGAGAACCCCATCATCGAGTTCACGGTATACAACTCATGCTCCCCGCCCTTCCTATTTAGAGTTTGGTGGTCTGGAGTGCCATATTGGCAAGTTCTAGTGCCCGCTGGCCATGGCGCCACTATGGAGCCATCATCCCGACGGGGATTTCCGAGTTGCTTTGTGTCGTATTGAGTTCGCGTGACTGTGCGCCACATTTTGGTACCCTCATTTTGGAGTTACGTGATCGGTATCACCGTTGCAGCATCCGCCGCTGAGCTTAACTCGCCACCGGCCATGGCGTTGGCCACGGGAGTTGTCTTCCCCGGTGACCCTCTGTGCCTTCATGCCAGTGTCGTCGGATTTTAGATGGACGGCCGAGATCGCGTACCCCTTCGGGTTATGTAACCGGTCCACCACGAGAGCCGTGGACTCAGTCCACACCATCACCCGCACTAGTCCACGTACATGTGGTGCACTGCACCAACCTGTGTAGCCACGTGGCCGCCCAGTCAGCCGGTGACCCGCCGCGCACTTTTGCGCTTTAGCCCTTTGGTTTTCTTAGAATCAACCCGTGGTACATATCAGTTCAAAACGTATTCCTTCTTAGTCCTATTTTCTTCTATTTTAGCCCTTGTACTTTTGGAAAATAGCGCGCGCCATGCAACAAAAAATGAGTTCGGTTTATTTACAAAAATGCCATTTAATCTTGTTTTAAGCATAACTTTTGCTTTTTAAGTCCGATTAGTGTGATTCTTTCGCTCATGTGTTTGTAGCAATACGTAAATTAGTTTTATAAGCTTTTCAGTCTATGTTTCTACTGTTTGGTGTACTGTTCTAATAGAAGTCTATTTGTTTGCATGTAATTACTGGAATGGATGCTTGATTGGTGAATTGGAACAAATTTATAGGGTGGTCAGTTCAAGGTTTCTGAGGAGCAGTCAGGTGACCAGCAATACCAAGAGGAGAACTTTGAGGAAGGCAAGTGTAGTAAAGGCCCCTTGTACCTATGAACTCTATAATTCATATACATGCATGTGTCTAAATTTGGATTACCTTTAAGGACTTTACCTAGATTACTACTTGTACCACATATCCTTTATACCTATGGTTTGGGATGCATTTTGGATAGATGCTGCAGCGCTCAACATGAAATAATTGTTAAACATGACTAAAGGTATTATGCAGTGTGTTAAAATGGAACTTTTTAGCAACAATTAGGGGGCTAGAGTACGGGGTTGAGTGCTCTAGTGCCTCTCCATAAGGACTTAATTCTGAAGTGGCCACCCAGGAGATTTCGTATAACCCCGAGTGTTATATAGCTCTGACTTTAACCTGTTAAGTAGATTGTACTAGCTCGTATGTAGCTTTTTGTAAGGGCAAGAGGGGAGCACTAGTTGGTACGTTTCTTTTCCTGCTAGGGTGTGTACCATGCCATGACCACACGTGCCACTCCTAGAGGAGGGCCACATACAGCTAGACAGATGAAACCTTAGCAGCTACGACTTATTAGTGCGACTAGTGAAGGGTTACATAGTGAGACCCTGCCACACTTCCTAGGTAGAGGTGAGGTAGGATCCGGGATGCTGCTTGATAGGCATTGGAGGTCAATCGTGACTGCCACTTCGATGACATCAAATGGGAGGAGGATCATTATCTTCCCTGTCGTCGGAGTAGCTAGTCCACCTACAACATTGCCGCACCACTTGGGGAGGAGAACCATAGGCTTAGGCCTACCCTGGTGAACTTGGCCCAGACCAACAACAACTTGGATCAAGCCTTGGATGAGATAGATGTCATGGGGAAGGCATACCTGTAGCTTGCCCATGAGAATGCTACGTTGAAGCAGCAACAAGGAGGTCCTAATGTGGAGACGCCACGTATTCCTGCTGAATCACCCCCAAGGAACAGAAGAGGCTTTGGAGACCCCAACACCAGCACCAACATCGACCCTTAGGAGGATTTCCCAAAATATGTAATAAACACGCATAGATGTGCGAGTGTGTTTTGTTTCTTTTCCTTTTAATGGTTGAACAATTGTTACTTGAATGGTTGGATGATTGTCATGATGAATAATGTTTGATTTAGATTTTTGTCATGATTATGATGATTTGTGGGCATGTCCACAGCCATTTAGATTAAGACTAAGGTTTAAGGATGATATGAATAAATAGTTAGGTTTCTTTTTATCTTGCTGTCCATTCTGTATCATTCTAAGCAGTTCAACTTTATCAGTTCATATCTGATGTTCTAGATATTCAATGGTCATGAAAATTTTATGGAGATAATTATACTTCTACATCTTTCTTTTGGCTCTGGAATCACCTCAATACCTATTACGAATTGTGAGAGACAGCTGTTGTAAGTTGATGTTTCTTTGCTGTCAGAAATCTGGAACAGTACTGCTTTGTCATCTATTTTTGCCTGATTAAACGTCAAAATCTAAGAATGTGTTCTAAATGAAAGTTGTTGATAATTTCATAAGCTTTCCATAAAGATAAAATTTTCAATCAGATGATAAACATAGAGTGAGATATGCTCATTTTATTGCACTACTGTCTGTCCAACTCGCTGGAAAGTTCATAACAATATCTTCTTGTATACCCTATATATATATATTGTCTTTGATCTTGTGATACCTACTATCATTAGGCCATTATCTCTTAAAGGTTATATGTTTTGGACATATGAGACTTATATGATGTATCTACAGATGGTGAACACCAAGAGGAACAACCAAGGAGGCGAGGACTTGCCGCCGCCACCTCCTATCACTATGGAGCAACTAATGATGATGCAAACTCAATTGCTTCAACAGATGGCTTAGGTTATGCAAAATAATGGGAATGGAAATGGGAATGCACCCCCTCAAATTAGAGACAAGAGGGGAGAGTTTCTGAAGGGACATCCACCTATCTTCAAGCATTCCACTTACCCACTCCAAGCTGATGATTGGCTGCGTACAATTGAGAGGCAACTTGAGATTACACAATGTGATGGTAAGGAGAAGGTTTTGTATGCTTTTGGGCAGCTGCAGGGGGCTACACTTGACTGGTGGGACTCTTTCCGTTTTGGCCATACTGAAGCTAATTCCATCACTTGGCAAGAATTTGGTAGTGCCTTCCGCACTCATCATGTGCATGCTGGATTGATGAAACTCAAGAAGAAGGAATTCTTGGCTCTCAAGTAGGGGAGCATGTATGTTGCAGAGTATCATGATAAGTTCATACAATTGTCATGGTACACACCTACTGAAGTGGAAGATGATGAGAAGAGGCAGGAGCTATTCATGGAAGGTCTAAATGATGGTCTCCAGTACCAACTGTTGTCCCATACCTTTGCTAGTTTCCAGCAGCTTGTGGACAAGGCCTTGGTTATAGAGAACAAGCACCGTCAAATGGAGGACAAGAAGAGGAAATTACAGGGGCAATAGCCCGGGAGTAACACTCGTGTCCACACTGCTCCTCAGCAAGCTTACCCATAGCAGCCCTATTAGGGTTAGTCCAGTCTGATCAACCACAACCAACAACCACAGTGTGCACAGCAGTAGCAGCAATAGTATAAGGCACCAGTCCAGTGCCAGAAACAAACTAACAATGCTCCTATGAAGAGCAATGTCCCCAATGCTCCATAAAAGAATGGCGCAACAAAGGCGCCAAATGTAGTCAATGATAACAGATGCTTCAACTGGGAGAACCAGGACATTACTCCAACAGATGTCCTAAGAAGATGGCTAATATGCAGTAGAACTATGTCTATGGAAAGGTCAATCATGTGACCACAGAGACAGCTCAGGAGGCACCTGATGTGGTGATCGGTATGTTTCCGGTCAACTCAAACTTAGCTACAGTTCTTTTCGATTCTAGTGCTTCGCATTCCTTCATAGCATATACTTTCATAAAGAAGCATGGTATTCCCATATGTGTTATGAAGAAACCCATATTAGTAAACTCACCTAGATGGGAAATGAAAGCAAATTAGATATGCTTAGCTGCTAGTCTCATCATAAGGGGGGTAGAATTTCAAGCCAACCTTGTAGTCATAGACTCATCCGGATTTGATGTTATCTTAGGTAAGGATTGGTTGAGGTCCTAGAAGGTAGTTATAAATTGTGGGAACAGTTATGTGAATCTAACCACTCCATCTGGAGAGAAAGTTGAGTATGTGGCAACACACTCAGCCTTGGAAATCTGTCGGGTTAATCAATTGGAGGGCACAACCCTAGAGGATATACGGATAGTAAATGAGTATCCAGATGTCTTCCCTAAGGAGTTACCAGGTATGCCACCTGAACGAGATATTGAGTTTATAATTGAACTTTTACCTGGAACTACACCCATAGCTAAGAGACCTTATAGAATGGGAGTGAATGAATTAACAGAACTTAAGAAACAAATAAGGGAACTGCTAGATAAGGGTTATGTCCAACCTAGTTCTTCACCATGGAGTGCACCAGTATTGTTTGTAGAGAAGAAAGATGGTACTCAAAGAATGTGTATAGATTACAGATCACTTAATGAGGTCACAATTAAGAACAAGTATCCACTACCTAGAATCGATGACCTGTTTGACGAGTTGAAAGGAGCTTGGGTATTTTCCAAGATCGACCTCCGAACTGGATACCATCAGTTGAGGATAAGACGTTCTGACATTCCCAAAATCGCTTTTGTGACCCGATATGGATTATATGAGTTCATAGTCATGTCTTTTGGTCTAACAAATGCACCTGCTTACTTCATGTATTTGATGAACAAAGTATTCATGGAATACCTTGATAAGTTTGTCATTGTGTTCATTGATGATATATTAGTCTACTCTAAGAATGAAGAAGAGCATGAGCGACATTTGAGGCTACTATTGCAAAAGCTTAGAGAACATCAGCTCTACGCTAAGTTTAGCAAATGTGAGTTCTGGCTAAAAGAAGTATCTTTGCTTGGTCACATAATCTCTAATGGAGGAGTAGGAGTAGATCCCAAGAAGGTTAGAGATGTGTTGAGTTGGAAGCCACCTCAGGATGTCAGTGAGATTTAGATTTTCCTTGGTATGGCTAGGTACTATAGGAGATTCATCGAGGGATTCTCTAAATTAGTCAAACCTATGACTGCTCTATTAGAGAAGAATGCCAAATTTGTATGGTCTAAGCAATGTCAGGATAGTTTTGAGGTGTTGAAGAAGAGACTGACTTCTGCCCTAGTGCTTGTCTTACCTGATCTTACCAAAAGTGATGTAGACTAGGCTCGATCTTCCAAAAGGTATGATAGCGTCGATTGGTGGAGACTCGACGCTCATGATCTAGGCTTTGAACCAAGACTGATTCGGACCCCTCGTAACCGTTACACCACTGCTCCGTTGGTTATCAACCACGCGAACGCGATTGACCTCGCCAAGAAGGCTTTCCTGCAAGCGAATCGAGAACACAAGCTAGAACGGGATGAATGCAATCTGAAATTGTAAATAAATATGAGGCTTATGAAAATAAGAAGGAGTTCAAGTCTTTATTCGAAAGGACTAATCGCTACAGGCGAACAAGATCAAGAACTGGGGCCCTTGTTCACAGCAAGCAGCCTTGGCGGCACAGTTGCAGCAAAACGATGTCTGTTTCACAAGGAAATCAAGAACTAAACAAAACCCCAAGCCCTAAGGAGAGCGATGACTGGTATTTATAGAGTCTTGGGTGTCACCCCCCTGGACGCACCCCCTAATGGGCCCAAACACGATACACGGTCCAATGGACCAAAAGACAATGTCGCAGCACCCTAGCAGATTCTGGATGCTGACTTGTGACCACGATTCCCATTGATTCTGAATAGCTTTTGATGTGAAACCACTTGGATTGGCTTCCTTATCAAATTAGCTTTCCATCCATATGTGGATCGTCGAAAACGGAGTCCGGATACGTCCTAGGTGATCAGTTTAAGACAGATTGGTCCTGAAACCCAAGATGGGCTCCAACTTCAGTTGGACTGGGCCTCCACCATGAAAAAGATGAATTGGACGCCCATGCTGGAGCTCCTCGTCTCCTTGGCTTGTATGCGATGAAGTAGTGATGTCCTCATCATCCTCCCTTTCTTGAATTGAAGTCGTCCTTGACTGAAGTAGATCGCCTCCTCCATTGGATGACAACAACGATGGCTCCAGAAGAAGATGTTCATCTTGGTGCCCCATCCTTTGCAAAGGTGGCTGCCATGGTGGCTTCCCTACTGGGAATTCATCCTCCTTCTCCTACAAAAGGTTAGTACCAACAAGAGGCATAGCACTAGGAGTAGGACCAAGTGGACATATAGGCGATGTACAAGTTAGAGCATAACATGGTTCATCATGAACAGCAAGAATAAATTTAAGAGCAAATAAAACTTCTTTCATGTTACTTGAAGGTTCATTTAATGGTTTGCTAGAGTCTTTATCAAGGCCTTTCTTTTTCTTTTCAGCAAGTTCATTTTCATATTGCACAATTTTAGCAGGTGTTAAAGGAAGTAAAGCAATGGTCTTTCCTTTAAACATAAAAGTATATCTATTTTGCCTACCATGATGTACAACATTATTATCATATTGCCAAGGGCGGCCTAACAAAAGTGAACAAGCTTGCATAGGCACGACATCAAAATCAGCATAATCATGGTATGACCCGATAGAAAAATGCACACGAGCAGATTGTGTTACCTTTGCCTTACCACTATTATTGAACCACTGAACATGGTATGAATGTGGAAGAGCACGTGTAGATAAACCAAGAGTCTTGACAAGCTCAGAACTTACCAAGTTATTGCTGCTCCCTCCATCAATTATACCACGAACATAGAAATTATTGACAATGAGGAACATTTGAAACAAATTATGGCGTTGTAGCTTGTCTAATGGCTCAACTTGTGTACTCAAAACACGCTAAACAAGGATTGATTTGTAGTCTGCAGTGCATGCCAGACTATCAATTACCTCATCAGGATCTTCAGCACTATCCGCAAATTTATCTACATAAAGATCAGTTGCAAGTGCAAATTCATTTTCTCCATCACTAGCACTAGCATACCCACCATGATCAGTAGCAATATATGCACGTTTGCTGGAGCATTCTTTAGCAATATGTCCCATGCCCTTGCAGCGGTGGCACACAATCCTCCGTTTCTTGAATTTAAGTCATCCTCGACTGAAGTAGATCGCCTCCTCCATTGGATGACAGCAACGATGGCTCCGGAAGAAGATGTTCATCTTGGTGCCCCATCCTTCACAAAGGTGGCTGCCATGGTGGCTTCCCTACTAGGAATTCATCCTCCTTCTCCTGCAAAAGGATAGTACCAATAAGAGGCATAGCACTAGGAGTAGGACCAAGTGGACATATAGGCGATGTACAAGTTAGAGCATAACATGGTTCATCATGAACAGCAAGAACAAATTTAAGAGCAAATAAAACTTCTTTCATGTTACTTGAAGGTTCATTTAATGGTTTGCTAGAGTCTTTATCAAGGCCTTTCTTTTTCTTTTCAGCAAGTTCATTTTCATATTGCACAATTTCAGCAGGTGTTAAAGGAAGTAAAGCAATGGTCTTTCCTTTAAACATAAAAGTATATCTATTTTGCCTACCATGATGTACAACATTATTATCATATTGCCAAGGGCGGCCTAACAAAAGTGAACAAGCTTGCATAGGCATGACATCAAAATCAGCATAATCATGGTATGACCTGATAGAAAAATGCACAAGAGCAGATTGTGTTACCTTTGCCTTACCACTATTGTTGAACCACTGAACATGGTATGAATGTGGAAGAGCACATGTAGATAAACCAAGAGTCTTGACAAGCTCAGAACTTACCAAGTTATTGCTGCTCCCTCCATCAATTATAGCACGAACACATAAATTATTGACAATGAGGAACATTTGAAACAAATTATGCCATTGTAGCTTGTCTAATGGCTCAACTTGTGTACTCAAAACATGCTGAACAAGGATTGATTTGTAGTCTGCAGTGCATGCCACACTATCAATTACCTCATTAGGATCTTCAGCACTATCCACAAATTTATCTACATAAAGATCAGTTACAAGTGCAAATTCATTCTCTTCATCACTAGCACTAGCATACCCACCATCATCAGTAGCAATATATGCGTGTTTGCTGGGGCATTCTTTAGCAATATGTCCCATGCCCTTGCAGTGGTGGCACACAACTTTAGAAGAGCTGCTAGAGGAAGGTGTAGCAGATCCACTAGAAGGAGGTGTGATAGGAGAACTCTTCTTTACAGGCACTGGTGGTGTCTGCACATTAGAAAATTTACTCACCTCGGTTGGACATGAAGGAATTGATGGAGTAGCGGATGGAGCATTGGATCGCCTAGGTTGTCGTCCCTGTACTTCCCTTTCAGCTTTAATAGCATAATGATATAATTGGGAAAATCTAGTCCATTCTTTATAGTCAAGAACATCCTGTATTTCACGACGCAAACCTCCAAAAAATCTAGAACACTTATCCATATCATCCGCTTGTATGTTACTACGTGCTAGACCAATTAAAAGCTCCTAATAATATTCCTCAATAGTTTTACTACCTTGATTTAAACGTTGCAGTTTTAATCGCAGATCACGCTGATAGTATGGAGGAATAAATCTCGATTTCATTCGTCCTTTAAGTACAGTCTAGGTTTGAGGTATTTGAGCATTAGCATTATTGCAAATATCATTCCACCAGAAAATAGCAAAACTAGTAAACTCACTAGTAGCAAGTCTAACTCTATTCTTCAGGTACTTGATGGGAGCTAAATTTTTTATCTATAGCCATCTCCCAATCTAAATATGCTTTAGGATCAGCAGAACTAGAAAAAGAAGGTATCTTAAACTTGGTTTTAGAGAAAGGATCATTATTACCTTGGTTGTTACCTCCCATACCACGTCGGTTAAAGTTCAACGGATTATGGTTATGTGCATCCTCAGCACGTCGTTGAGCTTTGGCTTCATGATCCGCGTTGCCATCGTCCTCCTCAGAGAGATCATCATCATCATCTTCAGGATGTGGTTCAGGATGTCGTTGTTCAACATCTTCAATCCTCTTGGCCAAATTGGTGATTTGTTGAAGGATCTCATTGAACTTGTCATCAAGAACGGCACGAAGCTCATTCTTAGAAACACAATCATTGAAATCTGTAGGTGCGTCCTCATTTCCTTGGCCACTGCCTCCAACTTTTCCTGACATGGTTAGTAGAAAGGAAAAGACAACACAAATAGTATTATCCCTACCAACTACTTAGGTTGTGGACAAGGAAAAATAAGGCACTCAACTCTCAAGTGTCTTACCATGGTCTTACAAGTGTTCTTACCAAAGCAATAAGCGGTGCAATCGGTCGGTGACTGTGATACCGTTGTAGCTTGAGTGTAACAGTTGCAAGGCAAACCTGTACTTGGTTAGAAGAAAGTGGAGCTTGGATAGGCACAATATAGTAGCAAGGAATAGCAAAATTCGCAACTGAATAGCAAAGCTGAATAAGTATCCCAAGTACTTGTCTTAGTTGCTGGCCTACTCATGTTCCAAGTACCAGATGTATCAAGTGATGTGGACAGCAAGAATATGATTAGAAACAAGGTAGAAATTAGCACACGCAAACACAGCTCAAATGACGCTCTCTATGTGCTCCTCTAGATATTGTTCCCCTTTTGCCCCTCTTTTTTCTATTTTTTTGGGCTGTCGTTGTTTTTTTAGAAATTTTGACTTTTTCTTTTTATTTTTTGATATTTTTTCTTCACTTAGGAGCACAAAAAAGTAACCACAAAAAATATGAGCTTAAACAAGTGAAAGACGTGGACTGTGGAATTTCTAGAAGACGTGCTCAAAATCGACAAAAACCTTGTGACCACGAAAACAGAATCTTGTGACCACTTTTTGACCAAAATAAAAATCTTCGACCCCAGCAGGATAGGGGATGGACGGATCCAAAATTTTTTTTGATCGATTTTGATATATGGAACGTCGAAATCTGAGTTCGTATGCGAGAACTAGACCAGTTTTAAGAACGGACTCCGAATTAGAGGACAAAATGGGAACAATGCGCGCAAAATTGATCACGGCAGCAAGGATTTGATGGAAATAGTGAAGACAAGTGTAACAAATAAGATGGCATGGACTAGGGTTTGATGAATACAAAGGAAACTCAACAAGACTTGGAGATGTTCATGGATTATGATGAAAAACAAAGGGGAAACACAAACTGGACTCAAAAATGATCTAAAACCAGCAACAAGAACTTGACCTAGGGCACAAACTCAACAACGCAAAACAGAGATGAAATTGCACGGCACAATGAGGCTATAGGACAGGGAATATGTGATGATGTATGTTTTTTTTTTGCTTTTTGTGGACTATAGGTAATGCAAAAATAGTAACAATCTAAAGGGAAAAACAAAGTTATACCTAACGGGCAACAAGGTCTCTGATATCACTTGATGTAGACTAGGCCTGATCTTTTGAAAGGTATGATAGCGTCGATTGGTGGAGACTCGACGTTCATGATCTAGGCTTCGAACCAAGACTAATTCGGACCCCCACAACCGTTACACCACTGCTCCGTTGGTTATCAACCACGCGAACGTGATTGACCTCGCCGAGAAGGCTTTCCTGCAAGCGAATCGAGAACACAAGCAAGAACAGGATAAACGCAATCTGAAATTGCAAATAAATATGAGGCTTATGAAAATAAGGAGTTCAAGTCTTTATTCGAAAGGACTAATCGCCACAGGCGAACAAGATCAAGAACTGGGGCCCTGGTTCACAGCAAGCAGCCTTGGCGGCACAGTTGCAGCAAAACGATGTCTGTTTCATGAGAAAATCAAGAACTAAACAAAACCCCAAACCCTAAGGAGAGTGACGGCTTGTATTTATAGAGTCTTGGGTGTCACCCCCCTAGACGCGCCCCCTAATGGGCCCAAACACGATACACGGTCCAACGGACCAAAAGACGGTGTCACAGCACCCTAGTAGATTCTGGACGCTAACTTGTGACTACGATTCCTGTTGATTCCGAATAGCTTTTAACGTGAGACTACTTGGATTGGCTTCCCTATCAAATTAGCTTTCCATCCATATGTGGACGTCGAAAATGGAGTCTAGATACGTCCTAGGTGACCAGTTTAAGGTAGATTGGTCCTGGAATCCGAGATGGGCTCCAACTTCAGTTGGACTGGGCCTCCACCATGAAAAAGATGAATTGGATGCCTATGCTGGACCTCCTCATCTCCTTGGCATGTATGCGATGAAGTAGTGATGTTCTCATAAAAAATCTACTCTATCTATTATGATGCCTCACGGCAAGGTCTAGGCTGTGTTCTTATGCAAGAGGGTAGAGTTGTTGCCTACGCATCCAGACAACTGAGAAAACATGAGTTAAATTATCTGACTCATGATCTGGAGTTAGCAGCTATGGTACATGCTCTCTAGATTTGGTGGCATTACCTGATTGGTCATAAGTGTGAGATTTATACCGATCATAAGAGTTTGAAGTATATATTCACTCAGTCAAATCTGAATTTGAGGCAGCGCAAATGGCTAGAGTTAATCAAGGATTATGATTTGAAGATACACTATCATCCAAGAAAAGCTAATGTTGTAGCAGATGCCTTGAGTAGGAGTTATGTGAACATGGCCTATACAACTCAATTACCTAGAGAGTTGTGTGAGGAGTGCGAACACCTAAATTTGGGTATTGTGTCTAACACTATGGAGTTAAGGTAGAACCTACTTTAGAACGAGAGATTCATAAGGGACAGTTAAATGATGAGAAGATCAAAGATATTGCTGAACGAATAGTGATTGGTAAAGCCTAGGTTTCCACATGGATGATCAAGGAATAGTATGGTTTGGTAAAAGGATTTGTGTGCTAGAAGTGAAGTCTATTAGAGAGTCTATTTTGAGGGAAGCTCATGACTCAGCCTATTCAATACACCTAGGGAGTACTAAAATATATCTTGATCTTAAAGAGAGATTTTGGTGGTATGGACTAAAAAGAGATGTAGCTAAACATGTGGCCATATGTGATACATGCCAGAGGGTAAAGGCAGAGCATTGGAAGCCAGCAGGTTTACTTCAACCTATGAAGATACCTGAGTGGAAATGGGAAGAAGTTGGAATGGATTTTATAGTGGGATTACCCCATACACAGAGGGGATATGACTCTATTTGGGTAACCGTAGACCATCTGACAAAAGTAGCATATTTCATTCCTGTCAAGACAACCTACTCTGGTGCAAAGTTGGCAGAGCTATACATGGAAAGGATTGTATGTTCACATGGAGTACCGAAGAAGATTGTTTCAGATAGGGGTACATAGTTCACATCTCATTTTTGGTAGAAGTTGCATGAGTCCATGGACACAAAGTTGAACTTTAGCTCAGCTTATCATCCTCACACATATGGGTAGACCGAGAGAACAAATCAGATTTTAGAGGATATGTTGAGAGCTTGTGCTTTACAGTACAGGACAAGTTGGGATAAGAGTTTGCCCTATGTTGAATTCTCTTATAATAATAGCTACCAGAAAAGTCTTAAGATGGCACCATTTGAAGCGCTGTATGGCAAAAAGTGTAGGACACCACTGTTTTGGAATCAAATGGGGGAAAGTCAAGTCTTCAGACCAGAAGTTTTGCCGCAAGTGGAGAAACAGGTACAAATAATAAGGCAAAACTTGAAGGTCGCACAGTCTCGATAGAAAAGCTATGCTGGCACGAGACGAAGGGTTTTGGTGTTTGAGATTGGTGATTTTGTTTATCTCAAAGTTTTACCTATGAGAGGAGTTAAGAGGTTTTATACTAAGGGAAAGATGTCACCTAGGTATGTGGGACCTTTTAAGATCATTAATAGGAGAGGAGAAGTTGCTTACCAGCTGGAATTACCAGAACAGCTCTTAGGTGTTCATGATGTCTTCCATGTATCACAGCTTAAGAAATGTTTGAAAGTACCTGAGGAATAATTACCTTTGGATGAACTGGATATCTAAGAGGATCTATCATACAAAGAATATCTAGTGAAAATCTTGGAAACAGCTGAGAGAATCACAAGGAGCAGGATTATAAGAATGTGTAAGCTTCAGTGGAACTAGCATTCGGTGGATGAGGCAACCTGAGAAAGAGAGGATGATCTAAAATCTAACTATCCAAATCTTTTTGAATCATCCGAATCTCGAGGATGAGATTCATCTTAAGGGGGTAGGTTTGTAACACCCTAAAAATTCATATATAATCTAGTTATTAAATTTGAGCATTTACTTAATTTTTGATGCATTACAACCTAGGTAAAATAATAATTTTTGGCTAATTAAAATTAACTATAAGGCTTAGAAACATGGTTGATTGCATTCATGCTGAAGTACATGATTTTGGTTGAGTGTAGGGCTAAGTTGTTTGGAGTTAAAAATTCAAACTCATTTGAATTTTGGCTTGGATTTGAAAACTAGAAATTGAAAAAAAAAATCTTTTTTCTATTTATCACCTGCACCTCATTTCGGCCCATGGCTTGCTGGCGGTCTAGCCCCGCGCCTCCCGTCCCTTCCCTTCTTCGCGCACGCGGCCTGACAACATGGCCTGCTCGTGGCCCACTCTAGCTCCTATGCATGCGCGCGCGCCTGCAGCCTAGCAACGCTGTCTGCTCAGCGTTTTCACTTCCTCCGCACGCATGCGCGAGACCGCGGCCTAGTTCGGCACCGTCGGCCCAGGCGGAGGCCTGCTCTACGCCCATGCCCACAAGCCATTTCCTCTCTCACTCACTACATGCGGGACCCGCTCGTCAGTTACCTTCCCTTTCCTTCTTTGTTCCCGGCGATGGCGCACGCTATGCACGACAACTCATCATCGCGCCCACGCCAGCAATGGAAAGCTTTCAAAATCCACTAATTTCGTAGCTCCGCGTGCCCGCTTCCCATCTTTGACATGGCCACTCGCCTTTAATACCCACCGCAGAGCCCCTCCCTCTCTTCCTTTTTCCCGTTCACCCGAGCTTGCACCACCGCCCCGTAGTCCACCTGCTCTGGTGCCCAATTGACGTCGCCGACGCACACTGGAACTTCGCCGTGACTCACCGCGTCCATAGGTGCCCTCATCTCTTCATTTTTGGCTTTATGTTGCATGAGATTACACTCACCCATGATGTTTTCTTTTCCTCAGCTCGCCACCGCATGCCGTCGGTCTCATTGGAGCACTCCCGGACGTCGAGAACCCCGTCATCGAGTTTGCGGTATACTACTCATGCTCCCTACCCTTCCTATTTAGAGTTTGGTGCTCTGGAGTGCCATATCGGCAAGTTCTAGTGCCCGCCAACCATGGTGCCACCGCTGAGCCATCGTCCCAATGGGTATTTCTGCCTTGCTTTGTGTCGTATTGAGTTTGCGTGACAGTGCACCACATTTTGGTGCCCTCGTTTTGGAGTTACGTGGCCGGTATCACCGTTGCAGCGTCCGCCGCCGAGCTTGACTCACCACTGGCCATGGCGTTGGCCACGGGAGTTGTCTTCCCTGGCAACCCTCTATGCCTTCATGGCAGCGCCGTCGGATTTTAGATGGACGGCTGAGATCACGTACCCCTTCGAGTTATGTAACCAATCCACCGTGAGAGTCGTGGACTCGGTCCACACCATCACCCGCACCGATCCATGTACACGTGGTGCACCACACCAATCCCGCGAAGCCACGTGGCCACCCAGTCTGCCGGCGATGCGGTCAACCGCGACCCGCCGTGCACTTTTGCACTTTAGCTCTTCGGTTTTCTCAGAATCAACCCGCGGTACATATCAGTTCAAAACGTATTACTTCTTAGTCATGTTTTCTTTTGTTTTGGCCCCTGTACTTTTGGAAAATAGTGTGCGCCATCCAACCAACGTTAGAATTTAGTTTTTAATTGTTTTAATTCAGAAATGAGTTCAGTTTATTTAAAAAATGCCATAGAATCTTGTTTTAAGCATAACTTTTGTGTTTTAAGTCTGATTAGAGTGATTCTTTCGCTCATGTGTTCATAGCAATACGTAGATTAGTTTTATAAGCTTTTCAGTCTATGTTTCTACTATTTGGTGTACTATTCTAATAGAAGTCTGTTTGTATTCATGCTGTTTGTATTCATGTAATGACCGGAATGGATGCTTGATTGGTGAATTAGAACACGTTTAGAGGGGGATCAGTTTGAGGTTTCTAAGGAGCAGTCAAGTGACCAACAATACCAAGAGGAGAACTTTGAGGAAGGCAAGTGTAGCAAAGGCCCCTTGTACCTGTGAACTCTACAATTCATATACATGCATGTGTCTAAATTTGGATTACCTTTAAGGACTTTACCTAGATTACTACTTGTACCACATATCCTTGATACCTATGGTTTGGGATGCATTTTGGATAGATGCTACAGTGCTCAACATGAAATAATTGTTAGACATGACTAAAGGTATTATGCAATGTGTTAAAATGGA
This sequence comes from Miscanthus floridulus, assembly GCF_019320115.1. Taxonomy (NCBI): domain Eukaryota; kingdom Viridiplantae; phylum Streptophyta; class Magnoliopsida; order Poales; family Poaceae; genus Miscanthus; species Miscanthus floridulus. The sequence continues at coordinate 98,537,771 of NC_089597.1, forward strand.
ACTTTTTAGCAACAATTAGGGGGCTAGAGTATGGGGTTGAGTGCTCTAGTGCCTCTCCATAAGGACTTAATCCTAAAGCGGCCACCCAGGAGGTTTTGTACAACCCCGAGTGTCATATGGCTCTGACTTTAAAATGTTAACTAGATTGTACTAGCTCGTCTATAGCTTTGCGTAAGGGCAAGAGGGGGGCAATAGTTGGTATGTTTCATTTCCTGCTAGGTTGTGTACCATGCCACAACCACGTGTGCCACTCCTAGAGGAGGGCCACATATGGCTAGACGGCTGAAACCTTAGTAGCTATGACTTCTTAGTGCGACTAGCGAAGGGTTACGTAGTGAGACCCTACCACACTTCCTAGGTAGAGGTGATGTGGGCTTTGCAATCCCCGGCATTGGGAATCACGGCTCGGTGGGTAAAGTTGTACAATTTCTGTAGAAATATTTAACCTGTTATAACAGTCGTGCTCACAGATACGAGCGATCTAGATCCTTCATGATTAGTGGTTACCATGGATGGTTGGGAATTGACATAATCTTGATTATTCATTATTATCACTTGGGTTGGTTTGTTCACTAAAGTAGTGATTCATGATGCTAAAACTTGACCAACTAAAATTGCTAATCGTAGTCAAACCGTGTCTAGCCTTTGAGCCTCATAGATCCCTTTGATATACTTGCTAAGCATGGTGAGCTTACACTTGTTTCACATTCAATGAAAATCCTAGATGGGTAACAGATAATACATATGAAGAGTTCCCAGAGGATGTCTAGGACTACTAGATTGATGTTCACCAGTTGGAGTCCCTATGGCAGTTTGGGTTTAGTTTTTCGCTTTATGTAATAATGTTGCTAATGAGCAAGACTATGTGATAACAACATGATGAGATATGCGATGTAACAAAGTACTTTACTTTGATATTATTGCAATTTGGGATTATATGTGTGTTTGGACATCCTAGGTGCACATATATGAGCACTTGGTTTTGTTATGCAAAATTGGGTGCGACATCAGCTCAGGTTGAGTGAAGATATATTTGAGACTTTTGTGGTCAGTATATATGTGACATACGTTGCCCAACAAATAATGTCTTCGTATCTTCAATGCACGAACCACTGCCGCAAGCTCTAAATCGTGCGTAGGGTAATTGACTTCATGCTTTCTCAACTGCCGAGAAGCATATGCAATAACTCTTCCTTTTTGCATGAGCACACACCCCAAACCTATACCCGATGCATCACAGAACACATCAAAAGGCTTTTCAATGTCGGGTTGTGCTAAAATAGGAGCTATAGTTAACAGGGTCCTTAGGGTGTGAAAAGCTGCTTCACACTCTAGTGTCCAACTGAACTTTTCAACTTTCTAAAGTAGTCTGGTCATGGGCTTAGCTATCTTGGAGAAATCCAAAATGAAACGACGATAGTAACCTGCTAACCCTAGAAAACTTCAAACTTCTTGAACCAAAGTCGGGGCCTTCCAATCCATGACCTCTTGTACTTTAGATGGGTCTATAGATATTCCATCTCTAGATAAGATGTGACCCAAGAAAGGTACTTTACTCAACCAAAATTCAAACTTGCTAAACTTGGCATATAACTTATGTTCCCTCAATCTAGACAAAACAATTCTTAGATGCTTCGCATGATCTGCCTCATTCTCTGAATAAATAAAGATATCATCGATAAACACAACCATGAACTTGTCGAGCTCGGGCATGAATATCGAATTTATCAAGTACATGAAGTAGGCAGGAGCATTCGTTAGTCCAAAAGACATGACCAAATACTTATATAAGCCATACCTAGTGGAGAAAGTTGTTTTAGGTATATCCTCTGGCCTGATCTTTATCTATTGATAGCCTGACCTCAAGTCAATCTTGGAGAATACCTTTGCTTTTACCAATTGATCGAACAAGATATCAATACGAGGCAAAGGATACTTGTTTTTTATGGTCACAACATTAAGTGGCCTATAATCTACACATATTCTCAAAGACTTGTCCTTCTTCTTTACAAACAATGTTGGACATCCCCATGGAGATGAACTAGGATGAATGAGACCTTTGTCCAATAGTTCTTGTAACTAAATTTTAAGTTCAGCTAACTCATTTGGTGGCATCCTATAGGGTCTTCTTGAGATAGGTGCCATACTTGGCACTAACTCAATCTTAAATTCCACATCCCTATTAGGCGGTAAACCTAGTAATTCATCTAGAAATACATTAGGAAACTCACAAACCACTAGAATATCACAAAGGGTAGTGGCTTGGATAGCGCAAGACAAGTTTTGGAGATCAAAACTTCAGGAAAGTGGTACTAGAAAAGCATTACCTCCTTTTGGTTCTCTCAACATAATTGTCCGAGTGCTAGTGTCAATGAGAACACCATGATCACTCATCCAACTCATGCCTAAGATCACATCTATGGCTAATCCAGGAAATATTATCAGATCCATCGTATACTCCCTCTCTTGTATAGAGATGAGCACATTTCTAACTATCTTATTAGTAGAGATAGTAGCCCTAGCTAAACTTATACTATAACCACCCTTGCTTAGCTCAATTACTTTCTGATCATATCTAGATGCAAATGCTTGGCTCATAAATGAATGAGAAGCTCCTAAATCAAATAAAACAATGGCGGGATGTTTGTTAACAAGAAACATACCAGCGGTGACAACCTCTCCCACAAGAACCTCTTCAACAGCAGTGTAGTGCACGTATCTAGGATGTGCTTTAGGATTGGCCTATCTCTAATTTACCTGGTTTTGATTGATGTTCTTCTTAGGATGGGTGCATTCCTTGTCCCAATGACCCACTTGATTACAGTTGAAGCATGGTTGATTGCTCCCAGGTCCTGCTGAGCTTCCTTGCCCTCCATTCCCCTTGGGTAAGGCAATGGTGAATGCCTTACGAAACACCTTCTAAGGTTGGTTGGCATCGGCTTTTGGTGGAGGAGGCCTGAACTTGGGCGTTGGCGGTCGAAACTATGGTCTAGCTGCCACTGGAGCCTTAGACTGGGAAGACCCTAAGGCACCTGCCTCTGCTGCCCTCTTGCGACCCTTTGCTGCCGCATGCAGATTATTGTGGTTCTCCTGAGTCAAGGCATCACTAATGAACTCATTGTAGTGGTGCACCTTGAGTTGGCCATAGTTTTCATAACCTTAGTGCTAAGACCTCTCTTGAAGCTTTTGATCTTTTTTTCTTCTGTATCGACAAAACCTAGGGCATAACGGGACAGATTATTGAAAGCATGCATGTACTCAGTAAGAGTCTTGGTCCCTTGTGTGAGTCACATAAACTCAGCTACCTTCATGCGCATTAGCCCTAGGGGAATGTGGTGTCCCCTAAAGGCTAACTTGAATTGCTCCCATGTGACGTGTGCATTGGCCGGTAAAGAAGACAAGAAATGGGTCCACCATATCTCGGCTGGTCCCTACAGCTAATGGGATGCATATTCTGCCTTCTGATGTTCTATGACCCTCAATAGACAAAACTTTTGCTCAATGGTGTTAAGCCATTCATCCGCCTGGAGCAGTTCTTCGGCCACCTTGAAGATAGGAGGCTTGGTGTCTAGGAAATCCTTGAAAGAGCTGTACTGATTTAGCTCAGGCTCCTATTGTTGCTGACGGGCGTGAGCCATGTTCTACATAATGAGGCATAGGGTTTCCTCTATAGTTCTCTAACTACCCAAGAATTGTGCAAATAATTCATTAGCAGACGATGGTGGTGGTGGTGGTAAGTCACCGTCGTTGCCCTCTTGGCTATTGCCTGCTCTAGCACAAGTGCGAGTCATCTACAAAGTTGCAACAATAAGTGATTATTGGATGACATCAAGAGATTGCAAATGAATTGTATAATCATTCCCAACTAAAATTACTGGAGAGAATCTTAAATTCATACAATAACATAGAGACATAATAATTCATTCTCACATCAGGACATTACCAATTTGATCAGTTATTGGGCTCGCAGTGCGTTAACATACAAGTCATAATCACCAGTAAAACAAAACTGGAATTTCATTAAAGTTCAACCCATCATGAAACACATGCAAATTGCCAATATTACACGAAAGTCCAATCGCAATTACCAAACTTTAAACTACAAGTCCATTACATAAATAGTAGGGATACATCTAGTGCTTTGACTAGTCACTAGGCGATTCTAATCTTCATTATGATCGCTGTCGAGGTCAGAGAAAGGATCATCCTCATTCTCTAGCACCACTTCTTCTTCATCCTTGCCATTATCTTCAACTAACATCTCTGGATCTTCTTCTTCCTCATCAAGGATCGGGTGAATGCACCACATGCTGAAGATCCACTACTACATTCTGGGTCTGTGCAAGCTGCTGGCGCATGTCCCTCTCGACATGGTCCTGCAAGACACTCATGGTGTGGGTCTTGTCTCATTCCGCTTCTGCCATAGCTGCACAATTGTTTGGTAGGATCCGCTGGCGCATAGCTGTGAACGCCTTAGCACGGGCGGCCTCCAGCTGCTCCCATAGTCCTGCTAACATTGCTTGATCATCCACTCTTGCCTCTTGAGCGGCAGCTCTCTACTAAGCAACTTGCTCCATTTGGGTATGGAGATTTCCCAAAACTACATATGCTTGATCAGTTTCCCATCGAGCCTCACTTGCTGCCTTTTTGTGCTTGCTCACACGCTTCTTTAGCTTACGCTATGCAGCTTCGGCTCTCATGAGCTTATCCATGCAAGTGGTATAGGACTCCTGCTAGAAGTCCCTGGTGTCCTGATGAGTGTAGAACATCTTCATTACTGCAAACATGGCGCTCATAGCAGGACTAGAACTGTCTACCCACTCATCTTAATCTTAGATCAATGCATTGCGATTGCGCTGTGCCCATACTGTTGTGGATGGATCCACCAGAGGAAAAGTACTAGCGGCACTGCTAGTAAGCACATCCTCGTGCCACTGGCAAATCTAACTCGGTACCTCAAAGGCTACTACTTGGGCAGCCTCCCTATAACACCCTAGGTGTTAGCCTTGCATAAATTGACTTGCATAGCATGAGCATGAGCATCAAGCATTCATAATTAAGCTTTTGCAATTGAAACATTTGATTGAAACATATGCAACATTGCTTGTTATTTCATGTTTCCTTGTATATATGCATATGATCATGAGTGAATACATGTAAATGGTTTATGTGAGTCACTAAAACATATTAGCTACACTTAGGTTAACAAATGGAACATTGTTCATGAAGGTCACCTTTCATGATCAAGCACTTAAGTGATGTTATGTGTTGACCTGGATAGCCCTATGTGTGACCAAAGCATGAAATGAGTGTGTGACCTTGCAAATAGCTTAAACATGTTTAGAAGATCATTATGAACAACTTTGGTATTCATGGTTAGGGGCAATTTGGTCACTAAGCCATAGTTTGAATGTATACCATCATTTGAATGTAGCATGTTTGACCAAGTTTGAACTATGTGCTAGAGACCTTGCATGGAAGTGGTCACTAAAGTAAAGTTGTAGTATTTGGCAAGAGGAACAACTTTTATTTTTGGGTCATAGACTGGTTTAGCTCCTAACATGCTTGAATTAGGCTCACAAAAATCATCAAATCACTATTTGCAACACTTAGCAAATTTTGCTAAGTTAGTTTAACTGACAGTGTTGATGCAGCCACCTTTGAGATGACATTACTCCTTAACCATTGAGAATTAGGTCTTGATCATTTAAGAAGAATTGTAGGTGGTATGTAGGTTTACAATTTTCGTTTAGGTTGCTTGCACGCTGGAGCCACGGATTAGCTGATTCATCGCCGTGAAATCACGTCGTCAGGCTCGGCTTTAGGGCACTGAACGAACTGAATCAACCGATTCAGTGGCCGACCGTCACTAGAGCAGAGCCGCCGCATGGAGCCAGAAGCTAGTCGCGCGTCGCCGATGCCCTGCCCAGCGTGGCCATGCCAAGCCAGAGCCGGCTTTATCACCCAGCTCCCGCCTGATTCATCCCGCGCTCCCATTTCGTTTTCCCCGGCTTCCTCCTTCATTCGCAGCAGCCGCTGCAGCACCGAACTCCCGCCGTCACCCTTGCCGGTGCCAGCTCGCCCTCGCCGCTCCTCCATCACCACAGTCGCCCCGTCGTACTCGCACAATCCCACCGCACCTGCCTTGCTAGCCAAAAATGCACGGTAAGCTTCCGTGCCGCACACGGTCCTTACCAGTGTCCGCCGCCGAGCTCCGTCGACGCGGCCACACCGCCACCGACCGCCACTCGCCGCATTATTCGGTGATATAGATTCGCCGTAGCTTGTATTTACTTGACTGAACCCTACTTCGAGCCTTCACGGCCGGCTCCAGCGTATTGCCGTCGTCTTGCCTCGCTATGCCATCGCAGCCATCCGCCATGGCCATCGGTGAAGAGCTTCTGTGCTCCTTCCAGCCATACAAAGGCCACCACCGGGTGCGGGTGAATGAGTAGATCATGTAGGTGTAGTCGCTACCGCCGGCGAGCTCACCGACGATGAGCTCTGGCCACGCAGGCGTCGTGCAGCGCCGCTGCCCTATTTTGTTTCACTGACGCGTGGGGTCCACTGTTATGCGGGTCCCGCCTGTCATCGACTGTAGAGTAGTAGGATAGTTCATTTAATTCCAGATTTCACGCTGTTTTGTAAAATTTATATCTGGAGTTTGGGAGATCCAAAATTGGTGGTTCAAATTTTGTTAGGATCTTGGTGGAGTGTAGTATTTAGGAAAAATATGATATTAGCATATGTAGTAAAGTTTCTGGAAGATTATAAATGAAACTTGAAATGTGTTTTAAATGTATATAAACTTGTTTAATTTATATCTAGAGCTCCTTTCCTCCAAAAATTATGAAATTTATGTGGCGAGCTGTTCTTGACAAGTATAAGCTCTGGTAAAAATTTGAGGGTCAGTGCATTAGTAGATTTTTAGTTATAGATTTTCCTTTTATAATTAGGTGATCCTTATATGAATTTTTATAAATTATTTATGAATCCAATATTCATGAAATTTGTTGTAGGTTGTTCTAGTACCATATGGATGCTAAGAAAAATATAAAATCTATTGCTTGACACTTTTCACTAGGGTTTTCTATTTATGCTATTTTAAGCCTTTCTGCATTGTCATTTTTGCATAGGATGTTTTACTTAGTCAAATGGCATGAAACTTTTACGGTAGTCTTTTGGTAGCATTAGTAAGGCACTGTAAATTTTTGAGAATTTATGAGGCACATTTGTATATGTTTATTATTTACCCTATTTATTTAATTAAAATAAGAAAGGCATTGAAATAATTAGATTGTAATTAAGCATGATGTTTTCTATGGTTCTTATGATGCATAGTAACTGTTGATGTCAATGGTAAAATTTAGAAGCCATTGGTTGTATACAAATAACTAATTATCGCTTTATCATTCAAATACAGGACTGCATGTATAGTTTTGATTGTGTGGATGATTTCATATGGATAATGGCCCCTATTGTAAAACTTGTTAATAACAAAGTTGTAGATAACTTACTAATCTACCTTGTGTTAAATTTTCACAGCCATGGGACTTAGGGTTTATGAGTTCTAGCTGTTACAAGTTTGCTATTCGAAAGATTTACTTTCTGGACAGATTTGGTTGAATGATTTGTTTGTCCAATTAACTCTTGAATCACAGTGAGAGTATTAAAATAAAGTTGTTGATAAATTCTTCATGTATCTTGTGTTAAAATTTCAGGACCATAGGCCAAAGGGTTTAGGAGTTATAGCTGTTTAAAGTTAGTTTTCCGAAATGCTTGCTCTCTAGAATTTCTGGACAGCACTGGGATAATTGCCTGTTTTGGTTAAGATAGAATACGAATTAGCTTTTGGTGATGAAATAATAGTTGTAGATAATTTTATAAGCTTTCCAGAAAGTCCAAGAACACAGCATTTGGATGAGTAGAACCCCAGTTATGAGTAAAACAAATAGCTGCTGTTTTGTTGTGTAGTACATGAATTGCTAAAGTGTTTGATTGAGTAATTAAGAAGAGATATGCACATACTCAGTAAAACATGATACACTTGTTATTACTTTAACACCATGCTGTTAAGAATACTTACAAGAATTCATTCTTCATGTACCACCATACCATACTTGTCAACATGAATGCATTCGCACTATCTCATGTCATACTCATGCATCTAGGATCGACGAAGGAGGTAACGTTGCTGGAGTTCAACGAAGGAGAGGAAGGGGACCAGCAGGAGATTCCTCAAGCCGCAGCTCCCAAAGGCAAGGAGCAGAACCCTGAAGAGCTTCCAGAGTGCCCTGACCACCGCCCCACTTCCTTTCTGAAAGGCAAGCCCCGGAGCATTCTAAGTCTCCCAATGTTTTACAAAATATTACTTGAGTCCTTATGATTGATGCATTAGGTATAAGAGTTGTCTGGAAACACTTGATGCATGGAGCTACCTTGCCCAGATACAAATACTACCTTTAACCCTATGTAGGTCTAGGATCGAATATATGCTTAGCCATGCTTAGACCGATAGAAGTCGGGTGATTTCCTGTCACCTGTGAGATTTAGGTGGACACCGAAGCACGGTTGGCTATATTTGCTATCGTAGAACAGAACCATGGGGTGATGTAAATCAAGGCTAGATGGAGTCTATGTGTAGGTTGACTCAAGTGATTCCGCCTGTGCTGGTTAAGGACCGTACCGTTGTTGGCACTTCTAACAAGATTGAACGCATGCCTATCACTTAGCTAGCTGGATAACTCGTTCTGACCATGAAGCCGACTAGCTCAACTCAGGGTGGGCCCCGTTCTGTTGTGCACTTCTTGCAGGGAGCCAGATTGAGCCGAAGGGCAGGCTGGGCCTAAACGTCCTGGCATTTGGTTGTCCCTGATTGTGCGGCGTGGTACGAACCTACGAAATGTGTACCTGAGTTATACCAAAGGTGACCTAAGGTGACCGTTGATCTGGTCTGCCTAGGTTTGTGTTAGAAATAAATTCCCCGCTAGTTGAAATTGATTCGAATTGCCATCTCTCCCGGATAGTGAGAAACTTGGCTAGCCCCAACATCATAGTAATTATACTATGAAATAAGATGGTTCGGATAAAAATGGAATTACAATACCTGCTATGGTTACTATTGTATGCTTTTAAAATGATATACCACATGTTTGGCATAGGTTAGTTGCTAATTTAGAGATGGATAGTTATAATTAACTTGATAACGGAATTATAATTGTATAACAGAGTTAATCGCTTTTATGCAAAATGTTGTCAAGCTATCTCCACTTATACAACCTTGCATGATCCTTGGAGTCATTTTATTTCTAGTTTATGACGGGTAAATCTAGCTGAGTACCTTCTCGTACTCAGGGTTTTATTTCCCATTGTTGCAGATGGAACTGTGTATCATGGTTATTGCAAGAGTTGCTTCTATCCCGCTGTGGATGAGGAGTAAGCCTTGGGTAGACTTCTAATTTAATCCTTCTACATTCTTTTGTGGATTGTGATCCTAGCTTGGCACTGTATCAAACTATGTTGGCAAATGCTATTTCCAAACTTAATTTGCTTCCGCTTTATCTATCAAACTCGGTTTGTAATAACCTTAATTCATACTCTGATGATGGAAATGTATCTGTGAACTTTATGTAATATGTGACATGTATGTTGAATCCTGTACGATCTTGGTTGTTGTAAATCGTTTATTGAGACCCGTCGTGGTACTCGACGGAATACCGGGTTTATATGGGTTCAAGTATGACAGTGCGACCGCTTGCAGGTCGCCATTGTACTTGTACTCTTATAAATTGGTCGGTTCTGCGACAGCTGGCATCAGAGCAAGGTTCAACGTAAATTGTCACATGTGTATTTAAAACAAAAGTTTTTGTTTTCCCAAAACCCTTCTCTAGCAACTAATAGCTATATAAATAGGTATTTGAAATCTAAATTGTGCTAATGATCACTTTCCTTATGCCCAAATTAAGGACTATTAGGTGGCTATTTAAGTACTAACATGGGGGTTTTTACTTCGTCGTCCATACGGTGTGCTATTGTACGGATGCCATTCACTTGAATGGTAATGTATGGATCAAATGCCTCTATGCCATGGTAAGTTGATAAGTGGCATGACCGCAAGATGTGAGCGTATGGTCAGGGAGAGTTAGTTTTGGTACGGCTATGTATACATGCTTACATGTGTATGTGGTGCGTATTTAATTGTGGGTATAAACTGTTATCGGGTAGCTTTGATACGGAAGTATATGTATGGGTATACATATATGGAAGTGTTTAGAATTACATTCTACATATTTAATTATGGGTATGAGCTGAAATGAAACTTTTATGCAGGTACACTAACAACAAAACGTGTAGCTCGACTAGTTATGCTATATATGAGAGAACGTATGTATGCCACCGGGTCTACCGTTAGTAATAAAATTTTCCTAAGTTTGTGAGGATGTACGGAACGTGCATGCATCATGATATTTATCATTCAAATAATTACATTGTTCCTCCCCTTATAAATTTCTTACTCGGATACGTAACTCTTATCCATTATGGCTTTGTCTCACAAAAGTGTACATGTTGATGGTACAGATGGCAGCACCAGTTGGATGTGAGAATTTCCTAATGGTTTTTGGAATGCCTACCCTATTGTGGAGAGTTTTGCACTTCGCGGGGTACCATGAACCGCCCCTTTATCATTGGATTGAAGAGTACTTGGAGGGACAGCCATGGTATGAGGTGTGGCTAACTATACCAGCCCACACACAAGCGCCTTTCTGGCAGGAGTGGAAGGCGGAATCTGAAGGAAAACTCCTTGGGAGGCTACCCAAGTAGTGGCCTTTGAGGTTTTGAGTCAGATCTGCCAATAGCATGGGGATGCACTTACCGACAGTGCAGCGGGTATGTTTCTTTGGGTGGATCCATCCACAGCAATATGGGAACAACGCAACCAAAATGCATTGATCTGAGATCGGGATAAGCGGGCAAACAGCTCTAATCCCGCTATGAGTGCCATGTTTGCGGTAATGAAGATGTTTCATACACGCCAGGACACCAGAGATTTCTGGCAGGAATCATACACAACTTGGATGGACAAGCTCATGAGAGCTGAAGTCACACAGCATAAGCTCAAGAAGTGAGTGCGCAAGCAAAAGAAAGCCGCCAGTAAAGCCCGATGGGAATCTGACCAAGCCTATGCAGCTTTGGGCACCCTTGACGCCCAAATGGAGCAGGTGGATCCACAGAGAGCAGCAGACCAAGAAGCAAGGGCTAATGATCAAGCATTGCTTGCAGGACTACGGGAGTAGTTGGAGGCCGCCCATGCTGAGGTGTCCACAGCTAGACGCCAGTGAGATGCAGCAGAGAACCATGTCGCTGCAGTAAGGATAGAACAAGATAGGCACTGTGCTCTAAGTAATGAGCTGGACCATGCTGAAAGGGGCTTATGTTAGCAGCTTGCATAGGCTCAACTGCAAGTGATGAACCTTCAGCATGAGGTGCACTATTTGAACAACCAGCTGAACCCTATCCTTGATGGGGAAGAAGATGGTCTAAATATGGAGGAAGATGATGATGAGGACGAGGAAGAGGAAGAAGTGGAGCATGAGGAAGGAGATGATCCTATCTCTGACCTCGATAGCGATCATGATGAGGATTAGATCGCTTAGTACTTAGTAGAAGTGCAAGATGTATCATCACTGGTTATGTAATGGACCTATAGTTTGAATTTGGTATTGGTAATTGGACTATCATGTAATATTGGTATTTGCATGACTATCGCACGTTTGGTTAAACGCTAATGCGAATTCTAGTTGAATTATCAGAGATCATGATTTGAATATTAACGTGCTATGAGTCCAATAAGTGATCAAATTGGTGATGTCATGTTGCGAGAATGGATTATTATGCCTCTGTTTTTATTATATGAATTTGAGATTGTCTCCAGTAATTTTAGTTTGGCATGATTATAAATTCATCTGCAATCTTGTGACATCAACCAATAATCGCTTATTGTTGCAACTTCACAGATGACGTGCACCCATGTAGGAGCTAGTAGCAGCCATGATGGCAACGACGATGACTTACCACCACTGCCACCGACGTCTGCTTAGGAGTTCTTTGCCCAATTCTTGGGGAGCCAAAGGACAATGGAGGAAGCTCTATGCCTCATCACGCAGAACACCGCTCGTGGTCACCCACAGCAACAAGGGCCCAAGCCCAATCAGCATAGTACCTTCAAGGAATTTCTAGATACGAAGCCTCCTATCTTAAAGGTGGTAGAGGAACCACTATAGGTGGACGAGTGGCTCAACACCATTGAGCAGAAGTTTCGTCTGCTAAGGGTCACCGAGCATCGGAAAGCTGAGTATGCTTCCCACCAGTTGCAAGGACCGGCAGGAATCTGGTGGACACATTTCTTATCTTCTCTACCTACAAATGCGCGAGTAACATGGGAGCAGTTCAAGTTGGCTTTTTAGGGGCATCACATTCCCCCAGGCCTAATGTGCATGAAAGCAGCTGAATTTATGAGGCTCACTCAAGGGACAAAGACCCTCACAGAAGATATGCATGCATTCAATAACCTGTCCAAGTATGCTCCAGGTTTTGTGGATACCGAGGAGAAGAAGATAGAGAGCTTCAAGTAGGGTCTGGGCACCAAACAGATGAAGACCATGGCAAATTCCAAGTGCACCACCTATACAGAGTTTATTAGTGATGCTCTGACCCAGGAAAATCATAACATGCATGCGATGGCTAAGGGTCGCAAGAGGGCATTTGAGGCAGGTGCCTTTGGATCTTCATAGTCCAGAGCTCCTATCATAGCTAGGCCACAGTTCCGCCCACCTGCACCCAAGTTTAGGCCTCCACCACCAAAAGCTCAAAATGGTAGACCTCAGAAAGTGTTCTGTAAGGCATTCACTATTGCCTTACCAAAAGGAAATGGTAGTCAGGGAAGCTCCATAGGACCTAGGAGTAATCAACCCTATTTCAACTGCCATCAAGTAGGTCACTAGGCCAAGGAATGCCCCCACCCTAAGAAGAATGGCAATCCGAATCAGAACAATCAGAGGCAGGCAAACTCAAGGGCACGTCTTGGATACATGCATTATATCGCTATTAAGGAAGTGCCTGCTGGAGAAGTTGTCACGACTGGTATGTTTCTTGTCAACAAGCATCCCGCTGTTGTTTTATTTGATTCGGGCACTTCTCATTCATTTATGAGTCAAGCATTTGCATCTAGACATGATCAGGAAATAATTCAAGTAAGCAAGGGGTGTTATAATATAAGTTCAGCAGGGGCTACTATTTCTACAAATAAGATAGTCAAAAATGTGCTCATCTCTATACAAGGGAGGGAGTACATAACGGATTTGATAATATTGCCCGGGTTATCAATAAGTGTAATCTTAGGCATGAATTGGATAAAGGATCATGGTGTTCTCATTGACAATAGCACTCATACTATTATGTTGAGAGAACCCAAGGGAGGGAATGCCTTTCTAGTACCACTCTCCTGCAACTTGGAACTCCAACACTTTGCTTGTGCTATCCAAACCACTACCCTTTGTGATATCCCTGTGGTTTATGTGTTTCCGGATGTATTTCTAGAGGAGTTACCAGGTTTGCCACCTGATAGGGATGTGGAATTTAAGATTGAGTTAGTGCCAGGTATGGCACCCATCTCAAGAAGGCCCTATAGAATGCCACCAAATGAGTTAGCAGAACTTAAGATTTAGTTACAGGATCTATTGGCCAAGGGTCTTATTCAACCTAGTTCATCTCTATGGGGATGTTCAGCATTGTTTGTGAAAAAGAAGGACAAATCCTTAAGAATGTGTGTAGATTACAGACCACTCAATGATGTGACCATCAAGAACAAGTACCCGTTGCCATGCATCGACATCTTGTTTGATCAGTTGGCAAAGGCAAAAGTATTCTCCAAGATTGACTTGAGATCAGGCTATCATCAGATAAAGATTAGGCTAGAGGACATACCTAAAACTGCTTTCTCCACTAGGTATGGCCTATATGAGTATTTGGTTGTCTTTCGGACTAACGAATGCTCCTGCCTACTTTATGTACCTGATGAATTGGGTATTCATGCCCAAGCTTGACAAGTTCATGGTCGTGTTTATCGATGATATATTGATTTATTCAGAAAATGAGTCAGATCATGAAGAGCATCTGAGGATTGTCCTATCCAGACTGAGGGAGCACAAGTTATATGCAAAGTTTAGCAAGTGTGAATTTTGGTTGAGCAAAGTACCTTTCTTAGGTCATATCTTATCAAGGGATGGAATCTTTGTAGACCCATCAAAAGTACCAGAGGTCATGGATTGGAAAGCCCCGACTTCAGTTCATGAAGTTTGGAGTTTTCTAGGGTTAGTAGGATATTATCGTCGTTTCATTCTAGATTTCTCAAAGATAGCTAAACCCATGACCAGACTACTTCAGAAAGATGAGAAGTACAAATGGACACCAGAATGTGAAGCAGCTTTTCACAACCTCAGAACTCTATTAACTACCGCACCTGTTCTAGCACAACCCGACATTGAGAAGCCTTTCGATGTATTTTGTGATTCGTCGGGAATAGGTTTGGGGTGAGTGCTTATGCAAGAAGGAAGAGTTATTGCATATGCTTCTCGGCAGTTGAGAAAGCATGAAGTCAACTACTCTACACATGATTTAGAACTTGAAGCAGTTGTTCATGCATTAAAGATATGGAGACATTGTTTGTTGGGCAATGTATGTCATATATATACTGACCACAAAAGTCTCAAGTATATCTTTACCCAACTAGAGCTGAACATGAGACAGCGAAGATGGCTAGAGCTGATTAAGGACTACAATTTGGAAGTGCACTACCATCCGGGAAAAGATAATGTAGTAGCAGATGCACTCAGTCGAAAGTCTCATTGCAACACTATGGAAGCACTGTTGGAAGATGGCTTCAATTTGTTACATCCTACTGTACTGCACAATATCATGATCGGTTATTCACTTGAGAGCAAAATCATAGAGCTACAGCAAATAGATGTAGGTATAAGTCACATCAAGAGAAAGATGCTAGAACAAGAAACCAAGCATTTCAGATTGGACGAAAGAGGTGTGCTATGGTTTGAGGACTGACTTATGGTATCGAAGGACCACAAACTTAGAAATCAAATTCTAGATGAAGCTCATTCGTCCAAATTGTCTATCCATCTGGGTGGTAGTAAGATGTATCAAGATTTGAAAACCCGTTTTTGGTGGACTGAGATGAAGAAAGAAATCGTAGCCAATGTGAAAGGTCCTAATATGGCTAGAGGGGGGGTGAATAGCCTATTTAGAAATCTACAAATCAACTAGAGCAATTTGATTAGTATGACAAATAGCGTAATGCAAACTTGCTCTAGCTCTACAAGGGTTGCAAGCCACCTATCCAACAATTCTAGTTGCAATGAATACTTAGGCACACAAACTAGCTATGTAATTACTCACTAAGAGCTCTCAACCTTGCTACTCTAAAGAGCTCAACTAGATGAATGTAAATAATAAAGCAAGCTCTCAATTCTAATTACACTAAAGAGCTTGTATCAACTAGTTTGCAAGAATGTAAATGAGTGAGTAGAGTGATTATACCGACGTGTAGGGGATGAACCAATCACAAGATGAATATATAGCCAATCACCGGGAGAATGACAAAGAAGAGAGACAATCGATTTTCTCCCGAGGTTCACGTGCTTGCCAACACGCTACGTCCCCGTTGTGTCGACCAACACTTAGTGGTTCGGCGGCTAAGAGGTGTTTCACAAACCTCGTCCACACGATTGGACACCGCAAGAACCGACCCACAAGTGAGGTAACTCAATGACACGAGCAATTTACTAGAGTTACCTTTCGGCGCTCCACCGGGGAAGGTACAACTCCCCTCACAATCACCGAAGGCGGCCACGAACAATCACCAACTCGTGCCGATCCTTCACCGCTGCTCCAACCATCTAGGTGGTGGCAACCACCAAGAGAAACAAGCGAAATCCGCAGCGCAACACGAATACCAAGTGCCACTAGATGCAATCACTCAAGCAATGCACTTGGATTCTCTCCCAATCTCACAATGATGATGGATCAATGATGGAGATGAGTGGGAGGGCTTTGGCTTAGCTCACAAGGTTGCTATGTCAATGAAAATGTGCAAGAGTTATCCCTTGAGCCGGCCATGGGGCTATAAATAGAGCCCCCATCAAATAGAGCCGTTGTACCCCTTCACTGGGCAAAACGCGCTCTGACCGGACGCTCCGGTCATACCGACCGGACGCTGGCCCTCAGTGTCCGGTCGCCCGATGGACGCCATGCGTCACCAGCTACAAACGCTG
This sequence comes from Miscanthus floridulus, assembly GCF_019320115.1. NCBI lineage: Eukaryota > Viridiplantae > Streptophyta > Magnoliopsida > Poales > Poaceae > Miscanthus > Miscanthus floridulus. The sequence goes on from NC_089597.1 coordinate 98,554,114, forward strand.
TTCATCAGATTTCAATGGCTACGAAGCTGACCGGACGCTCCGGTCAAAACTGACCGGACGCTGAAGCCCCAGCGTCCGGTCGTTTCCAGTAAGCTCCCCGAGGCATGTTTTTTCGACCGGACGCGTCCGGTCCACCTTGACCGGACGCAGCCAGCGTCCGGTGCTCAACCCTTAGCCAATAGAGTCGGTTGCTATAATAGCAAGCCGTGTTGATTGCTTCAGCCCAAAATGAATGACTCACATTGTACTCACTCAACATTGATCTTGCCATATCAATCAAGGTTCTATTCTTTCTTTCAACTAGCCCATTTGATTGAGGAGTATACTTGGCCGAGAATTGATGTCTAATTCCAAATTCATCACACAACTCATCAATTCTAGTGTTCTTGAATTCACTACCATTGTCACTTCTAACTTTCTTGATGGTTGTTTCAAACTCATTGTGAATGCCCTTGACAAATGATTTGAATATTGCAAACACATCACTCTTGTCACCAAGAAAGAACACCCATGTGTATCTAGTGAAATCATCCACAATCACAAATCCATACTTGTTTCCACCAATGCTAGTGTATGTGGTTGGTCCAAACAAGTCCATGTGCATCAACTCAAATGCCTTAGATGTGCTCATTATGCTCTTCTTAGGATGTGTATTACCAACTTGCTTTCCGGCTTGACATGCACTACATAGCTTATCCTTCTCAAATGTGACATCTTTCAAGCCTCTAACTAAGTCATGCTTAATCAATTTGTTCAATTGTTTCATTCCAACATGACCAAGCCTTCTATGCCATAACCAACCCATGCTAGACTTAGTGATCAAACATGTTGACAATTGAGCTTCTCTAGCATTGAAATCAACTAAGTATAGATTCTCATATCTAAATCCTTTGAATATCAAGTTGGAGCCATCTACACTTATGATCTCTACATCATCCACACCAAATATGCACTTGAAACCAAGATCACACAATTGGGCTACCGATAATAAGTTGAAGTTCAAGCTCTCTACTAGTAGCACATTGGAAATGCTCAAGTCATTGGATATTGCAATCTTACCAAGCCCCTTGACTTTGCCTTTGCCATTGTCACCAAATGTGATACTATCAATCCCATTGCTCTTGCTTTCATTGATTGAATTGAACATTCTTGGATCACCGGTCATGTGTTGTGTGCACCCACTATCAAGCACCCAATGCCTTCCTTCGGCTTTATAATTTACCTACAAAAGAAGATCAATTCTTTTTAGGTACCCAAACTTGCTTGGGTCCTTGTAGGTTAGTCACCAAGGTCTTTGGTACCCAAATGACCTTCTTCTTTGGGCCCACAATCGGTGTACCAATGAACTTAGCCTTCACACCATTGGTACCCTTATAAAGCATGTAACAAGAATCAAATTTGATTGAGGATACATTAGGTAGCTTGTTCTTGTTAGTCTTGCAATTTTGCTCTATATGCCCAACTTGCTTGCATCTATTGCAAAACCGACCATTGCCCTTCACAAAGCTAGCTTTGGGAGTGACAAAGGCCGCCTTGCCTTTCTTGGGGGTATAGCCTAATCCCTCTTTATTGAGAGAAAACCTTTGGCTACCCAAGCACTTTAGCAAGCGGGCATCTCCACCATAGGCATTGCCTAAGGCACGAGTGAGCTCATTCACCTCCTTCTTGAGGGTTTCATTTTCCACCATTAGTGATGTATCATTCATAGGTGGAGTGGTAATGGTTGTGCTACAAGAGGTGTTAGTGGGAGCAATAGCAATAGGCTTATAAGTAGATTCATTAATAAGATCACATGTTAGTCCCACATCACATGTAACTATCACTTGCTCCTCCTTGGCTTCCTCCTTCTTGACTTGCTCAATGAGAGAGGAGTGAGCCTTTTCAAGCTTAGAGTGAGCTTTGCCAAGCTTCTCATGGGCATCCACTAGCCCCTCATGAGTGGCATTGAGCTCATCAAAGGATTGCTCAAGAAATTTTACTCTCTTGCGCAATTCTTTGCACTCATTTCTCTTCATCTCATTGCAAGCGTGCACTTGCTCACACATGTCCATGAGCTCCTCCTTGGAGTACTCCTCATCTTCATCTTCACTCCTACAAGAATCACTTTCATCATCATCACTCTCATCATATTTTACCTTGGTAGGCTTAGCCATGAGGCATGTTGATGGAGTGTCGAAGATGGAGGGCTTGTTGTTGATGGCGATGCTTGCTAGTGCTTTCTTGATTGATTTCTTGCCATCATCACTAGAGTCATCACTATCCGATGAGCCATCACTATCCCAAGTGACCACATAGCCTCCACCCTTCTTCTTCTTTTGAAAGGTCATCCTCTTCTCCCTCTTCTCCTTCTTTTCTTTCTTGTCCTTCTTGTGTTTGTTCTTCTCATCTTCATCATTGTCACTATTGTAAGGACAATTGGCTACCACATGATCGGGACTCTTGCAATTATAGCATCTTCTCACATATTCTTTGCTCTTGGTATGATCTCTTCTTTTTCTTGCACCATAGCCTTTCTTCTTCATGAACTTGCCCATCTTGCGCACAAAGAGAGCCATAGCTTCATCATCAATATCACTAAGATCCTCATCATCACTTGACTCTTTCTTTGACTTGCCCTTGTTCTTGTATGATGATGAGCTAGCCTTGAATGCTACACTCTTCTTCTTCTTGTCCTCATCTTCCTTCTTGTCCTCCTTGTCATCCCCCTCCCTTTCCACACGGTATGTCTCTTGTGTCATGACTTCACCTAGTACTTGGTTGGGGGTGATCTCCTTTAATCCTCCTCTTATGATTAGCATTCTCAACATTTCAAACCTTGGAGGTAGACTCATCAAGAACCGATGAGAGACATCATCATTCTTGATCTTTTCTCCCAAAGCCTTCAAATCATTGACAATGACTTGCAAGCGATGGAACATCTCCGGTATGCTCTCATCATCTTTCATCTTGAAACCTATCAACTTGTCCTTGAGAATATATAACTTGGCACTCTTCACCTCCGGTGTGCCCTCATAGGTTTCCTCCAATCTCCTCCACACTTCATTTGCTCTTTCACAATCCTTGATTTGCTCAAACACCTTTGGATCAAGGGCATTGTATAGGGTGTTGAGAGTCATTGTATTGCATTGCTTGTTAGACTTATCTTGGTTGGTGGGATTGTCGGGATTAATGATAGCATAATCATTCTCGGTTACATCCCATACTTGATCATTGATTGAACCAAGATACACACTTATCTTTCTCTTCCAATAATCATAGCTTGTGCCATCAAAGAATGGTGGTTTGCCCCCCACATGGTTGAACACAACTTGAGCCATAATTTGACACCGAGGTTGTTAAGCCTTCAATCAAACGGTGACCACGGCTCCGATACCACTTGAAAGGTCCTAATATGGCTAGAGGGGGGGTGAATAGCCTATTTAGAAATCTACAAATCAACTAGAGCAATTTGATTAGTATGACAAATAGCGTAATGCAAACTTGCTCTAGCTCTACAAGGGTTGCAAGCCACCTATCCAACAATTCTAGTTGCAATGAATACTTAGGCACACAAACTAGCTATGTAATTACTCACTAAGAGCTCTCAACCTTGCTACTCTAAAGAGCTCAACTAGATGAATGTAAATAATAAAGCAAGCTCTCAATTCTAATTACACTAAAGAGCTTGTATCAACTAGTTTGCAAGAATGTAAATGAGTGAGTAGAGTGATTATACCGACGTGTAGGGGATGAACCAATCACAAGATGAATATATAGCCAATCACCAGGAGAATGACAAAGAAGAGAGACAATCGATTTTCTCCCGAGGTTCACGTGCTTGCCAACACGCTACGTCCCCGTTGTGTCGACCAACACTTGGTGGTTCGGCGGCTAAGAGGTGTTTCACAAACCTCGTCCACACGATTGGACACCACAAGAACCGACCCACAAGTGAGGTAACTCAATGACACGAGCAATTTACTAGAGTTACCTTTCGGCGCTCCACCGGGGAAGGTACAACTCCCCTCACAATCACCGAAGGCGGCCACGAACAATCACCAACTCGTGCCGATCCTTCACCGCTGCTCCAACCGTCTAGGTGGTGGCAACCACCAAGAGAAACAAGCGAAATCCGCAGCGCAACACGAATACCAAGTGCTACTAGATGCAATCACTCAAGCAATGCACTTGGATTCTCTCCCAATCTCACAATGATGATGGATCAGTGATGGAGATGAGTGGGAGGGCTTTGGCTCAGCTCACAAGGTTGCTATGTCAATGAAAATGTGCAAGAGTTATCCCTTGAGCCGGCCATGGGGCTATAAATAGAGCCCCCATCAAATAGAGCCGTTGTACCCCTTCACTAGGCAAAACACGCTCTGACCGGACGCTCCGGTCATACCGACCGGACGCTGGCCCTCAGCGTCCGGTCGCCCGATGGACGCCACGCGTCACCAGCTACAAACGCTGTTCGTCAGATTTCAACGGCTACGAAGCTGACCGGACGCTCCGGTCAAAACTGACCGGACGCTGAAGCCCCAGCGTCCGGTCGTTTCCAGTAAGCTCCCCGAGGCATGTTTTTTCGACCGGACGCGTCCGGTCCACCTTGACCGGACGCAGCCAGCGTCCGGTGCTCAACCCTTAGCCACTGTGCAGACCCGTCAGTTTGACCAGACGCAGAAACCAGCGTCCGGTGCATCTCAGGTCCAGCGTCCGGTGCAACACCGAAACTGGCGACCTCTCTGCCAGCTCGACCGGACGTAGCCTTTCAGCGTCTGGTCGCTGAGTGACCCAGCGTCCGGTCAGTAGACCGACGCCAGCATCATTTCGACCAACTCCATTTCGTTTTCCCCGGCTTCCTCCTTCGCCATTCGTAGCAGCCGCCGCAGCACCGAACAACCACTGTCGCCCTTGTCGGTGCCAGCTCACCCTCATCGCTCCTCTGTCACCATAGCCGCCTCGTCGTACTCGCATAGTCCCACCACACCTGCCTTGCTAGCCAAAAACACACGGTAAGGTTCCATGCCATGTGCAGTCCTTACCGGTGTCCACCACCGAGCTCCGTGGACATGGCCACACCGCCTCCGACCGCCACTCGCCGCATTAGTCGATGATATAGATTCATCGTAGCTTGTATTTACTTGGCCGAACCCTATTTTGAGCCTTCACGGCCGGCTCCGGCGTATTGCCGTCGTCCTGCCTCACCACGCCATCACAGTCGTCTGCCATGGCATCAGTGAAGAGCTTCTATGCTCCTTCCAGCCATACAAAGGCCACCACCGGGTGCGGGTGAATGAGTAGATCATGTAGGTGTAGTCGCTACCGTCGGCGAGCTCACCGGCGATGAGCTCTGGCCGCGCAGGCGTTGTGCAGCGCCGCTGCCCTATTTTGTTTCACTAACACATGGGGTCCACTGTTATGCGGGTCCCACCTGTCATCGACTGTAGAGTAGTAGGATAGTTCATTTAATTCTAGATTTCATGCTATTTTATAAAATTTATATCTGGAGTTTGGGAGATCCAAAATTGGTGGTTCAAATTTTGTTAGGATCTTGGTGAAGTGTAGTATTTAGGAAAAATATGATGTTAGCATATGTAGTAGAGTTTCTGGAAGATTATAAATGAAACTTGAAATGTGTTTTAAATGTATGTAAATTTGTTTAATTTATATCTAGAGTTACTGTGCTCCAAAAATTATGACATTTATGTGGCAAGCTTGACAAGTATAAGATCTGGTAAAAATTTGAGGGTCAGTGCATGAGTAGATTTTTAGTTATAGATTTTCCTTTTATAATTAGGTGATCCTTGTATGAATTTTTATAAATTATTTATGAATCTAATATTCATGAAATTTGTTGTAGGTTGTCCTAGTACCATATGGATGCTAAGAAAAATATAAAATCTATTGCTTGACACTTTTCACTAGGGTTTTCTATTTATGCTATTTTAAGCCTTTCTGCCTTGTCATTTTTGCATATGATGTTTTACTTGGTAAAATGGCATGAAACTTTTACAATAGTCTTTTGGTAGCATTAGTAAGGCACTGTAAATTTTTGAGAATTTATGAGGCACATTTGGTATATGTTTATTATTTACCCTATTTATTTAATTAAAATAAGAAAGGCATTGAAATAATTAGATTGTAATTAAGCATGATGTTTTCTATGGTTCTTATGATGCATAGTAACTGTTGATGTCAATGGTAAAATTTAGAAGCCATTGGTTGTATACAAATAACTAATTATCGCTTTATCATTCAAATATAGGACTGCATGTATAGTTTTGATTGTGTGGATGATTTCGTATGGATAATGGCCCCTATTGTAAAACTTGTTAATAACAAAGTTTTAGATAACTTACTAATCTACCTTGTGTTAAATTTTCACAGCCATGGGACTTAGGGTTTATGAGTTCTAGCTGTTACAAGTTTGCTGTTCGAAAGATTTACTTTCTGGATAGATTTGGTTGAATGATTTGTTTGTCCAATTAACTCTTGAATCACAGTGAGAGTATTAAAGGAAAGTTGTCGATAAATTCTTCATGTATCTTGTGTTAAAATTTCAGGACCATAGGCCAAAGGGTTTAGGAGTTATAGCTGTTTAAAGTTGGTTTTCCGAAATGCTTGCTCTCTGGAATTTCTGGATAGCACTGGGATAATTGCCTGTTTTGGTTAAGATAGAATACGAATTAGCTTTTGGTGATGAAATAAGAGTTGTAGACAATTTTATAAGCTTTCCAGAAAGTCCAAGAGCACAGCATTTGGATGAGTAGAACTCCAGTTATTTGTAAAACAATAGCTGCTGTTTTGTAGTGTAGTACATGAATTGCTAAAGTGTTTGATTGAGTAATTAAGAAGAAATATGCACATACTCAGTAAAACGTGATACACTTGTTATTACTTTAACACCATGCTGTTAAGAATACTTACAAGAATGCATTCTTCATGTACCACCATACCATACTTGTCAACATGAATGCATTCGCACTATCTCATGTCATACTCATGCATCTAGGATCGACGGAGGAGGTAACGTTGCTGGAGTTCAACGAAGGAGAGGAAGGGGACCAGCAGGAGATTCCTCAAGCTGCAGCTCCTGAAGGAGAGGAGCAGAACCCTGAAGAGCTTCCGGAGTGCCCTGACCACCGCCCCACTTCCTTTCTGAAAGGCAAGCCCCAGAGCATTCTAAGTCTCCCAGTGTTTTACAAAATATTACTTGAGTCCTTATGATTGATGCATTAGGTATAAGAGTTGTCTGGAAACACTTGATGCATGGAACTACCTTGCCCAGATACAAATACTACCTTTAACCCTATGTAGGTCTAGGATCGAATATATGCTTATCCATTCTTAGATCGGTAGAAGTCGGGTGATTTCCTGTCACCTGCGAGATTTAGGTGGACACCGAAGCACGGTTGGCTATATTTGCTATCGTAGAACAGAACCATGGGGTGATGTAAATCAAGGCTAGATGGAGTCTATGTGTAGGTTGACTCATGTGATTCCACCTGTGCTGGTTAAGGACCATACCGTTGTTGGCACTTCTGATAAGATTGAACGCATGCCTATCACTTAGCTGGCCGGATAACTCGTTCCGACCACGAAGCTGACTAGCTCAACTCAGGCCGGGCCCCGTTGAAAGGTCCTTGTTTGGTTTTGGTAATTGAGTGACAACTTAGGTGGACTAATTGTGTTTATGTGAGATACACAGGTGATTAGTCCACAAGTACATGTGTGTGAGCAACATATGCCATGAAGGTGAAAATGGCTTGGAGATGTTGCAAAGCTCACACATGTGATGATGAAGGAGCTTAAATGCACATGAGACATGACATTGAGTCATGTGATCAAGGTGGAGAAAATCAAGACAAGACTTGGCTTGATGGACCGATTGTAAGCATGAAGGGCAAGTCGAAGGCTTTGGAGTGATGGACCGCGTGGCGGTGAAGCTTGAGCAAGACATGGCGCCGATGGACGATGGCAACGGTGAAGAGCAAGTAAAGTCAAGATCAATGAACCAATATGATCACGTGATGATATGAAGTGGATCATATCATTGTTGATCGTGTTGGTGCATGTGTTGCATCGACATTGGAGGAGATGGAATGGAATGTGCAAGGCAAAGGTATAACCTAGGGCATTTCATTTCACCGATCATAGGTGTGTAGAGAAGTTTATGACTGGGTTTAGGATAGATGGCCGTACTATCAAGAGGGGCAAACTTGTTTGCATATCGGTCATCTAGTGCCACTCGAGTGATCTAACTTTGCATCGTCGCTAGGATCGAGTGGCATGGCAAGTTGAGTGGCTAACATCCTTTGGGAAATGATTGTGAAAAGCTAACACACATACACATGGTGGTGTACACTTGGTGGTGTTGGCACATTTACAAAGGAGATGGAGTTGGAGTTGATGTGGATCAACTTGGTGAAGAAACTCCACCGGCGCCCTACACAGAAAAAACAGAGTCTCACTGGGTGCACCGGACGCTGGCACTGGAAGTGACCGGACGCTGGCACTAGAAGTGTCTGGTCAGGCTGACACATGGTGACGCAGGAGCTGGTGTATGACCGGACGCTGGGCTGCGTCCGATCACATGCGACCGGACGCGTCCGGTCAAGGTCGGTACCTTACTGTAAACGATCGGACGCTGAGGGTCCAGTGTCTGGTCAGTTGAAGCTGCTGCATCTGGTCAGGTCAAGTGACTGTTGGAATCAAGACACATGGCCGTCTGCGGGTGACCGGACGCTGAGGTCCAGCGTCCGGTCAACATGATCGGAGCGTCCGATCGACCCGATTTTTGCCCAGTGAAGGGGTAACAGCTAGTTTAGCCCTTGGGGCTATAAATAGAAGTGGCCTTTGGCCATGGCTGGTGCTGAGCACCTCAGGGGACTTTGTGTCCATGCTTGAGAGTGCTTAGGAGCCCTCCATCTCACACATACTTGATAGTGATCATCTGATTGTGTGAGCGAGCGATTCTAGTGCGATTGCATCGTGAGGTTGCATCGAGTGGCACTAGGTGATCGAGTTGCAAGCTAGTGGTGCTTGTTACTCTTGGAGGTTGCCACCTCCTAGATGGCTTGGTGGTGGTCTCCGTGGAAGCCCGCAAGAAGCTTGTGCGGCACTCCGGAGAAGAGCCTGTGAGGGGCATTGTGCTTGCCCCGCGGGAGTCGCGAAGAGCAACTTTAGTAAAGCGTGTCATTGAGCTACCCTCACCTTCAGGGTAGGTTCTTGCGGTGCCCGACGTGCAGGCTTGGCGGGTGATGCCAATTAGCCGCCGAACCACCAAGTGAGCGGTCGACACAACGGGGACTAGCATGTTGGCAAACACATGAACCTCAGGAGAAAAATCATCGTGTCAACCTTGTTCTTCCTGCTGGTTTGCATCTCCATTACACAAGCTTGCAATTACTTTTATACATATTAAGCTTGTGTAGTTGCTCTTGTAATTAGTTAGCTTGTGTAGCTTACTAGTTACCTTCTTGCTTGTGTAGCATAGAAGTAGCTCCCTTGCGTGGCTAATTTGGTTTGCGTAACCTTGTTAGTCACATTGCTTAGTTTGTGTAGCTAAGTAATTGCGCTCTCTAATTTGGCATTGGTTGCCTTGTTATTGAGCATTGCTAGTGAGCTTAGTTGGCTTTGTGCTTTTGCTTACTAGCATGTGTAGGAGCTCCCTTGTTGCTTAAAGTACTAGTGGCATAGGTTTGTGTGACCTTGCTCCTAGAATTGGTTAGGAGAGCTCTAGCTAGCCCGGCACCTTTGTTGCTTGATTAGTATCTTTGCAAGGTGCTAGTGAACTTAGATAGAGGGGTGTAGTCTTGGTTAGACCGATAGTTTTAATTCCGCACTTGTTTCGGTTAGCCAACGTGATTAAGTTTTAAAAGGGACTATTCACCCCCCCTCTAGTCACCATCTCGACCCTTTCAATAGGTATTAGAGCCCAATCTCTCGTTTGTGGTCTTCACCGACCCGAGAGGATGGCGTCTAATGGGCTAGATATTTGTGAGCACATATTTTTGATGGCACAAACTTTGCACTTTGGAAAAATCACATGCTTGATCATTTTCGTGCAAAGGGACCTAAATTTTGGTGGGTTGTCACAAGTGGTCTCACCCATGTCTTGGACCATAGAAATCTCACCAAAGCTCAAAGAGTTCTCTATGAATTTGATGCACATGCTTGTTGTTTTCTAATGGATGCTTTAAGCTTTGATTTGATGAAACAAGTAAACATCAAGGGAACCGCTCATGAGATATGGGAGTCCATCAAGGAAACCTTCGGTGATTCCTCCACATGGGATGATGGCAAATTCAAGGAGGATGAGCCCAAGAAGGAGGCACATGAGTGTGTTGAGCATAACCACAATTTGGTTATTGTGGAAGATTGCTCCACCTCATGGTCAAGTGATGATGATGATCGATCCACTACAAGTTCACTTGACAAGGTTGATGATGATGCCATAAGTGTTGCAAGTGATGATGCTACCCCATGCACACTTGATGGTGATGATGGTTTATGCTCAAGCCATGATGAAGATGCTACTACAAGCTCTCCAACTACATCACCACATTGCTTCATGTCACAAGATGACACCAAGGTAACAAATGATAATGTGGTTGATCATGTCGATTCATATGATGAGCTTGTTAGTAGACTTGCTAGCATGACCATGTCTTTAGAAAATGAGAAAGCTAAAACATTGAACTTAGAAAGCAAAAACTCATTTCTAAAGAACTCTTGTGAAGAACATAAGAAAGTACTTGATGCTTATAAATCTTCACATGATGAGCTAAAATTAAATCATGAGACACTACTTGCATCTCATGATGAATTATTAGAACAACATGCTTCTCTCATTAAAGTGTTTACAAAGAAACTTAAAAATAATGAGAGCTCATCACATGGATCAATTGATCAATCACATATTATTACTAACCCTTGTGATGTAGGCAAGAAGCATGTATCCACCTCTTGTGATGATTTACTAGATATGCCATGCTCTTCACATATAGATGCTTGTTCTACTTCTATGTCTTGTGAAACTAACCTTTTGAAGGAGAACAATGAGCTAAATGAACAAGTGAAGAAATTGAGCAACAAGTTAGAGAGGTGCTATAACTCTCAAAGTCACCTTTGAGCATATGTTGAAGACTCAAAGAAACTTTGGTGACAAGAGTGGAGTCAGCTTCAAGACTAACAAAGTCAATCATCAAGAAAGCCGCAATGACATAAGTGGCATTGGCTTCAACAAGAGCAAGGTCAAGGGCAAAAGATGGGGCAAGAGAAAATATGAAAGAGAGATGAAGAAGCAAGAACAAGAGAAGCTCTCTCATTTCATGTGCTTCAAGTGCCATGAAGTGGGACATCTTGCAAATGGTTGCCCCAATGAAGAAAAGCTCAAGTTGAAGAAAGAAGAAGAGAGGCTAAGGCATGTGAAGTGCTTCAAGTGCCGCACTTGGGGTCATCTTACCTCAATGTGTCCAACTAAGCAATTGGTGAAGCAACAAGTGAAGCCTCAACCAAAGCCACAAGTTGAGCAAGAGAAGACATCCCAAGTTCAAATCAAGATCAACCATGAAGATGGTGGTGACTTGATGATAAAGAAGAAGAAAACAAGAAGGGGTGGAAAGGCAAGGCATCCAATGCAAACTCAAGATGCCAAGATGATGAGCAAGAATAAAGATGAGAAGAAAGTTTATGCTCACATCAAGTGCTTCAAGTGTGGAAGTATGGGACACTTTGCCTCTAAGTGTCCTACCAAGCTTGAGAAGAAGGCTCAAGCAATCCATGAGAGGCAAGGCAATGAGAAGCACCACATGAGCAAGGAAGAGAAGGCTCAATCAAAGAGAAAGTGCTACGCTTGCCGGGAAAGGGGACACATGGCACATTCATGTCCCCTAGGTGACATTTCTAAGCCTATTTCAATTGTTGATAATAATGTGCTTATAAAGGATGGTAATGGTACCTCTATGGTTACTATTGTAAAACATCCCGCTACTCATACTAAGGTATTGCCTAAGTATGTTGCTCCTAACTTGAGAGGACCCAAACTTGTTTGGGTACCATCAAGAAGTAGATGATTGTTTGTAGGTACCATCGGCATTGGAGACTTGATTCAATTGATCTCACATTGTTCATCATATGATTGAATCAAGTTATGAAGCTTAGTGCACATCCAAACCCAATGCCAAGTGAAAATTGAGTGAAGTCCAAATTCTATTAACATAAAAGTGCTATAATTCAAGTTGTTGGTAATTCATTGGATATATTCGATGACTTGCAAATAATTGAGTTGAAGCTTGCTAGTTGGATGATCATGAGCTAACCAAGGTATATCTCTTGTTGTTCATTTCATTTGGGTGCATATGAGTTGATTGAATTGGATAAATATGCAATGTTGCTTGCTACGAGATGATTGAATGGATAATTGCTTAGTAATCAAGTTTGGATTGATTTGTGTTGGATAAATTCATGAGATGACATTTAGTAAGTGATTTGAATGGATATATTGTGGCAGAACCTCCTAAGGAATCGGGCCCACGTGCACCTATCGTTGTCTTAACAGACCTCGGATAGCGTATACGAGTTCCCAACAACTCAACAGGTCTGTCGGGTGTCCTCGGGAAACCCGAATCATCCACGATTCTCTTTTCAAACAGGATCCCAATCACAGTCATTGCAGATTACAACAGTTTTATTCAAACATATATACCAGAGTAAAAGATAGCGGAAGTCTTAAGATAACATAGTTACAAACTAGTTGTTTTCAAACTTACAATACCATAAGTGTCATACAACCATAGTAGCGGGATAATATTACATTAACATTATTTATCATACAAACTAGTGCCTTGTCCAAAGGCCATTCATTACTCCTCATTGTCGTTGACTTCAAACACCGACATGCAGCAGGGACCAAAACAAGCCTGCGCATGCGACTCACCTGCAACAAGGGTTAACAAACCCTGAGTACAAAAGTACTCAACAAGACTAACCCGACGTAATAGGGGTGTAAGACTTTTAAATATGCAGGGGTTTGGGCAAGGTAAGGATGTAGCAAGATTCAAAAGTTCTTTGCCAAAAGCTTACTATTCTTCATTCTATTTTCAAGTTTTACCACTAGTTCTTGCTGTTCATTATCTCAACTAAATATACATTTCCATATTCCATTCTTTTTCTCATATTTTAGTAATTCACCAGTCCTACATTGCTTCTGTAATGAATCGAGTCTCCATATCCGTGGAGCACCGGCAATTCGAATTGATTCAAGTCCTAGCTGGGGATTCCTTATCACACGACTTATGTAGAACTTAATCTTGCATATATCAACCTCGCTACCGGATCCTCCTATACTAAGCCATCTCCACGCCACCCGAGAGCACAGCACACCTCAAATCCGGCCACATTCCAGCCATGAGGGTACACGCTACTCCTGCCATCTCTCCACTCCCAGTGCGTGGGCATTCATCTTAGTATCGGATTAGCCGAAGTAGGCTTACCAGAGTATGTGACTAGTACTACAAAGTGTCTCGTTCAGAAGATTCACAATGAGTGGCCTTTAAGCGACATAGCCGGCAACATTACCCAACATTCAAGATAAGTCACCCAACTAGTCTCTAGTTCATTCAACCTTCTTTCTTTCTTTGGCCAGTATGCCATCTTTGATTGTATCAAAACTTTTACTTTGAAAGCCTATCATAAAGCATACTAAGCATTCTACGCCTTTGTAAATAAAAACATCTTCAAGGATGGTAAACAAGTAACAAGGTAGGCAATGCATCAAGTAGGTACATTTGAATTAATCAACTTAATGCAATAAGTAACATAAGTGATAAACTTTTCAAAGTAAACAAGGTAATGGCTTAATGTATAAACTAGGGCTTGCCTTCGTTGACGATCTCAGGTTCCGGATCAGTACCACAATTATCAAATCCCGTGACAACCGGGGATTCTTCCAGAACTTGCTCAACTAGAATCGTTTCGTTCTCGGGTTCTACATGAAATGATAACATATGCTTTAATATGATGATAATGTAAACATGATGCTTTCACGGTACATGAAATGTAGAAACACCCGCAAATGATTTTATTTCACGGTACGGTTGCAAGCCAACAAAACCAACTTGCAATCCTACCATCAAGAACCACACATGTGAATTGACCAAATGGATCTTGAAACCCTACTAGTCACAAAATAGGCCCAAAACAAGATCCAACACTATTCAAGCACTTAGGGTTTGCTTTTATTTATTTTTGAATTAATTTGGAAATAAGCCAAAAATGAACTTGTTCCAAATGACCTCAAAATTTTATGTAAGCTTCCTCATGACAAATTAGTGTACCAAAACAAATTTCATAATTTTTGGAGTTATACAGTGACCTACAAAAATCATGGAAATTGCATTTATTAATTAATGGACTGAATATTTGAATATTAAAAATTTATTCAAATTTCAAGTTTCAAAATTTTAAACCATACTAGAACATGTACAAAAGCTACACACAAAATTTCAGAATTTTTGGAGCTATCATGAATTTCCTACAAATTCCCAAAGTTTCAGTACTATTCACAAATTCAGAAAATAAAAATCATCACTATTCTTCTTCCTCACTCGCACTGACAGGCTAACCCCATTGTCAGTGACTCAAAGCAATCACGGCGGCACTACCCTCACTGACCGGCCGCAAAATGCGCCGACGGTGACGCTCCGGCGAAGCCGACCTCACCAAAATGATCTACACCTTTCTACGAACCCATCCCCGTCCTTGAAATGGCAGAAGGCACACCGGAGAAGACCCCACGCCGGCCATGGCGGCTCGAGCACGTCGGCTCACGGCATAACCCCGGCAAAACTGCGGTAGAGTCAAAAGCGAAGTGAACTTCACGTTCAGTGGCTCACCACGGTCACGTCGGTGGGCTTGGTGAAGGCAGAGATGGTCTGGAACGGCCTAGCCACGTCGAGGCGATGGTGGCGGAGCTCCGGCCGGGCTCGGGGAAGAAGCAGTTGCACCGGGCGACTCCGGCCAACCCAAGCGGCGTAGGCAAGACGCCGAGAAGCGCAGGACCGAGACGATCGGGTAGGTGTAGCTGGGCACGGCGGATGCTGCTCGACGGAGGCCACGGCGAGCGGCGGAGCAAGCTGGCGGCGGAGCAGAGCAGAAGGTGAAAAACAGAAATGATGATGGCGTGCTCCTATTTATAGCAAGAAGGAGGGCGTGCGGTGTTGACAGCACACGGGCGAACTCACCATGGAGGTTTGGGCGTGTCACTGCGCGTGAAAGCGGCGAAATCCGATCGGCGGTGACCTCCGCGTGGCGCCGGCGGCAAGCAGAGAGGTGGAGGTGATTTTTGAAATAATTACAGAACTGCCACTGTGTCCATTTTTCAAATCACTCCCAAATTTTCTAAAGAAGTTGAAAATCTCCAAAAATGAAAGTTGTTCAATTTTTCAAACTCTACAACTTTGCTTCTAGGAACATTTTCAAATTCTGCCTCCATTTTGAAATTTGAATTTGGGGTGCATTTGAGCATTTGAATCATTTCAAAATTACTCCAAATTTTATATGTAAACTTGAAAAACTTTGAATACCAAAGTTGATCTACATAAAATAATCTCCAACTTTGCTTTTTGCCTCAACCCCAAATTCCACATGGATTTTGAATTAGTCAAAAGGGGCAAAAAGGACTTTTATAATTTGAATTTGAATTCAAATTTGATTTGTCTTCCTTTTACTTAAATTTTGATTTTTGACCAGTAACATGGCCCATTAGGGTTATTTGAGTCAAAAGACACATGACCTCACATGATCACATGAATTTTCACCCTTGTAGTCATGATCTTTATTTAAGGTTTTGAATCACATCACATGAAATAACAACATTCTGAAATAAACCTTATTTAGTGAATGCATTCCAAATTTTATACTATATGAATGCTTTGCAATGCATATGATGACATGTCAAATTTTAGTGCTAGGTCAAAACACCAGAGGTGTTACAACCCTTCCCCCTTAAAGAAATCTCGTCCCGAGATTTAAAACTTAAGGCTAAGTAATGGAAAAGGAAATGTGTCAAGCTAACACATCATAACTTTATTCAAAAGGCTAGTGAGGGGTTTTTTTCCATTCTGTTCAAACGAGCCAAGTTACAACATAGATAAGGTATTGCAACTAGATAGAAGCGAAGAAGTCAGGAAAATTTTCTTCTAAGAAATCCTCGGACTCCCAAGTAGCTTCATCTTCAGTGTGTTGATTCCATTGTACTTTGTAGAACTTGATCGTATGTCTCCGAGTGACTCGATCTTTCTGATCTAAGACTCTAATGGGGTATTCGGCATAAGTCAAATCAGGTTCTAGGTCTACATCACCAAAGTTGATCTCTTGGTTAGGTACTTGAAGACACTTCTTTAGCTGAGATACATGGAAGATATCATGCACCGCTGACATGTGATCTGGTAGCTTGACGCGATAGGCGACTGGTCCACATCGTTGTTGGATTTGAAAAGGACCTACATAATGGGGTGCTAACTTTCCCCGAATCCCAAAACGATGAACTCCTTTCATCGGTGATACCTTGAGGTAGACATAATCTCCCACTTTGAATTCTAGCGGTCGTCTCCTCTTATCAGCATAGCTTTTCTGTCGGGATTGAGCTATCTTCATATTAGCTTGTATGAGTTTAACTTTCTCTTCAGCTTCCTTGACCACATCCGGTCCAAAGAACCAATGTTCTCCAGCTTCTGACCAATTTAAAGGTGTTTGGCACCTACGGCCATACAGTGCTTCGAATGGTGCCATTTTAATGCTCTCTTGATGGCTGTTGTTATATGAGAATTCAGCTAAGGGAAGGCATTCATCCCATTTAGCACCAAAGGAAAGAACACATGCTCTTAACATATCTTCAAGAATTTGATTTACCCTTTCAGTCAGTCCGTCTGTTTGCGGATGATAAGCAGAACTACGGATAAGTTTAGTTCCTAAAGACTCATGTAGACTTTTCCAAAACTTGGATATGAACAATGACCCTCTGTCAGAGACAATGGTCTTGGGTGCTCCATGCAGACTGAAGATTCTATCAAGATAAAGCTTGGCATACTACTCCGCTCGATATTTATCTCTGACTGGTAGGAAATGAGCTATCTTAGTTAGACGATCAACAATAACCCATATTGAATTGTAGCCTGCAGATGTCCTAGGCAATCCCATGATGAAGTCCATACAAATATCTTCCCACTTCCAAGATGGAACTGGCAATGAATGTAATGGACCTGCAGTCTTCATATGAACCGCTTTGACTCTCTGACAAATATCACACTTGGCTACATATTGAGCTATTTCTATTTTCATTTTGGTCCACCAATATCTCTTTCTCAGATCATGATACATTTTGTTGCTACCCGGATGAATGGAGTATCTTGTAGAATGAGCTTCATCAAGAATCTGCTTTCACAGCTCTAGATTTTTGGGTACTACCAACCTATCCTTGAACCATACGACATCTGATTCATCAATCCTGAAACATGTTGGTCTCCCAGATCTAACTTTATCCTTAATATGAGCTATGCCCTTACTTTTCTGTTGAACAGCAATGATCTGATCTTTGATAGTGGACTCAACTACAATATTGGACAGGGAACCTTGTTCTATGATTTGTAAATTCAGATGCTCCATCTCTTGACACAATGTTTGCTGCATAGGTTCTACAATTAGGCAATGACAATGACTCTTGCGACTCAGGGCATCGGCAACCACATTAGCCTTGCTCGGATGATAATGCACTTCTAAATCATAATCTTTGATAAGTTCTAACCATCTTCTTTGCCTCATATTCAACTCTGACTGAGTGAAGATGTATTTCAAACTTTTGTGATCCGTATAGATATGACAGATATTGCCCAATAAATAATGTCGCCAAATCTTGAGTGAATGGACAACAGTAGCTAATTCAAGATCATGGGTGGGATAATGTTCCTCATGCTTCTTGAGTTGTCTGGAAGCATATGCTATGACTCTGCCTTCTTGCATAAGAACACAGCCAATACCAAATCCAGATGCATCACAATAGATATCAAATGGCCTCTCGATATCCGGTTGTGCTAATACTGGTGCAGTTGTCAGCAACTTCTTCAACGTCTGCAAGGCCTCTTCACATTCTGTTGTCCATACAAACTTAGTTTGATTTTTCAACAGTCCAGTAATTGGCTTCGCAATTCTAGAGAAGTCAGGGATAAACTGACGGTAATACCCTGCCAACCCTAGGAAACTACGAACTTGATGAACAGTTGTAGGTGCCTTCCAATTAAGGACTTCTTCTACCTTGCTCGGATCAATAGCTATACCTTCAGCAGATAGTACATGACCCAGAAATTGTACTTCCTCCAACCAAAATGCACATTTGCTGAATTTGGCATATAGTTGATGATCTCTTAATCTTTGTAGAACAATACGGAGATGTTCCGCATGTTCCTCTTTGCTTTTAGAGTAGATAAGAATGTCATCAATGAACACCACGACAAACTTATCCAACTCAGGCATGAAAACTGAGTTCATCAGGTACATGAAATGAGCCGGGGCATTGGTTAGCCCAAAAGACATGACTAGATACTCATATAGACCATATCGGGTAGTAAATGCTGTCTTCGGCATATCTTCACATCTGATCTTAATCTGGTGGTAGCCTAATCTTAGGTCTATCTTCGAAGCCTAATCTTAGGTCTATCTTCGAAAATACCTTAGCTCCCGCAAGTTGATCAAAAAGCAAATCAATTCGGGGTAAGGGGTATTTGTTCTTGATGGTGACTTCATTTAATGGCCTATAGTCAACACATAACCTCAAGGTTTGGTCTTTCTTGTTCACAAAGATAGGAGGGCATCTCCAAGGTGATGAACTGGGTTGAATGAAACCCTTGTCTAACAACTCTTGTAGTTGCATTTTTAATTCTGCTAGTTCCTTGGGTGGCATCCTATATGCTCTTCTGGACACTGGTGCTGTCCTTGGTTTTAGATCAATTCTGAACTCTATGTCTTGGTCTGGTGGCAGACCAGGCAGATCATCGGGAAAGACATCCATAAACTCACATACCACTAAAATTTTCTCGACTCCTTCAACAATAGTTGCACAGACTGTTTCCACTGTACTCTTAGGAAAAGGAAGTTGGATGAGAAGTTGGGTTTTGCTGTCGGGTACATTTACCCTTATGGTTCTACGCAGGACATCTATGATAGCCCCGTGCTGAGTTAACCAGTTCATACCAAGGATCACATCTATATCTTGATCCTTTAATATCAGCATATTGGTAGGGAACTCATAACCTCCCAAATCAATAGGTACATGCTGAACTACCTCCCTTGTACAGATTCGTCCCCCAGGCGACTATATATGATAGGGTTCTTTTGTTTCCCCAATAGCTATCCCATGCTTCACAACAAATGTATGATTGATGAATGTATGGGATGCACCAGAATCAAATAAGGTAATTGCAGGATGCTTAGCAATGGGAAACATACCCATCATAACTGGTTCTCATTCTGGAATAGATTCCACTTGAGTATAGAATACCCTTCTAGTTTTCTTCTCAGCCTGACCCTTCTGATTGATCTGAGCATTACCCTTGTACTGATTCTAAGCTTGATTAACAGGGGCTTTGGGTGCATCAGGATTGTTCTTCCTAGGATACGGACATTCTTGGGAAAAATGTCCGGGTTTACCACAATTATAACATGGAAAATTGTGATTCTGGGGAGTAGCATTGCGGTTTGCATTATTTGTATTGTTCTGCTGCTGCGGTGCTTGATGAGTATAAGGCGTATTAGTTGTAGGGCAAATAAAGATCTACTGCCTGCTTTGGCCTTGTTGTGGGCGGAATGGTGCATGGCCATGATTCTGAGGATGGTATACGATCTTCTGACGCTTTCCACTCGATGATCCGTAAGCAAATATTTTCTTCTTCTTCGCCTCCTTGTGTCGGCGGTAATTCTCCTCTGAAGCGATAGCAATGTTGATTGTCTCATGGTAAGTTGCATTACCACAAGTTGTCATCATGGTCTGAAGTTTAGTGTTCAGGCCTCTAAGAAAATGATTCTTTTTCTTCTTGTCAGTATTCACATACTCAATAGCATACTGCGACAGGTGGTTAAAACACCCAACATAATGCATCACTGGGTGCTCCCCTTGCTTAAGAGCCAAAAACTCTTCTAACTTCATGGTCATCACACCGTCTGGAATATAGTGTGCCCTGAAGGCATCCTTGAATTCCCTCCAGTTGATTTGGTGACCAGCGGGTTGTACTGCTACCAAATTTGCCCACCAGGCACCAGCAGCTCCTTGGAGTTGCTGTGCCGCAAACCTTGGTTTTTGAACCTCGGTACAGTGGATCAGCTCGAACTTTTGCTCTATTGTCCTAAGCCAATCATCTGCTTCTAAAGGTTTGTTTGCCTTAGAGAACATAGGCGGACGTGTGTCAGTAAAATCCACATAGGTTGACTCGTCGTTTCCATTATTACGACGACCACGATTAGGGTATGGTGCCTACTGGTTCTGCGCCAACTCCCTTAACAGCCTAGCATTCTTTGCCATTGCGTTGACGAGTGCGGCTATGGCATCTGCCATAGTCGAAGGCATTGGTGGAGGATTAGGGCACTCATCATCGTCATGCGAGCCACTAGCACCAGTTTGGGTGATAGGATGAGGCATCTGTTAGAGAAACACATTTACTTACATTATTCTTTATTAAAAGCATTTAAAAGGTTTCATGCTACAAAGGGTCCTTATTTATATTACATGTCTTGTATCCCACAAGACAACCCTAGTTTTCTAAGAAAGTAGTAAAGGAACTATTTCTACTCCGAGCTCTTAGTCTTCGGCATCCGTGCCCATATCGGACAAAACCTCATCTTCATCTGAGAAGTACACTAACTCCTCAGGATCCTCCTCCTCTTCTTCATTCTCAACTTCTCCTAGAGCTACAATCATTTCTTCATCGGTAACTTCACCATCCCCATGAGGTGGATGAAGTTGAGCGTACAACATGTGGACATTCTCATGAAGAATAGCATTGTCCATCTCTAGGTCCTCTACGTAGAACTCCAACTCATTGACGCGTTCATTGGCCACGTCTTCTCGTGTCCAGGCTTCATTCCATAGCTCCATGGTCATAGTGATGCCCCTTTGCATTTCTGCCAGCTCTTCTTGGTCTTTGGCATGAGCTCGACGAAGAGTGTTGAGCTCCTTGTTAAGGTTCTCGACGTTGGCGGGGTTGCTTGAAGATCCTTCCTCTCCTAGGTTCTTGGAACTTCCTTCACCAAGCTCGTGATTTCTTGGTGCCAATTGGTGACGAGGGACTCCATGAGGTCCGGTGGACTTGCGTGCGGTTTTCTTGGTCTTTGCCATAGCCTGTAGGATTTAAGGTAGGACTATAAGAATAGCTTGAGGATAATGGAGGTTAGCAAGAATGGGATTGACATTACTTACCCAACCACTATTAAGGGGAATTATAATGCAAGGTGCTCAAGCATGATGCATGAATCGATCTTACGAATCTAAGTACAAAAGATTTATATAATCATAAGTACTAGATTTTTAATACATAGGACAAACCTGAGCATATTATCTGCCACAAACTTTAAAATAAGTCAGGATTGAGTCTAGATCAAAGGTAAGAAGAAAGAAATTCAACTTTCAAAATATCAAGTTTACTTTCTTTGATCCAAATCAATTTGAAGGTTTTTCAAAGTAACCTACAATGATCTTAGATGGGAACTTCTCTGATACCAGCTGTGGCAGAACCTCCTAAGGAATCGGGCCCACGTGCACCTATCGTTGTCTTAACAGACCTCAGATAGCGTATACGAGTTCCCAACAACTCAACAGGTCTGTCGGGTGTCCTCGGGAAACCCAAATCATCCATGATTCTCTTTTCAAACAGGATCCCAATCACAGTCATTGCAGATTACAACAGTTTTATTCAAACATATATACCAGAGTAAAAGATAGCAGAAGTCTTAAGATAACATAGTTACAAACCAGTTGTTTTCAAACTTACAATACCATAAGTGTCATACAACCATAGTAGCGGGATAATATTACATTAACATTATTTATCATACAAACTAGTGCCTTGTCCAAAGGCCATTCATTACTCCTCATCGTCGTTGACTTCAAACACCGACATGCAGCAGGGACCAAAACAAGCCTGCGCATGCGACTCACCTACAACAAGGGTTAACAAACCCTGAGTATAAAAGTACTCAACAAGACTAACCCGACGTAATAGGGGTGTAAGACTTTTAAATATGCAGGGGTTTGGGCAAGGTAAGGATGTAGCAAGATTCAAAAGTTCTTTGCCAAAAGCTTACTATTCTTCATTCTATTTTCAAGTTTTACCACTAGTTCTTGTTGTTCATTATCTCAACTAAATATACATTTCCATATTCCATTCTTTTTCTCATATTTTAGTAATTCATCAGTCCTACATTGCTTCTGTAATGAATCGAGTCTCCATATCCGTGGAGCACTGGCAATTCAAATTGATTCAAGTCCCAGCTGGGGATTCCTTATCACACGACATATGTAGAACTTAATCTTGCATATATCAACCTCGCTACCGGATCCTCCTATACTAAGTCGTCTCCACGCCACCCGAGAGCACAGCACACCTCAAATCCGGCCACATTCCAGCCACGAGGGTACACGCTACTCCCGCCATCTCTCCACTCCCAGTGCATGGACATTCATCTTAGTATCGGATTAGCCGAAGTAGGCTTACCAGAGTATGTGACTAGTACTACAAAGTGTCTCGTTCAGAAGATCCACAATGAGTGGCCTTTAAGCGATATAGCCGGCAACATTACCCAACATTCAAGATAAGTCACTCGACTAGTCTCTAGTTCATTCAACCTTCTTTCTTTCTTTGGCCAGTATGCCATCTTTGATTGTATCAAAACTTTTACTTTGAAAGCCTATCATAAAGCATACTAAGCATTCTACGCCTTTGTAAATAAAAACATCTTCAAGGATGGTAAACAAGTAACAAGGTAGGCAATGCATCAAGTAGGTACATTTGAATTAATCAACTTAATGCAATAAGTAACATAGGTGATAAACTTTTCAAAGTAAACAAGGTAATGGCTTAATGTATAAACCGGGGCTTGCCTTCGTTGACGATCTCAGGTTCCGGATCAGTACCACAATTATCAAATCCCATGACAACCGGGGATTCTTCCAGAACTTGCTCAACTAGAATCGTTTCGTTCTCGAGTTCTACACGAAATGATAACATATGCTTTAACATGATGATAATGTAAACATGATGCTTTCATGGTACATGAAATGTAGAAACACCCGCAAATGATTTTATTTCACGGTACAGTTGCAAGCCAACAAAACCAACTTGCAATCCTACCATCAAGAACCACACATGCGAATTGACCAAATGGATCTTGAAACCCTACTAGTCACAAAATAGGCCCAAAACAAGATCCAACACTATTCAAGCACTTAGGGTTTGCTTTTATTTATTTTTGAATTAATTTGGAAATAAGCCCAAAAATGAACTTGTTCCAAATGACCTCAAAATTTTATGTAAGCTTCCTCATGACAAATTAGTGTACCAAAACAAATTTCATAATTTTTGGAGTTATACAGTGACCTACAAAAATCATGGAAATTGCATTTATTAATTAATGGACTGAATATTTGAACATTAAAACTTTATTCAAATTTCAAGTTTCAAATTTTTAAACCATACTAGAACATGTACAGAAGCTACACACAAAATTTCAGAATTTTTGGAGCTATCATGAATTTCCTACAAATTCCCAAAGTTTCAGTACTATTCACAAATTCAGAAAATAAAAATCATCACTGTTCTTCTTCCTCACTCGCACTGACAGGCTGACCCCACTGTCAGTGACTCAAAGCAATCACGGCGGCGCTACCCTCACAGACCGGCCACAAAATGCGTCGACGGTGATGCTCCGGCGAAGTCGACCTCACCAAAATGATCTACACCTTACTACGAACCCATCCCCGTCCTTGAAATGGAAGAAGGCACACCGGAGAAGACCCCACGCCGGCCATGGCGGCTCGAGCACGTTGGCTCACGGCATAACCCTGGCAAAACTGCGGTAGAGTCAAAAGCGAAGTGAACTTCATGTTTAGTGGCTCACCACGGTCATGTCGGTGGGCTTGATGAAGGCAGAGATGGTCTGGAACGGCCTAGCCACGTCGAGGCGATGGTGGCGGAGCTCTGACCGGGCTCGGGGAAGAAGCAGTTGCGCCGGGCGACTCTGGCCAACCCAAGCAGCGTAGGCAAGACGCCGAGAAGCACAGGACCGAGACGATCATGTAGGCGTAGCTGGGCACGGCGGATGCTGCTCGACGGAGGCTACGGCGAGCGACGGAGCAAGCTGGCGGCGGAGCAGAGCAGAAGGTGAAAAACAGAAATGACGACGGCGTGCTCCTATTTATAGCAAGAAGGAGGGCGTGCAGTGTTGACAGCACACGGGCGAACTCGCCACGGAGGTTTGGGCGTGTCACTGCGCGTGAAAGCGGCGAAATCCGATCGGCGGTGACCTCCGCGTGGCGCCGGCGGCAAGCAGAGAGGTGGAGGTGATTTTTGAAATAATTACAGAACTGCCACTGCGTCCATTTTTCAAATTACTCCCAAATTTTCTAAAGAAGTTGAAAATCTCCAAAAATGAAAGTTGTTCAATTTTTCAAACTCTACAACTTTGCTTCTAGTAACATTTTCAAATTCTACCTCCATTTTGAAATTTGAATTTGGGGTGCATTTGAGCATTTGAATCATTTCAAAATTACTCCAAATTTTATATGTAAACTTGAAAAACTTTGAATACCAAAGTTGATCTACATAAAATAATCTCCAACTTTGCTTTTTGCCTCAACCCCAAATTCCACATGGATTTTGAATTAGTCAAAAGGGGCAAAAAGGACTTTTATAATTTGAATTTGAATTCAAATTTGATTTGTCTTCCTTTTACTTAAATTTTGATTTTTGACCAGTAACATGGCCCATTAGGGTTATTTGAGTCAAAAGACACATGACCTCACATGATCACATGAATTTTCACCCTTGTAGTCATGATCTTTATTTAAGGTTTTGAATCACATCACATGAAATAACAACATTATGAAATAAACCTTATTTAGTGAATGCATTCCAAATTTTATACTATATGAATGCTTTGCAATGCATATGATGACATGTCAAATTTTAGTGCTAGGTCAAAACACCAGAGGTGTTACATATATGTCTTATGGAAGCATTCAAACAAGTTAGCTTCAAGTTTGATTCATATTTGATGAAGAATAGCTCAAGTGTTGAAATCTGTCCTATATTGCAAAATCTGAGCTAGCTGTCAACTTAGCCATGTTTGAGTATTGAAAACTTATTGGATTGGCATAAAAATTGGTGTACATGCTCTAGACTTATGGTATAAGATGCTGTACAAATTTCATAAGAATCGGATAAGAAATGCTTCGGTTTTGGAGTAGTTCTTGTCAGCTATAGTGCAGCTGTTTTCAGCATGTAGCAGTGGTGGAAGAATTGAAATTTGGCAGCAATCTAGAAGTCAAATGAAGCTCTAATTTTTACATCTGCTAGATAACTTAGTAAAGAACATCTCCACCAAATTTTGTGGTATTTGGATTTGTACTTTGGTGGATATTCTTATTTCTTTGAAAGGTACAAAATCTGTCAGAAAAGTGACAAATGTTGGATTGATCTAGAGTCACTTTGATTGAAAGGTTCTCAAGTTGGAAACATGTTTATAAGTGTTTGAGGTACCTTAGTTTGGTTTTGAAATGATCTATAAGCATGACAAGATATGAGTACAAGGCTATTTAATTAGGAAGTGTACTTTGCACACATTCGGTACTCAAATTGAAAGATCAAGATCAAACTCAAGATGAAGTTAAAGTTTAAGTTCTAGGGACTATTGGAAATCATTTAGTAGAAAGAAAAGAACTTAAACAAGAAGAAAGAAAAGGACTTAAACAAGGAATCAAGGTTACTTATCAAGTTAAGTCCATCACTTGGATCAATCAATCAAGTTATTTCAAGTGAGTGTCAACAATAGGTTCTTGGAGAGAGGTCACTTCTCCCTAGTGTAGGGGCTTGCTGCCTATGTGTAGGTAAACCAAGTGTGGTACTTGGAAGGCTAACATGGAAGTGGTGATCCAAGGAACATTTGAGATGCTTAGTTGAAGCAAATCAATAGGGTTGATCAAGAAAAGCAAGCAACACCCAAAAGAGAGCTAATCATGATATTTCAAGTGGTATTCTCAAATTGATGCTCTCATGCAAGCAAAGATCAAAAGATAAAGCAAGTCAACCACAACAAGAAAGTGCACTTGATCACAAGTGGTATTCATTTCATATGGGTGAAGAATGAAAGTCAACATGGTATCAATTGGTCTTCACCAAACTTATAATTGGACTTCATATTGCTATTAGAGTAATGAATTGGAATCTATGTGACTATCCTCTACTCCAACATAGCAAAGGTATCATTGTAATGTGCATGATCATTTCATCCCTTACTAGTATGTGGTTAGTGCATATAGTACATGCTTCATAGGATCATGCATAACAAATGAAATGTTTAAATTCATAGTCTACCGCTATTGTTTGAATGATTACTTGATCTAGTGGTTAGTACATGAATTTGTTCATGAGCTAGTGAACCTAAGTACTTGAATCAATTTGGATTGCTAACAAGTGACAAGTACAACATTGGCAAGATAACCCTTGCAAGAGGTGTGAAGAAGCTTATCATTGGTTCAAACCAAACTTGGAAGCTTAGGCAAATCATTTTAGTTCAAGTCAATCATAGAAGCTCATGATAGTGATAAGAGTACAAGCACAAGACAACAATGCAAATGGATATCTAGTTTGTATGTTTCAAATGGTATCTAGACTCAAGTATTTTATCAAGAATCTACAAATAATGTCTAGATCAACTCACAAGTGATATCCTATAAGTGGTACTCATGAAGATAGCAAATGTTCAAGAAATGGTCTTTATTGATAAATCAAACAAGTGGTTCCATACTAGAAGATTCTTTCAAATGGTATTCACTTCCTACAAGTGGTATCTATACATAGTAGACGATGGTTCCACAAGTGATCCTCAACTTTAAGTGATCATCAAATGAAGAATGCATCCCTCAACTACAAGAGCTCAAGTGTATCAAATGGATGACCCATGCTATCACATAGGGGGAGGTGTCCCACAAATTGATATCAAGATCAAAAATCTTATGTGTGGTATCTCAAGAAGCCCTATATAAGTTACAAGTTGTATCTACAAGTGGTGTCATTCCAACAATCAAGTGATGTCCATCAAAATTGCAAGATTCAAGCCTCAACCATCTACCCCAAATGCATACCTTTGCATCAATAAGAAGCTTACCTTTTATGGAAATTGATGACAAAGGGGGAGAGATTATACAAAGATATGAAAGCTTGATTGAATGGGGGAGAGATTGTACAATGGGAGAGATGAGATATAAAAGAAATAGAGGTTGGACATGAACATGGGCAAAGAGGGAGCAACATTGAAGAAAAGAGATGGATCAAAATTCTTGGACAAGAGAAGCACACAAGTAGGGGGAGCAAGCTCATGAACTTTGATTGATTGCATTTGATATGTGCATATTCATGTGCTTGCTTGCATTGCATAAGATTTCAAATTCAACATGCATGCTTGTGTGGTGTATGCTAGTTGTAGAACTTGAATGATGATTTGATAACTAGCATGCATAGGATGATAGCTAGACACTTGGTATGTTATTCAAATAATGCTAGTACCTTGCTTTTAATGTTGATCTCACAAGGTATCTAGTGCTTTTATTGCCAAGTGATATCTAGCTAACCATGGTGCTAAGGATGAACTTAAAGGTGCAACTCCGATTGGTACACGCTTCAAAGGTTTATTCTATACACCTTAGCATCATTTTGTAGTATTTACTCTCCCACATTTTTAATCTATGCATATGTGCAAGCTTCAAATTAAATACTCTAGCACATATGTAGGGGGAGCAAATACTACCATTTCGGGTTTGTGGTACTTGTCCAAAATCATTTACACATGGTAAAATTGCTTGGGCAAGCAATATGAATCCAAAAGAGCTTAATTTATATATCTTTGTAGAGTTGTCATCAATTACCAAAAAGGGGGAGACTGAAGGGTCCTTGTTTGGTTTTGGTAATTGAGTGACAACTTAGGTGGACTAATTATGTTTATGTGAGATACACAGGTGATTAGTCCACAGGTACATGTGTGTGAGCAACATATGCCATGAAGGTGAAAATGGCTTGGAGATGTTGCAAAGCTCACACATGTGATGATGAAGGAGCTTAAATGCACATGAGACATGACATTGAGTCATGTGATCAAGGTGGAGAAGATCAAGACAAGACTTGGCTTGATGGACCGGTTGCAAGCGTGAAGGGCAAGTCGAAGGCTTTGGAGTGATGGACCGCGTGGCGGTGAAGCTTGAGCAAGACTTGGCGCCGATGGACGATGGCAACGGTGAAGAGCAAGTAAAGTCAAGATCGATGAACCAATATGATCATGTGATGATATGAAGTGGATCATATCATTGTTGATCGTGTTGGTGCATGTGTTGCATCGACATTGGAGGAGATGGAATGGAATGCGCAAGTCAAAGGTATAACCTAGGGCATTTCATTTCACCGATCATAGGTGTGTAGAGAAGTTTATGACCGGGTTTAGGATAGATGGCCGTACTATCAAGAGGGGCAAACTTGTTTGCATATCGGTCATCTAGTGCCACTCGAGTGATCTAACTTTGCATCGTCGCTAGGATCGAGTGGCGTGGCAAGTTGAGTGGCTAACATCTTTTGGGAAATGATTATGAAAAGCTAACACACATACACATGGTGGTGTACACTTGGTGGTGTTGGCACATTTACAAAGGAGATGGAGTTGGAGTTGATGTGGATCAACTTGGTGAAGAAACTCCACCGGCGCCCTACACAGAAAAAACAGAGTCTCACTAGGTGCACCGGACACTGGCACTGGAAGTGACCGGACGCTGGCAGGGCACATCTGGTCTGGCTGATGCATGGTGATGCAGGAGCTGGTGTATGACCGGACGCTGGGCTGCGTCTGATCACATGCGACCAGACATGTCCGGTCAAGGTCGGTACCTTACTATAAACGACCGGACACTGAGGGTCCAGCGTCTGGTCAGTTGAAGCTGCTGCGTTCAGTCAGGTCAAGTGACCATTGGAATCGGGACATGTGGTCGTCTATGGGCGACCGGACGCTGAGGTCCAGCGTCCGGTCAACACGACCGGAGCGTCCGGTCAACACGACCGGAGCATACGGTCGACCCGATTTTTCCCCAGTGAAGGGGTAACGGCTAGTTTAGCCCTTGGGGCTATAAATAGAAGTGGCCTTCGGCCATGGCTGGTGCTGAGCACCTCGGAGGACTTTGTGTCCATGCTTGAGAGTACTTAGGAGCCCTCCATCTCACACATACTTGATAGTGATCATCCGATTGTGTGAGCGAGCGATTCTAGTGCGATTGCATCGTGAGGTTGCATCGAGTGGCACTAGATGATCGAGTTGCAAGCCGGTGGTGCTTGTTACTCTTGGAGGTTGCCACCTCCTAGACGGCTTGGTGGTGGTCTCCGTGGAAGCCCACAAGAAGCTTGTGCGGCGCTCCGGAGAAGAGCCTATGAGGGGCATTGTGCTCGCCCCACGGGAGTCGCAAAGAGCAACTTTAGTAAAGCGTGTCATTGAGCTACCCTCACCTTCGGGGTAGGTTCTTGCAGCGCCCGACGTGTGGGCTTGGCGGGTGATGCCAATTAGCCGCCGAACCACCAAGTGAGCGATCGACACAACGGGGACTAGCGTGTTGGCAAACACATGAACCTCGGGAGAAAAATCATCGTGTCAACCTTGTTCTTCCCGCTGGTTTGCATCTCCATTACACAAGCTTGCAATTACTTTTATACATATTAAGCTTGTGTAGTTGCTCTTGTAATTAGTTAGCTTGTGTAGCTTACTAGTTACCTTCTTGCTTGTGTAGCATAGAAGTAGCTCCCTTGCATGGCTAATTTGGTTTGCGTAACCTTGTTAGTCACATTGCTTAGTTTGTGTAGCCAAGTAATTGCGCTCTCTAATTTGGCATTGGTTGCCTTGTTATTGAGGATTGCTAGTGAGCTTAGTTGGCTTTGTGCTTTTGCTTACTAGCATGTGTAGGAGCTCCCTTGTTGCTTAAAGTACTAGTGACATAGGTTTGTGTGACCTTGCTCCTAGAATTGGTTAGGAGAGCTCTAGCTAGCCCGGCACCTTTGTTGCTTGATTAGTATCTTTGCAAGGTGCTAGTGAACTTAGATAGAGGGGTGTAGTCTTGGTTAGACCAATAGTTTTAATTCCACACTTGTTTTGGTTAGCCAACGTGATTAAGTTTTAAAAGGGACTATTCACCCCCCCCTCTAGTCGCCATCTCGACCCTTTCACCTATTCTGTTGTGCGCTTCTTGCAGGGATCCAGACTGAGCCCAAGGGCAGGCTGGGCCTAAAGATCCTAGCATTTGGTTATTCCTGATTGTGCGGTGTGGTACGAACCCGCGAAATGTGTACCTGAGTTGTACCAAATGTGACCTAAGGTGACTGTTGATCTGGTCTGCCTGGGTTTGTGTTAGAAATAAATTCCCAGCTGGTTGAAATCGATTTGAATTGCCGTCTCTCCCAGATAGTGAGAAACTTGGCTAGCCCCAACATCGTAGTAATTATACTATGAAATAAGATGGTTCGGATAAAAATGGAATTACAATACCTGCTATGGTTACTATTGTATGCTTTTAAATTGATATACCACATGTTTGGCACAGGTTAGTTGCTAATTTAGAGATGGATAGTTATAATTAACTTGATAACGGAATTATAATTGTATAACAGAGTTAATCACTTTTATGCAAAATGTTGTCAAGCTATCTCCACTTATACAGCCTTGCATGATCCTTGGAGTCATTTTATTTCTGGTTTATGATGGGTAAATCTAGCTGAGTACCTTCTCGTACTCAGGGTTTTATTTCCCATTGTTGTAGATGGAACTGTGTATCATGGTTATTGCAAGAGTTGCTTCTATCCCGCTGTGGATGAGGAGTAAGCCTTGGGCAGGCTTCTTATTTAATCCTTCTACATGCTTTTGTGGATTGTGATCCTAGCTTGGCATTATATCAAACTATGTTGGCAAATGCTATTTCCAAACTTAATTTGCTTTCGCTTTATCTATCAAACTCGGTTTGTAATAACCTTAATTCATACTCTGATGATGGAAATGTATCTATGAACTTTATGTAATATGTGACATGTATGTTGAATCCTGTACGATCTTGGTTGTTGTAAATCATTTATCGAGACCCGTCGTGGTACTCGATGGAATACCGGGTTTATATGGGTTCAAGTATGACAGTGCGACCACTTGCGGGCCGCCATTGTACTTGTACTCTTATAAATTGGTCAGTTCTGCGACAGCTGGCATCAGAGCAAGGTTCAACATAAATTGTCACATGTGTATTTAAAACAAAAGTTTTTGTTTTCACAAAACCCTTCTCTAGCAACTAATAGCTATATAAATAGGTATTTGAAATCTAAAGTGTGCCAATGATCACTTTCCTTATGCCCAAATTAAGGACTATTAGGTGGCTATTTAAGTACTAACATGGGGTTTTTTTTCGTCGTCCATACGGCGTGCTATTGTATGGATGCCATTCACTTGAATGGTAATGTATGGATCAAATGCCTCTACGCCAAGGTAAGTTGATAAGTGGCATGACCGCAAGATGTGAGCGTACGATTAGGGAGAGTTAGTTTTGGTACGGCTATGTATACATGCTTGCATGTGTATGTGGTGCGTATTTAATTGTGGGTATAAACTGTTATCGGGTAGCTTTGATACGGAAGTATATGTATGGGTATACATATATGAAAGTGTTTAGAATTACATTCTGCATATTTAATTATGGGTTTGGGCTGAAATGAAACTTTTATGCAGGTACACTAACAACGAAACGTGTAGCTCGACTAGTTACGCTATATATGAGAGAACATATGTATGCCACCGGGTCTACCGTTAGTAATAAAATTTTCCTAAGTTTGTGAGGACATACGGAACGTGCATGCATCATGATATTTATCATTCAAATAATTACATTGTTCCTCCCCTTATAAATTTCTTACTCGGATATGTAACTCTTATCTATTATGGCCTTGTCTCACAAAAGTGTACATGTTGATGGTACAGATGGCAGCACCAGTTGGATGTGAGAATTTCCTGATGGTTTTTGGAACGCCTACCCTATTGTGGAGAGTTTGGCACTTCGCGGGGTACCATGAACCGCCCCTTTATAATTGGATTGAAGAGTACTTGGAGGGACAGCCATGGTACGAGGTGCGGCTAACTATACCAGTCTGCACACAAGCGCCTTTCTAGCAGGAGTGGAAGGTGGAATCTGAAGGAAAAACTCCTTGGGAGGCTGCCCAAGTAGTGGCCTTTGAGGTTTTGAGTTGGATCTGCCAACAGCATGGGGATGCACTTACCGACAGTGCAGCGGGTATGTTTCCTTGGGTGGATCCATCCACAGCAATATGGGAACAACGCAACCAAAATGCATTGATCTGAGATCGGTATGAGTGGGCAAACAGCTCTAATCCCGCTATGAGTGCCATGTTTGTGGTAATCAAGATGTTTTGTACACGCCAGGACACCAGAGATTTCTGGTAGGAATCATACACAACTTGCATGGACAAGCTCATGAGAGCTGAAGCCGCACAGCATAAGCTCAAGAAGTGTGTGCACAAGCAAAAGAAAGCCGCCAGTAAAGCCTGATGGGAATCTGACTAAGCCTATGCAGCTTTGGGCACCCTTGACGCCCAAATGGAGTAGGTGGATCAACAGAGAGCAGTAGACCAAGAAGTAAGGGCTAATAATCAAGCATTGCTTGCAGGACTACGGGAGCAGTTGGAGGCCGCCCATGCTGAGGTGTCCACAGCTAGACGCCAGCGAGATGCAGCAGAGAACCGTGTCGCTGCAGTAAGGATAGAACGAGATAGGCACCATGCTCTAAGTAACGAGCAGGACCGTGCTGAAAGGGGCTTACGTCAGCAGCTTGCACAAGCTCAACTGCAAGTGATGAACTTTCAGCATGAGGTGCACTATTTGAACAACCAGCTGAACCCTATCCTTGATGGGTAAGAAGATGGTCTAAATATGGAGGAAGATGATGATGAGGACGAGGAAGAGGAAGAAGTGGAGCATGAGGAAGGAGATGATCCTATCTCTGACCTCGATAGCGATCATGATGAGGATTAGATCACTTAGTACTTAGTAGAAGTGCAAGATGTATCATCACTAGTTATGTAATGGACCTGTAGTTTGAATTTGGTATTGGTAATTGGACTATCATGTAATATTGGTATTTGCATGACTATTGCACATTTGGTTAAACGCTAATGCAAATTCCAGTTGAATTATCATAGATCATGATTTGAATATTAACGTGCTATGAGTCCAATAAGTGATCAAATTGGTGATGTCATGTTGCGAGAATGGATTATTATGCCTCTATTTTTATTGTATGAATTTGAGATTGTCTCCAGTAATTTTAGTTTGGCATGATTATAAATTCATCTGCAATATTGTGACATCAACCAATAATTGCTTATTGTTGCAACTTCATAGATGACGTGCACCCATGCAGGAGCTAGTAGCAGCCATGATGGCAACGACGATGACTTACCGCCACCGCCGTCTGCTCAGGAGTTCTTTGCCCAATTCTTGGGGAGCCAAAGGACAATGGAGGAAGCTCTATGCCTCATCGCGCAGAACACCGCTCATGGCCACCCCAGCAACAAGGGCCCGAGCCCAATCAGCACAGTACCTTCAAGGAATTTCTAGATACAAAGCCTCCTATCTTCAAGGTGGCAGAGGAACCACTATAGGTGGATGAGTGGCTCAACACCATTGAGCAGAAGTTTCGTCTGCTAAGGGTCACCAAGCATCTGAAGGCTGAGTATGCTTCCCACCAGTTGCAAGGACCGGCAGGAATCTGGTGGACACATTTCTTGTCTTGTCTACCTGCAAATGTGCGAGTAACATGGGAGCAGTTCAAGTTGGCTTTTCGGGGGCATCACATTCCCCCGGGCCTAATGTGCATGAAAGCGGCTGAATTTATGAGGCTCACTCAAGGGACAAAGACCCTCACATAAGATATGCACGCATTCAATAACCTGTCCAGGTATGCTCCAGGTTTTGTGGATACCGAGGAGAAGAAGATAGAGAGCTTCAAGCGGGGTCTAGGCACCAAACTGATGAAGACCATGGCAAATTCCAAGTGCACCACCTATAACGAGTTTATTAGTGATGCTCTGACCTAGGAAAATCATAACAACATGCATGCGGTGGCTAAGGGTCGCAAGAGGGCATTTGAGGTAGGTGCCTTTGGATCTTCACAGTCTAGAGCTCCTATCATAGCTAGGCCACAGTTCCGCCCACCTACACCCAAGTTTAGGCCTCCACCACCAAAAGCTCAAAATGGTAGACCTCAGAAAGCATTCTATAAGGCATTCACTATTGCCTTACCAAAAGGAAATGGTAGTCAGGGAAGCTCCACAGGACCTAGGAGTAATCAACCCTATTTCAACTACAATCAAGTAGGTCACTAGGCCAAGGAATGCCCCCACCCCAAGAAGAATGGCAATCCGAATTAGAACAATCAGAGGCAGGCGAACTCAAGGGCACGTCCTAGATACGTGCATTATACCGCTATTGAGGAAGTGCCTGCTAGAGAAGTTGTCACGGCTGGTATGTTTCTTGTCAACAAGCATCCCGCTGTTGTTTTATTTGATTCGGGCGCTTCTCATTCATTTATGAGTCAAGCATTTGCATCTAGACATGATCAGGAAATAATTGAAGTAAGCAAGGGGGTTATAATATAAGTTCAGCAGGGGCTACTATTTCTACAAATAAGATAGTCAAAAATGTGCTCATCTCTATACAAGGGAGGGAGTACATAACGGATTTGATAATATTGCCTGGGTTATCAATAAGTGTAATCTTAGGCATGAATTAGATGAAGGATCATGGTGTTCTCATTGACAATAGCGCATGTACTGTTATGTTGAGAGAACCAAAGGGAGGGAATGTTTTTCTAGTACCACTCTCCCACAACTTGGAACTCCAACACTTAGCTTGTGCTATCCAAACCACTACCCTTTGTGATATCCCTGTGGTTTATGAGTTTTTGGATGTATTTCCAGAGGAGTTACTAGGTTTGCCACCTGATAGGGATGTGGAATTTAAGATTGAGTTAGTGCCAGGTATGGCACCCATCTCAAGAAGGCCCTATAGAATGCCACCAAATGAGTTAGTAGAACTTAAGATTCAGTTACAGGATCTATTGGACAAGGGTCTTATTCAACCTAGTTCATCTCCATGGGGATGTCCAGCATTGTTTGTGAAAAAGAAGGACAAATCCTTGAGAATGTGTGTAGATTATAGACCACTCAATGCTGTGACCATCAAGAACAAGTACCTGTTGCCTTGCATCGACATCTTGTTCGATTAGTTGGCAAAGGCAAAGGTATTCTCCAATATTGACTTGAGATCAGGCTATCATCAGATAAAGATTAGGCCAGAGGACATACCTAAAACTGCTTTCTCCACTAGGTATGGCCTATATGAGTATTTGGTTATGTCTTTTGGACTAACGAATGCTCCTGCCTACTTTATGTACCTAATGAATTGGGTATTCATGCCTGAGCTTGACAAGTTCGTGGTCGTGTTTATCGATGATATATTGATTTATTCAGAAAATGAGTCAGATCATGAAGAGCATCTGAGGATTGTCCTATCTAGACTGAGGGAGCACAAGTTATATGCAAAGTTTAGCAAGTGTGAATTTTGGTTGAGAAAGTACCTTTCTTAGGTCATATCTTATCAAGGGATGGAATCTTTGTAGACCCATCAAAAGTACAAGAGGTCATGGATTGGAAAGCCCCGACTTCGGTTCATGAAGTTCAGAGTTTTCTAGGGTTAGCAGGATATTATCGTCTTTTCATTCCAGATTTCTCAAAGATTGCTAAACCCATGACCAGACTACTTCAGAAAGATGAGAAGTACAAATGGACACCAGAATGTGAAGCAGCTTTTCACACCCTCAGAACTCTGTTAACTACCACACCTATTCTAGCACAACCCGACATTGAGAAGCCTTTCGATGTATTTTGTGATGCATCGGGAATAGGTTTGGGGTGTGTGCTTATGCAAGAAGGAAGAGTTATTGCATATGCTTCTCGGTAGTTGAGAAAGCATGAAGTCAACTACCCTACACATGATTTAGAACTTGCAGTAGTTGTTCATGCATTAAAGATATGGAGACATTATTTGTTGGGAAATGTATGTCATATATATACTGACCACAAAAGTCTCAAGTAT
The DNA here is from genome assembly GCF_019320115.1 of Miscanthus floridulus. Lineage (NCBI taxonomy): Eukaryota > Viridiplantae > Streptophyta > Magnoliopsida > Poales > Poaceae > Miscanthus > Miscanthus floridulus. The sequence continues at coordinate 98,590,585 of NC_089597.1, forward strand.
ATCTTTACCCAACTAGAGCTAAACATGAGACATCGAAGATGGCTAGAGCTGATTAAGGACTACAATTTGGAAGTGCACTACCATCCGAGAAAAGCTAATGTAGTAGCAGATGCACTCAGTCGAAAGTCTCATTGCAACACTATGGAAGCACTATTGGAAGAGGGCTTCAATTTGTTACATCCTGCTGTACTGCACAATATCATGATCAGTTGTTCACTTGAGAGAAAATCATAGAGCTGCAGCAAACAGATGTAGGTGTAAGTCACATCAAGAGAAAGATGCTAGAGCAAGAAACCAAGCATTTCAGATTGGACGAAAGAGGTGTGCTATGGTTTGAGGACCGACTTGTGGTACCGAAGGACCACAAACTTAGAAATCAAATTCTAGATGAAGCTCATTCGTCCAAATTGTCTATCCATCCGTGTGGTAGTAAGATGTATCAAGATTTGAAAACCCGTTTTTGGTGGACTAAGATGAAGAAAGAAATCACAGCCTATGTCGCTAGGTGCGATAACTACAGTAGAGTAAAAGCTGTTCATATGAAATCTACCGGATTACTTTAGCCATTGCCTATTCTAGGTTGGAAATGGGAAGAAATCAGTATGGACTTTATCATAGGCCTTCCAATGACACAACAAGGTCATGATTCAATATGGGTGATTGTAGATTGTCTCACCAAGTCAGCCCATTTTATACCAGTGAACACAAGGTATCACGTGGGGAAGTACGCTGAGTTATATGTTTCTCAGATCGTGAGACTACATGGAGTACCCAGGACTATAGTCTCAGATCAAGGACCATAGTTCATAGCTTGTTTCTGGGAGCACTTGCACCAGGCCTTGGGAACTAAATTGATCAGAAGTTCGGCATACCATCCGCAAACTTCAGGACAGACAGAGCGAGTGAACCAAATCTTAGAAGATTTGCTAAGAGCTTGTGTTATATCTTCCAAAGGTTCATGGGAGAAATGGTTACCTTTAGCTGAGTTCTCCTATAATAACAGTTATCAAGCAAGTATCAAGATGGATCCATTTGAAGCTTTGTACGGCAGAAAATGTAGAACTCCGTTGAATTGGATTGAGCCCGGTGAAAGGAGATACTTTGGTATTGACTTTGTCAAAGAAGCTGAAGAGCAAGTGCATGTTATCCAACAGCATATGAAGGTAGCTCAATCGAGACAAAAGAGTTATGCTGATAAAAGAAGAAGACCACTGACTTTTGAAGTGGGTGACTATGTATACTTGAAAGTATCACCCATGAAAGGGGTGAAGAGATTTGGAATGAAAAAGAAGCTTTCACCTAGATATGTAGGGCCATACAAGATTCTAGAATGAAAGGGGAATGTTGCTTATAAGTTACAACTTCCACCAAAGATGAGTGCAATATTTGATGTCTTCCATGTTTCTCAGTTGAAGAAATGTTTTCGTGTACCTAAAGAAGCTATTGCACCCACCAACATACAGCTTCAATTGGATTTGACTTATGAAGAAAAGCCAGTCCGAGTGTTAGAAGAGATGGAAAGAGTGACACGGAGTAAGATCATTAAGTTCTATAAGGTGGTGTGGAACAATCACAGTGAACAAGATGCTACGTGGGAACGAGAGGATTATTTATGAGAGGTTTATCCTGCCTTTTTCCAAGAATGGTAGGTCTTGCAAATCTCGGGACAAGATTTTTATAAGGGGCAGGGGATGTAACACCCTAGGTGTTAGCCTTGCATAAATTGACTTGCATAGCATGAGCATGAGCATCAAGCATTCATAATTAAGCTTTTGCAATTGAAACATATGCAACATTGCTTGTTATTTCATGTTTCCTTGTATATATGCATATGATCATGAGTGATCACATGTAAATGGTTTATGTGAGTCACTAAAAAATATTAGCTACACTTAGGTTAACAAATGGAACATTGTTCATGAAGGTCACCTTTCATGATCAAGCACTTAAGTGATGTTATATGTGTTGACCTGGATAGCCCTATGTGTGACCAATGCATGAAATGAGTGTGTGACCTTGAAAATAGCTTAAACATGTTTAGAAGATCATTATGAACAACTTTGGTATTCATGGTTAGGGTCAATTTGGTCACTAAGCCATAGTTTGAATGTATACCATCATTTGAATGTAGCATGTTTGACCAAGTTTGAACTATGTGCTAGAGACCTTGCATGGAAGTGGTCACTAAAGCAAAGTTGTAGTCTTTGGCAAGAGGAACAACTTTTATTTTTGGGTCATAGACTGGTTTAGCTCCTAACATGCTTGAATTAGGCTCACAAAAATCATCAAATCACTATTTGTAACACTTAGCAAATTTTGCAAAGTCAGTTTAACTGACAGTGTTGATGCAGCCACCTTTGAGATGACATTACTCCTTAACCATTGAGAATTAGGTCTTGATCGTTTAAGAAGAATTGTAGGTGGTATGTAGGTTTACTATTTTCGTTTAGGTTGCTTGCACGCTGGAGCCACGGATTAGCTGATTCATCGCCGTGAAATCACATCGTCAGGCTCGGCTTCGGGGCACTGAACAAACTGAATCAACCGATTCAGTGGCCGACCATTGCCAGAGCAGAGCCACCACATGGAGCTAGAAGCTAGCCACGCGTCACCATCGCCCTGCCCAGTGCATCCAAGCCATGCCAGAGCTGGCTTTATCACCCCAACGCCCGCCTGATTCATCCCGCGCACCCATTTCGTTTTCCCTGGCTTCCTCCTTCGCCATTCGCAGCGGCCACCGCAGCACCGAACTCCCACTGTCACCCTTGCCGGCGCCAGCTCGACCTTGTCGCTCCTCCGTCACCACAGCCGCCTCGTCGTACTCGCACAGTCCCACCGCACCTGCCTTGCTAGCCAAAAATGCACGGTAAGCTTCCATGCCGCGCGCAGTCCTTACCGATGTCCGCCGCCGAGCTCCGTCGACACGGCCACACCGCCTCCGACCGCCACTCGCCGCATTAGTCGGTGATATAGATTCGTCGTAGCTTGTATTTACTTGGCCGAACCCTATTTTGAGCCTTCATGGCCGGCTCCAGCGTATTGCCGTCGTCCCGCCTCGCCATGCCATCACAGCCATCCACCATGGCCGTCGGTGAAGAGCTTCTGTGCTCCTTCTAGCCATACAAAGGCCACCACCGGGTGCAGGTGAATGAGTAGATCATGTTGGTGTAGTCGCTACCGCCGGCGAGCTCACCAGCGATGAGCTCTGGCCGCGCAGGCGTTGTGCAGTGCTGCTACCCTGTTTTGTTTCACTGACACGTGGGGTCCACTGTTATGCGGGTCCCGCCAGTCATCGACTGTAGAGTAGTAGGATAGTTCATTTAATTCCAGATTTCATGTTGTTTTGTAAAATTTATATCTGGAGTTTGGGAGGTCCAAAATTGGTGGTTCAAATTTTCTTAGGATCTTGGTGAAGTGTAGTATTTAGGAAAAATATGATGTTAGCATATGTAGTAGAGTTTCTAGAAGATTATAAATGAAACTTGAAATGTGTTTTAAATGTATGTAAACTTGTTTAATTTATGTCTAGAGTTTCTGTGCTCCAAAAATTAAGACATTTATGTGGCGAGCTGTTCTTGACAAGTATAAGCTCTGGAAAAAATTTAAGGGTCAGTGCATGAGTAGATTTTTAGTTATAGATTTTCCTTTTATAATTAGGTGATCCTTGTATAAATTTTTATAAATTATTTATGAATCTAATATTCATGAAATTTGTTGTAGGTTGTCCTAGTACCATATGGATGCTAAGAAAAATATAAAATCTGTTGCTTGACACTTTTCACTAGGGTTTTCTATTTATGCTATTTTAAGCCTTTCTGCCTTGTCATTTTTGCATAGGATGTTTTACTTGGTAAAATGGCATGAAACTTTTACAGTAGTCTTTTGGTAGCATTAGTAAGGCACTGTAAATTTTTGAGAATTTATGAGGCACATTTGGTATATGTTTATTATTTACCCTATTTATTTAATTAAAAAAAGAAAGGCATTGAAATAATTTGTAATTAAGCATGATGTTTTCTACGGTTCTTATGATGCATAGTAACTGTTGATGTCAATGGTAAAATTTAGAAGCCATTGGTTGTATACAAATAACTAATTATCGCTTTATCATTCAAATACAGGACTGCATGTATAGTTTTGATTGTGTGGATCATTTCGTATGGATAATGACCCCTATTGTAAAACTTGTTAATAACAAAGTTGTAGATAACTTACTAATCTACCTTGTGTTAAATTTTCACAGCCATGGGACTTAGGGTTTATGAGTTATAGCTGTTACAAGTTTGCTGTTTGAAAGATTTACTTTCTGGACAGATTTGGTTGAATGATTTGTTTGTCCAATTTAACACTTGAATCACAGTGAGAGTATTAAAGAAAAGTTGTTGATAAATTCTTCATGTATCTTTTGTTAAAATTTCAGGACCATAGGCCAAAGGGTTTAGGAGTTATAGCTGTTTAAAGTTAGTTTTCTGAAATGCTTGCTCTCTAGAATTTCTGGACAGCACTGGGATAATTGCCTGTTTTGGTTAAGATAGAATACGAATTAGCTTTTGGTGATGAAATAAGAGTTGTAGACAATTTTACAAGCTTTCCAGAAAGTCCAAGAGCACAGCATTTGGATGAGTAGAACTCCATTTATGAGTAAAACAAATAGCTGCTGTTTTGTAGTGTAGTGCATGAATTGCTAAAGTGTTTGATTGAGTAATTAAGAAGAGATATGCACATACTCAGTAAAACGTGATACACTTGTTATTACTTTAACACCATGCTGTTAAGAATACTTACAAGAATGCATTCTTCATGTACCACCATACCATACTTGTCAACATGAATGCATTCGCACTATCTCATGTCATACTCATGCATCTAGGATCGACGGAGGAGGTAATGTTGTTGGAGTTCAACGAAGGAGAGGAAGGGGACCAGCAGGAGATTCCTCAAGCCACAGCTCCCGAAGGCAAGGAGCAGAACCCTAAAGAGCTTCCGGAGTGCCCTGACCACCGCCCCACTTCCTTTCTGAAAGGCAAGCCCCAGAGCATTCTAAGTCTCCTAGTGTTTTACAAAATATTACTTGAGTCCTTATGATTGATGCATTAGGTATAAGAGTTGTCTGGAAACACTTGATGCATGGAACTACCTTGCCCAGATACAAATACTACCTTTAACCCTATGTAGGTCTAGGATCGAATATATGCTTAGCCATGCTTAGACCGGTAGAAGTCGGGTGATTTCCTGTCACCTGTGAGATTTAGGTGGACACCGAAGCACGGTTGGCTATATTTGCTATCGTAGAACAGAACCATGGGGTGATGTAAATCAAGGCCGGATGGCGTCTATGTGTAGGTTGACTCATGTGATTCCACCTGTGCCGGTTAAGGACCTTACCGTTGTTGGCACTTCTGACAAGATTGAACACATGCCTATCACTTAGCTGGCCGGATAACTCGTTCCGACCACGAAGCTGACTAGCTCAACTCAGGCCAGGCCCCGTTCTGTTGTGCGCTTCTTGTAGGGAGGCAAACTGAGCCCAAGGGTAGGCTGGGCCGAAACGTCCTGGCATTTTGTTGTCCTTGATTGTGTGGCGCGGTACGAACCCACGAAATGTGTACCTAAGTTGTACCAAAGGTGAGCGTTGATCTGGTCTGCCTGGGTTTTTGTGAGAAATAAATTCCCAGCTGGTTGAAATCGATTCGAATTGCTGTCTCTCTTAGATAGTGAGAAACTTGGCTAGCCCCAACATCGTAGTAATTGTACTATGAAATAAGATGGTTCAGATAAAAATGGAATTACAATACCTGCTATGGTTACTATTGTATGCTTTTAAAATGATATACCACATGTTTGGCACAGGTTAGTTGCTAATTTAGAGATGGATAGTTATAATTAACTTGATAACAGAATTATAATTGTATAACAGAGTTAATCGCTTTTATGCAAAATGTAGTCAAGCTATCTCCACTTATACAGCCTTGCATGATCCTTGGAGTCATTTTATTTCTGGTTTATGATGGGTAAATCTAGCTGAGTACCTTCTCGTACTCAGGGTTTTATTTCCCATTGTTGCAGATGGAATTGTGTATCATGGTTATTGCAAGAGTTGCTTCTATCCCGCTGTGGATGAGGAGTAAGCCTTGGGCAGGCTTCTTATTTAATCCTTCTAAATGCTTTTGTGGATTGTGATCCTAGCTTGGCACTGTATCAAACTATGTTGGCAAATGCTATTTCCAAACTTAATTTGCTTCCGCTTTATCTATCAAACTCGGTTTGTAATAACCTTAATTCATACTTTGATGATGGAAATGTATCTGTGAACTTTATGTAATATGTGACATGTATGTTGAATCTTGTACGATCTTGGTTGTTGTAAATCGTTTATCGAGACCGTTGTGGTACTCGATGGACTACCAGGTTTATATGGGTTCAAGTATGACAGTGCGACCGCTTGCGGGCCGCCATTATACCTGTACTCTTATAAATTGGTCGGTTCTTCGACAGCTGGCATCAGAGCAAGGTTCAACGTAAATTGTCACATGTGTATTTAAAACAAAAGTTTTTGTTTTCCCAAAACCCTTCTCTAGCAACTAATAGCTATATAAATAGGTATTTGAAATCTAAAGTGTGCTAATGATCACTTTCCTTATGCCCAAATTAAGGACTATTAGGTGGCTATTTAAGTACTAACATGGGGGTTTTTACTTCGTTGTCCATATGGCGTGCTATTGTATGGATGCCATTCACTTGAATGGTAATGTATGGATCAAATGCCTCTATGCCAAGGTAAGTTGATAAGTGGCATGACCGCAAGATGTGAGCGTACGATTAGGGAGAGTTAGTTTTGGTACGGCTATGTATACATGCTTGCATGTGTATGTGGTGCGTATTTAATTGTGGGTATAAACTGTTATCGGGTAGCTTTGATACGGAAGTATATGTATGGGTATACATATATGAAAGTGTTTAGAATTACATTCTGCATATTTAATTATGGGTTTGGGCTGAAATGAAACTTTTATGCAGGTACACTAACAACGAAACGTGTAGCTCGACTAGTTACGCTATATATGAGAGAACATATGTATGCCACCAGGTCTACCGTTAGTAATAAAATTTTCCTAAGTTTGTGAGGACGTACGGAACGTGCATGCATCATGATATTTATCATTCAAATAATTACATTGTTCCTCCCCTTATAAATTTCTTACTCGGATATGTAACTCTTATCCATTATGGCCTTGTCTCACAAAAGTGTACATGTTGATGGTACAGATGGCAGCACCAGTTGGATGTGAGAATTTCCTGATGGTTTTTGGAACGCCTACCCTATTGTGGAGAGTTTTGCACTTCGCGGGGTACCATGAACCGCCCCTTTATCATTGGATTGAAGAGTACTTGGAGGGACAACCATGGTACGAGGTGTGGCTAACTATACTAGCCCGCACACAAGCGCCTTTTTGGCAGGAGTGGAAGGCGGATTCTAAAGGGAAAACTCCTTGGGAGGCTACCCAAGTAGTGACCTTTGAGGTTTTGAGTCGGATCTGCCAACAGCATGGGGATGCACTTACCGGCAGTGCAGTGGGTATGTTTCCTTGGGTGGATCCATCCACAGCAATATGGGAACAACGTAACCAAAATGCATTGATCCGAGATCGAGATGAGCGAGCAAATAGCTCTAATCCCGCTATGAGTGTCATGTTTGCGGTAATGAAGATGTTTTGTACATGCCAGGACACTAGAGATTTCTGGCAGGAATCATACACAACTTGCATGGACAAGCTCATGAGAGCTGAAGCCACACATCATAAGCTCAAGAAGTGTGTGCGCAAGCAAAAGAAAGCCGCCAGTAAAGCCCGATGGGAATCTGACCAAGCCTATGCAGCCTTGGGCACCCTTCACGCCCAAATGGAGCAGGTGGATCAACAGAGAGCAGCAGCCCAAGAAGCAAGGGCTAATGATCAAGCATTGCTTGCAGGACTACAGGAGCAGTTGGAGGTCGCCCATGCTGAGGTGTCCATAGCTAGATGCCAGCGAGATGCAGCAGAGAACCGTGTCACTACAGTAAGGATAGAACGACATAGGCACCGTGCTCTAAGTAACGAGCAGGACCATGCTGAAAGGGGCTCACATCAGCAGCTTGCACAGGCTCAACTACAAGTGATGAACCTTCAGCATGTGGTGCACTATTTGAACAACCAGCTAAACCCTATCCTTGATGGGGAAGAAGATGGTCCAAATATGGAGGAAGATGATGATGAGGACGAGGAAGAGGAAGAAGTGGAGCATGTGGAAGGAGATGATCCTATCTCTGACCTCGATAGCGATCATGATGAGGATTAGATCGCTTAGTACTTAGTAGAAGTGAAAGATGTATCATCACTGGTTATGTAATGGACCTATAGTTTGAATTTGGTATTGGTAATTGGACTATCATGTAATATTGCTATTTGCATGACTATCGCATGTTTGGTTAAACGCTAATGCAAATTCCAGTTGAATTATCAGAGATCATGATTTGAATATTAACGTGCTATGAGTCCAATAAGTGATCAAATTGGTGATGTCATGTTGCGAGAATGGATTATTATGCCTCTATTTTTATTGTATGAATTTGAGATTGTCTCTAGTAATTTCAGTTTGGCATGATTATAAATTCATCTGCAATCATGCGACATCAACCAATAATCGCTTATTATTGCAACTTCGCAGATGATGCGCACCCGTGCAGGAGCTAGTAGCAGCCATGATGGCAACGGCAATGACTTACCACCACCGCCACCGCCGTCTGCTTAGGAGTTCTTTGCCCAATTCTTGGGGAGCCAAAGGACAATGGAGGAAGCTCTGTGCCTCATCACGCAGAACACCTCTCGTGGCCACCCGCAGCAACAAGGACCCAAGCCCAATCAGCATAGTACCTTCAAGGAATTTCTGGATACGAAGCCTCCTATCTTCAAGGTGGCAAAGGAACCACTATAGGCGGACGAGTGGCTCAATACCATTGTGCAGAAGTTTCATCTGCTAAGGGTCATCGAGCATCTGAAGGCTAAGTATGCTTCCCACCAGTTGCAAGGACCGATAGGAATCTGGTGGACACATTTCTTGTCTTCTCTACCTGCAAATGCGCGAGTAACATGGGAGCAGTTCAAGTTGGCTTTTTGGGGGCATCACATTCCCCCAGGCCTAATGCGCATGAAAGCGATTGAATTTATGAGGCCCACTCAAGGGACAAAGACCCTCACAGAATTTATGCACGCATTCAATAACATGTCCAAGTATGCTCTAGGTTTTGTGGATACCAAGGAGAAGAAGATAGAGAGCTTCAAGCGGGGTCTGGGCACCAAACTGATGAAGACCATGGCAAATTCCAAGTGCACCACCTATAACAAGTTTATTAGTGATGCTCTGACCCAAGAAAATCATAACAACATGCATGTGAAGGCTAAGGGTCGCAAGAGGGCATTTGAGGCAGGTGCCTTCGGATCTTCATAGTCCAGAGCTCCTATCATAGCTAGGCCACAGTTCCGCTCACCTGCACCCAAGTTTAGGCCTCCACCACCAAAAGCTCAAAATGGTAGACCTCAGAAAGCGTTCCGTAAGGCATTCACTATTGCCTTACCAAAAGGAAATGGCAGTCAGGGAAGCTCCATAGGACCTAGGAGTAATCAACCCTATTTCAACTGCAATCAAGTAGGTCACTAGGCCAAGGAATGCCCCCACCCCAAGAAGAATGACAATCCAAATCAGAACAATCAGAGGCAGGTGAACTCAAGGGCACGTCCTGGATACGTGCATTATATCGCTGTTGAGGAAGTGCCCGCTGGAGAAGTTGTCACGGCTGGTATGTTTCTTGTCAACAAGCATCCCGCTGTTGTTTTATTTGATTCGGGAGCTTCTCATTCATTTATGAGTCAAGCATTTGCATCTAGATATGATCAGGAAATATTTGAAGTAAGCAAGGGGGTTATAATATAAGTTCAGTAGGGGCTACTATTTCTACAAATAAGATAGTCAAAAATATGCTCATCTCTATACAAGGAAGGGAGTACATAACAGATTTGATAATATTGCCCGGGTTATCAATAAGTGTAATCTTAGGCATGAATTTGATGAAGGATCATGGTGTTCTCATTGACAATAGCACTCGTACTGTTATGTTGAGAGAACCCAAGGGAGGGAATGCTTTTCTAGTACCACTCTCCCGCAACATGGAACTCCAACACTTAGCTTTGCTATCCAAACCACTACCCTTTGTGATATCCCTATGGTTTGTGAGTTTACAGATGTATTTCCAGAGGAGTTACTATGTTTGCCACCTGATAGGGATATGGAATTTAAGATTGAGTTAGTGCCAGGTACGGCACCCTTCTCAAGAAGGCCCTATAGAATGCCACCAAATGAGTTAGCAGAATTTAAGATTCAGTTACAGAATCTGTTGGACAAGGGTCTTATTCAACCTAGTTCATCTCCGTGGGGATGTCCAGCATTGTTTGTGAAAAAGAAGGACAAATCCTTGAGAATGTGTGTAGATTACAGACCACTCAATGTTGTGACCATCAAGAACAAGTACCCGTTGCCTCGCATCAACATCTTGTTTGATCAGTTGGCAAAGGCAAAGGTATTCTCCTAGATTGACTTGAGATCAGGCTATCATTAGATAAAGATTAGGCCAGAGGACATACCTAAAACTGCTTTCTCCACTAGGTATGGCCTATATGAGTATTTGGTTATGTCTTTCGGACTAACGAATGCTCCTGCCTACTTCATGTACCTGATGAATTTGGTATTCATGCCCGACCTTGACAAGTTCGTGGTCATGTTTATCGATGATATATTGATTTATTCAGAAAATGAGTCAGATCATGAAGAGCATTTGAGGATTGTCCTATCTAGACTAAGGGAGCACAAGTTATATGCAAAGTTTAGCAAGTGTGAATTTTGGTTGAGAAAGTACCTTTCTTAGGTCATATCTTATCAAGGGATGGAATCTCTACAGACCCATCAAAAGTATAAGAGGTCATGGATTGGAAAGCCCCGACTTCGGTTCATGAAGTTCGGAGTTTTCTAGGGTTAGCAGGATATTATCGTCGTTTCATTCTAGATTTCTCAAAGATAGCTAAACCCATGACCAGACTCCTTTAGAAAGATGAGAAGTACTAATGGACACCAGAATGCGAAGCAGCTTTTCACACCCTTAGAACTCTGTTAACTACCGCATCTATTCTAGCACAACCCGACATTGAGAAGCCTTTCAATGTATTTTGTGATGCATCGGGAATAGGTTTAGGGTGTGTGCTTATGCAAGAAGGAAGATTTATTGCATATGCTTCTCGGTAGTTGACAACGCATGAAGTCAACTACCCTATACATGATTTAGAACTTGCAGCAGTTGTTCATGCATTAAAGATATGGAGACATTATTTGTTGGGCAATGTATGTCATATATATACTGACCACAAAAGTCTCAAGTATATCTTTACCCAACCAGAGCTGAACATGAGATAGCGAAGATGGCTAGAGTTGATTAAGGACTACAATTTGGAAGTGCACTACCATCAAGGAAAAGCTAATGTAGTAGCAGATGCACTCAGTCGAAAGTCTCATTGCAACACTATGGAAGCACTGTTGGAAGATGGCTTCAATTTGTTACATCCTGCTGTACTGCACAATATCATGATCAGTTGTTCACTTGAGAGCAAAATCATAGAGTTGCAGCAAATAGATGTAGGTATAAGTCACATCAAGAGAAAGATGCTAGAGCATGAAACCAAGCATTTCAGATTGGACGAAAGAGGTATGCTATGGTTTGAGGACCGACTTGTGGTACCGAAGGACAACAAACTTAGAAATCAAATTCTAGATGAAGCTCATTCATCCAAATTGTCTATCCATCTGGGTGGTAGTAAGATGTATCAAGATTTGAAAACCCTATTTTGGTGGACTAAGATGAAGAAAGAAATCGCAGCCTATGTCGCTAGGTGCGATAACTACAGTAGAGTAAAAGCTGTTCATATGAAATCTGCTGGATTACTTCAGCCATTGCCTATTCCAGGTTGGAAATGGGAAGAAATTAGTATAGAGTTTATCACAGGCCTTCCAATGACATAGCAAGGTCATGGTTCAATATGGGTCATTGTAGATTGTCTCACCAAGTAGCCCATTTTATACCAGTGAACACAAGGTATCACATGGGGAAGTACGCTGAGCTGTATGTTTCTCAGATCGTGAGACTACAAGGAGTACCTAGGACTATAATCTCAGATCAAGGACCACAGTTCATAGCTCATTTCTAGGAGCACTTGCACTAGGCTTTGGGAACTAAATTGATCAGAAGTTCGGCATACCATCCGCAAACTTCAGGACAGACGGAGCGAGTGAACCAAATCTTAGAAGATTTGCTAAGAGCCTGTGTTATATCTTCCAAAGGTTCATGGGAGAAATGGTTACCTTTAGCTAAGTTCTCCTATAACAACAGTTATCAAGTAAGTATCAAGATGGCTCCATTTGAAGCTTTGTATGGCAGAAAATGTAGAACTCCGTTGAATTGGATTGAGCCCGGTGAAAGGAGATACTTTGGTATTGACTTTATCAATGAAGCTGAAGAGCAAGTTTGTGTTATCCAACAGCATATGAAGGTAGCTCAATCAAGACAAAAGAGTTATGCTGATAAAAGAAGAAGACCACAGACTTTTGAAGTGGGTGACTATGTATACTTGAAAGTATCACCCATAAAAGGGGTGAAGAGATTTGGAATGAAAAAGAAGCTTTCGCCTAGATATGTAGGGCCATACAAGATTCTGGAACGAAAGGGGAATGTTGCTTATAAGTTACAACTTTAACCAGAGATGAGTGCAATATTTGATGTCTTCCATGTTTCTCAGTTGAAGAAATGTTTTCGTGTACCTGAAGAAGCTATTGCACCAACCAACATACAGCTTCAATTGGATTTGACTTATGAAGAAAAGCTAGTCCGAGTGTTAGAAGAGATGGAAAGAGTGACATGGAGTAAGATCATTAAGTTCTATAAGGTGGTGTGGAACAATCACAGTGAACAAGATGCTACGTGGGAATGAGAGGATTATTTACGAGAGGTTTATCCCGCCTTTTTCCAAGAATGGAAGGTCTTGCAAATCTCAGGATGAGATTTTTATAAGGGGGAGGGGATGTAACACCCTAGGTGTTAGCCTTGCATAAATTGACTTGCATAGCATGAGCATGAGCATCAAGCATTCATAATTAAGCTTTTGCAATTGAAACATATTCAACATTGCTTGTTATTTCTTGTTTCCTTGTATATATGCATATGATCATGAGTGAATACATGTAAATGATTTATGTGAGTCACTAAAACATATTAGCTACACTTAGGTTAACAAATGGAACATTGTTCATGAAGGTCACCTTTCATGATCAAACACTTAAGTGATGTTATATGTGTTGACCTAGATAGCCCTATGTGTGACCAATGCATGAAATGAGTGTGTGACCATGCAAATAGCTTAAACATGTTTAGAAGATCATTATGAACAACTTTGGGATTCATGGTTAGGGGCAATTTGGTCACTAAGCCATAGTTTGAATGTATACCATCATTTGAATGTAGCATGTTTGACCAAGTTTGAACTATGTGCTAGAGACCTTGCATGGAAGTGGTCACTAAAGCAAAGTTGTAGTATTTGGCAAGAGGAACAACTTTTATTTTTGGGTCATAGACTGGTTTAGCTCCTAACATGCTTGAATTAGGCTCACAAAAATCATCAAATCACTATTTGCAACACTTAGCAAATTTTGCTAAGTCAGTTTAACTGACAGTGTTGATGCAGCCACCTTTGAGATGACATTACTCCTTAACCATTGAGAATTAGGTCTTGATCGTTTAAGAAGAATTGTAGGTGGTATGTAGGTTTACAATTTTTGTTTAGGTTGCTTGCATGCTGGAGCCACGGATTAGCTAATTCATCGCCGTGAAATCACGTCGTCTGGCTCGACTTAGGGGCACTAAACAAACTAAATCAACCGATTCAGTGGCCGACCATCACCAGAGCAGATCCGCCACATGGAGCCAGAAGCTAGCCATGCATCACCGGTGCCCTGCCCAGCGCGGCCAAGCTAGGCCAGAGCCGGCTTTATCACCCCAGCGCCCGCCCGATTCATCCCGCGCTCCCATTTCATTTTCCCTGGCTTCCCCCTTCGCCCTTCGTAGCAGCCGCTACAACACTGAACTCCCGCCGTCGCCCTTGCCAGCGCTAGCTCGACCTCGCCGCTCCTCCATCACCACAGTAGCCCCGTTGTACTCGCACAGTCCCACCGCACCTGCCTTGCTAGCCAAAAACGCACGGTAAGCTTCCATGCCGCGCACGGTCCTTACTGGTGTCCGCCGCCAAGCTCCGTCGACGTGGCCACACTGCCTTCGACACCACTCGCCGCATTAGTCGGTGATATAGATTCGCCGTAGCTTGTATTTACTTGGTCGAACCCTATTTCGAGCCTTCATGGCCGGCTCCAGTGTATTGCCGTCGTCCCGCCTCACCGCGCCATCGTAGCCGTCCGCCATGGCCGTCGGTGAAGAGCTTCTGTGCTTCTTCCACCCATACAAAGCCCACCACTGGGTACGGGTGAATGAGTAGATCATGTAGGTGTAGTCGCTACCGTCGGCAAGCTCACCGGCGACGAGCTCTGGCCGTGCAGGCATTGTGCAGCGCCGCTGCCCTGTTTTGTTTCACTGACGCGTGGGGTCCACTGTTATGCGGGTCCCGCCTGTCATCGACTGTAGAGTAGTAGGATAGTTCATTTAATTCCAGATTTCATGCTGTTTTGTAAAATTTATATCTGGAGTTTGGTAGATCCAAAATTGGTGGTTCAAATTTTGTTAGGATCTTGGTGAAGTGTAGTATTTAGGAAAAATATGATCTTAGCATATGTAGTAGAGTTTCTGGAAGATTAAAAATGAAACTTGAAATGTGTTTTAAATGTATGTAAAGTTGTTTAATTTATATCTAGAGTTCCTGTGCTCCAAAAATTATGACATTTATGTGGCGAGCTGTTCTTGACAAGTATAAGCTCTAGTAAAAATTTGAGGGTCAGTGCATGAGTAGATTTTTAGTTATAGATTTTTCTTTTATAATTAGGTGATCCTTGTATGAATTTTGATAAATTTTTTATGAATTCAATATTCATGAAATTTGTTGTAGGTTGTCCTAGTACCATATGGATGCTAAGAAAAATATAAAATCTGTTGCTTGACACTTTTCACTAGGGTTTTCTATTTATGCTATTTTAGGCCTTTCTGCCTTGTCATTTTTTCATAGTATGTTTTACTTGGTAAAATGGCATGAAACTTTTACAGTAGTCTTTTGGTAGCATTAGTAAGGCATTATAAATTTTTGAGAATTTATGAGGCATATTTGGTATATGTTTATTATTTACCCTATTTATTTAATTAAAATAAGAAAGGCATTGAAATAATTAGATTGTAATTAAGCATGATGTTTTCTATGGTTCTTATGATGCATAGTAACTGTTGATGTCAATGGTAAAATTTAGAAGCCATTGGTTGTATACAAATAACTAATTATCGCTTTATCATTCAAATACAGGACTGCATGTATAGTTTTGATGGTGTGGATGATTTCATATGGATAATGGCCCCTACTGTAAAACTTGTTAATAACAAAGTTATAGATAACTTACTAATCTACCTTATGTTAAATTTTCACAGCCATGGTACTTAGGGTTTATGAGTTCTAGCTGTTACAAGTTTGCTACTCGAAAGATTTACTTTCTGGACATATTTGGTTGAATGATTTGTTTGTCCAATTCAACTCTTGAATCACAGTGAGAGTATTAAAGGAAAGTTGTTGATAAATTCTTCATGTATCTTGTGTTAAAATTTTAAGACCATAGGCCAAAGGGTTTAGGAGTTATAGCTGTTTAAAGTTAGTTTTCCGAAATGCTTGCTCTCTAGAATTTCTGGACAGCACTGGGATAATTGCCTGTTTTGGTTAAGATAGAATACGAATTAGCTTTTGGTGATTAAATAAGACTTGTAGACAATTTTATAAGATTTCCAGAAAGTCCAAGATCACAGCATTTGGATAAGTAGAACTCCAGTTATGAGTAAAACAAGTAGCTGCTGTTTTGTAGTGTAGTACATGAATTGCTAAAGTGTTTGATTGAGTAATTATGAAGAGATATGCACATACTCAGTAAAACATGATACACTTGTTATTACTTTAACACCATGCTATTAAGAATACTTACAAGAATGCATTCTTCATGTACCACCATACCATACTTGTCAACATGAATGCATTCGCACTATCTCATGTCATACTCATGCATCTAGGATCGACGGAGGAGGTAACATTGCTGGAGTTCAACGAAGGAGAGGAAGGGGACCAGCAGGATATTCCTCAAGCCACAGCTCCCGAAGGCGAGGAGTAGAACCCTGAAGATCTTCCAGAGTGCCCTGACCACCGCCCCACTTCCTTTCTGAAAGGCAAGCCCCAGAGCATTCTAAGTCTCCTAGTGTTTTACAAAATATTACTTGAGTCCTTATGATTGATGCATTGGGTATAAGAGTTGTCTGGAAACACTTGATGCATGGAACTACCTTGCCCAGATACAAATACTACCTTTAACCCTATGTATGTCCAGGATTGAATATATGCTTAGCCATGCTTAGACCGGTAGAAGTCGGGTGATTTTCCTATCACCTGCGTGTGGCAGAACCTCCTAAATTATAGGACCCACATGCACTTGTCACTGTCCATCGACCTTTGACAACTATGCATATGTTCCTGGTAACTTAAGAAGTCTATCGGGTGTCCTCGGGGAACCCCGAATCATCCACGATTTCCGAGTAGGATCACGTTACAGGGTCTTTGCAGTATTACAACATTTATTCAAATATCAATACCAGAGTAAAAACAGCGAAAGTCTTACGATAACATAGTTTACAAACTAGTTGTTTGAAACCTTACAAACTAAGTTCGATAATTATTACAAACCATAGTAGTAGTGGAGTGGCATAATTAACATATACATAACACACAAAATAAACATCCTGCCCAAGGATCACACATTTACTTCTCATCGTCAGAACGAACAATAGTCATGCAGCATGATCCAAAACAGATCTGCTCATGAGGCTCACCTGCAACAAGGGTCAATGAACCCTGAGTACAAAAGTACTCAACAAGACTTAACCGAAATATTAACTGATAAACTTAGGAATGCAGGCTCAGGGATTCAAGGTATAGCTTTAATAATAATCAAAGTTCTTTTGCGTAAAAGCTCTTTTACCAAAATTCTTTATATAGAAAACTTCATAAAAAATATATACAAAGTTGACATGATCCGTGTTGAGATCATGAAACTTCATATCCAACACCTTCACAAGCCTTATTAGAGTTCTAGTTATTAATACTACGATGATGAATAGTGAGTTGAGTCTCCATGATCAAGGAGCAACGACGATTCGAACCGATTAAGCCCAGCTGGGAATTCCAGACCACACAACATATGTAGGTCCCTGACCTCCAAATACCAACCTGCACTCAGATCCTCTAAAACAAGAACGGGTCCACGCCACCCGAGAATACAGTACTCCACCAATCTAGCCCATTGCCACGTGGGTACACGCTATTCCCGCCATCTCTCCACTCCCAGTGCGCGAGTAGCCATTCTCATAATAGAATAGCCGAGTAAAGGCTTACCAAAGTATGTGGTTAGTACTACAAATTCTCACCTCATGCAATTCAACAACGGACGTGCCTTAATCGACACAGGCGGAAAGAACCAGCTCACAAGACCTCCATGTCTTGTGGCTCACACACACCGAGTCCGCCCGGTCTAGATTTATTACTCCACATTCCCATATCATATGATAACATAAGTTAACCAAAATTCCATTTAAAGTTTGTAGGTGACAGGTAATCACCCGACTTTCATCGTTCTAAGCATAGCTAAGCAAAACTAGGCATATACGAATTTAAAACTGGTAATATGGTAATTATGGAATAACAAGGTTGGTAATGCACCAATTTGTTTTTCACTTGACTCCTAATCACTTAATGCAGTAAAGAGAAGCAAAAGCGAAATCAATTTGTAAAATACAAGGTAGGGTTGTATGCATCCGGGGCTTGCCTTCGTTGACAGAAAAATCCGGTTCCTGCGACGTTTCACAAGTATTCGATCCGACCTCAACATACGGATTAACCTCCTCAACAACTTGATTAACTACCACGTGTTCACCTTCATTCACTACACGTAACAACAATGCCATGTTTAACATGATGCGGAATACGAAACATGATGCTCGATGATGGATGCAAAATTTAACAATTTGAATACAACTTTCCTTCGCGGTACAGTTGCAAGTCAAACAAACTAAATCTTTTTCGTAACACATACATTAATGGCCAAGGATCATTATCAACTAATGACCCAAGGTCATCACTTAATCCAAAATTTCAAACAAAACCTAAATCATTAAAGGTTACTATTTGCTTTTATGAATTAATTATTTAATTCAAAATTATGAAATAAATCAACTTATTCTAATTGAGCACAAAATTTTAGTAAATGTTCATTACATGATAAGTAAGTGGCAAAACAAATTTCATAATTTGTGGACAATTAAATAAGCCTAGAAAAATCATGGAAATCCATTTATTAATAAATTGAGCAATTTTTGTCACATTCAAAAAGTGCTGAAAAACAATATTTCATATTTTTCTTAAATACTATACATCATAGAGAAGTCACACAAAACTTTTCATAATTTTTGGAGTTCTAAATAAATCTACACAAAAATAACAAAAACAGACACTATTCATTCAAATCTGAAAATAGAAAAATCCATTTGAACGCTGAGTCGCTGACAACCCGACCCCACCTGTCATCCCTAACCTCGCGCGTTTGACCACGACGGCGACGGCCAAAGTACCAAAATGATCACCAAGACTAGGCGCATCGATTGACGTCCCTATCAACACTGATTACGGCCCTATACTAGCTCGACGTCGGCCATGGCGGACGCGGTGGCACGGCAACGCTACGCCAGCGGTGTGCAACAGGTAGAGCTCAAACAAAGGATCTAGGAAGCACCAGTGGCTCACCCCGAACGTGTTGAAGCAAGGAGCGAGGTCGGAGAAGCAACGGAGAGGCGTGACGACGATCACGGTGATCACGGCGGAGCAAAGATCGTCGGTGAGGAAGAACCGGTGACTGCAGTGGTCAAAATGAGCAACCAACTATAGATTAAGTACCACAGCATCAAGACGAAATGGAATCAACCAAAACCAGGGACGGAGATGCACCGTGGAGCTCTGGCCGCGGTGAATCGTGCTCGGCTGAGGAGTTGCCGGCCGCGAGGAAGAAGACGATGCAACTCGAGTTCCCGACGAAGACAAGCCGAATTGGTGGGTCGGCTGGATGCGCAAGGAGTAAGCGAAGCTAGAACTAGCTTATCAGCAACGGTGGAGCACAACAACGATGGCGCGGGCTCGCCGGAGATGAGCAAGGCGACGGGAAAAACAGAGCAAGGAGAAAGGGCAAAGACGACGGCGGCTCAGGCTATAAAGGGGGCCAAGAAGCTCGAGGAAGCTGCGCTGTGGCCTTCACCGCACCAGCGTGACGCCAAAACGGCCACGACCATGCCTGGAACGCCGAAGAAGGAAACGCCAGCAATGTAGCTTCGGCGGTGGACACTGTTCACCAAAATTATAGATTTGCCATTCGCCAAATTTCCCAAATTACTCCCAAATTTTCATAACAACTCAAAAATCTCCAAAAACAAAAGTTGTTCAAAATCAAAAGTTCTACAACTTTGCTTTTATAACCAACCCTTAATTCAGTCTAGATTTTGAAATGATCTTTTAAATTCAAATAGGGGATATTTAACGAATTACGCCTTTTTGAATTACTCCAAATTTTTCTAAATGACTTGAAAAACTCCAAAAATAAACTTTGTATAACTTGTCAAGCTCTACACTTTTTCTTTTGGGCTCAACCCCAAAATATGCTTAGATTTTGAAATGGATTTTCAGGGTAGGGTTTAAATACTGAAAATCAGGGTTTTCTGGAAAATTCAAATCCAAACCAAATTTTGACATGATTCAAACAATTCAATTCAACACTCATAACACAAATGTAAACTTGTTTTAGTGAATGCATATCAAAGTTTGCAATTTGACCAAATGCCTTGCAATGCATATGAAGACATGTCATGTTTTTAATATTTAAACACTCAGGGTGTTACACTGCGAGATTTAGGTGGACACCGAAGCACAGTTGGCTATATTTGCTATCGTGGAACAAAACCATGGGGTGATGTAAATCAAGGCCGGACAGAGTCTATGTGTAGGTTGACTCATGTGATTCCACCTGTGCCGGTTAAGGACCGTATCGTTGTTGACACTTCTGACAAGATTGAACGCATGCCTATCACTTAGCTGGCTGAATAACTCGTTCCGACCATGAAGCCGAGTAGCTCAACTCAGGCCAGGCCCCATTCTATTGTGCGCTTCTTGCAGGGAGCCAGACTGAGCCTAAGGGCAGGCTGGGCCTGAACGTCCTGGCATTTGGTTGTCCCTGATTGTGCAGCGCGGTACGAACCCACGAAATGTGTACCTGAGTTGTACCAAAGGTGACCTAAGGTAACCGTTGATCTGGTCTGCCTGGATTTATGTTAGGAATAAATTCCTAGCTGGTTGAAATCGATTCGAATCGCCATGTCTCCCGGATAGTGAGAAACTTGGCTAGCCCCAACATCATAGTAATTGTACTATGAAATATGATGTTTCGGATAAAAATGGAATTGCAATACCTGCTATGGTTACTATTGTGTGCTTTTAAAATGATATACCACATGTTTGGCACAGGTTAGTTGCTAATTTAGAGATGGATAATTATAATTAACTTGATAATGGAATTATATTTGTATAACAGAGTTAATCGCTTTTATGCAAAATGTTATCAAGCTATCTCCACTTATACAGCCTTGCATGATCCTTGGAGTCATTTTATTTCTGGTTTATGGCAGGTAAGTTTAGCTAAGTACCTTCTCGTACTCAGGGTTTTATTTCCCATTGTTGCAGATGGAATTGTGTATCATGGTTATTGCAAGAGTTGCTTCTATCCCGCTGTGGATGAGGAGTAAGCCTTGGACAGGCTTCTTATTTAATCCTTGTACATGCTTTTGTGGATTGTGATCCTAGCTTGGCACTGTATCAAACTATGTTGGCAAATGCTATTTCCAAACTTAATTTGCTTCCGCTTTATCTATCAAACTCAATTTGTAATAACCTTAATTCATATCTGATGATGGAAATGTATCTGTGAACTTTATGTAATATGTGACATGTATGTTGAATCCTGTACGATCTTGGTTGTTATAAATCGTTTATCGAGACCCGTCGTGGTACTCGACGAACTACCGGGTTTATATGGATTCAAGTATGACAGTGCGACCGCTTGCGGGCCGCCATTGTACTTGTACTCTTATAAATTGGTCGGTTCTACGACACTCCCAAGGAGTTCTTCCTTTAGATTCCGCATTCCATTCCTACCAGAAGGGTGCTTGGGTACGAGCTGGTATGGTCAGCCGTACTTCATACCATGGTTGTCCCTCCAGGTATACTTCATTCCAGTAATAAAGGGGCGGTTCGTAATACCCCACATAGTACAAGACTCTCCAAAGTAGGGTAGGAGTTCCAAACATCAACAGGAAACTCTCACTTCCAGCCAGTGCTGCCATCTGTACCAACAACATGTGCAACTCTCATGAGACCAAGTCATAATGGATAAGAGTTACATAACCGAGTAAGAGATTTATAAGGGGGAAACAATGCAAGTATAGAATAATGATTTAGCATGATGCATGCACAATCCATATGTCCTTACAAACTTAGGAAAAATTATTTCTAACGACATACACGGTGGCATACATACGTTCTCTCATATATAGCGTAGCTAGTCGGGCTACACGTTTCGCTGTTAGTGTACTTGCACAAGAATTTCATTTTAGCCCAACCCCACAATTATATATGTAGAATGTAAATCTAGGCTCTAGGTTGTAACTAAATACTTCCATATATGTATACCCATACATATACTTCCGTATCAAAGCTACCCAATGACAATTTATTACCCACAATTAAATACGCCCCATACACGCATGCAAGCATGCATACAGCCGTATCAAAGCTAGCTCTCCCTGACCGCACACTCACTTCTTATGGTCATGTCACTCATCAACTTACCTACTTACCTGGCATAGAGGCATTTGATCCATACACTACCACTCAAGTGCATGGCATCCATACAATAGCACGCCGTATGGATGATGGAAATGAAAACCCCCAAGTTAGTACTAAATTAGCCACCTAAAGTCCTTAATTGGGCATAAAGGAAGTGATCACTGGCACACTTTAGATTTCAACTCTGGGTTTCAAACACCTATTTATATAGCTATTAGTTGCTAGAAACTGGTTTTGGAAAACAAAAACCTTTGTTTTAAATACACATGTGGCAATTAATGTTGAATCTTGCTTTGATACCAGCTATCGCAGAACCGACCAATTTATAAGAGCACAAGTACAATGGTAGCCTGCAAGTGGTCGCACTGTCATACTTGAGCCCATATAAACCTGGTAGTCCACCGAGTACCACGATGGGTCTCGATTAACGATCCACATACAACCAAGATCATACATGATTCAACATACATGTCACACGTTACATAAAGTTCACAGATACAGTTCATTCATCAGAGTACGAAATAAGGTTATTATAAACCAAGTTCGGTAGATAGTAGCGGAAGCAAATTAAAGTTCAAAACTAGCATTTGCCAACATAGTTCAAATATAGTGCCAACTCATGATCACAATCCACAAAAGCATATAAGAAGGATTATTAAAGATGCCTGCCCAGGGCTCACTCCTCATCCACGACGGGACAGAAGTAGTGCTTGCAATAGCCGTGATAAACTATACCATCTGCAACAATGGGAATAAAACCCTGAGTATAGGAAGGTACTCAGCTAGACTTACCCATCATAAACTAGAAATAAATTGACTCCAAGGATTATGCAAGGCTTTATAAGTGGAGGTAGCTTGACAACATTTTGCATAAAAGCGATTAACTTAGTTATACAATTATACTTTGGTCATCAAGTTAATTATACCTATTCATCTCTAGATTAGCAACTAACCTGTGCCAAACCTGTGGTATATCATTTGATAGCATACTATAGTAACCATAGCAGGTGTAGTAATTACATGTTTATCCAAATAATCACATTCCATAATACAATTACTACGATGTTGGGGCTAGCCAAGTTTCTCACTATCTAGGACAGACGGTGAGTCGAAATGATTTCAACCAGCTAGGAATTTATTCCTAACACAAACCCAGGTAGACCAGATCAACAGTCACCTTAGGTCACCTTTGGCACAACTCAAGTCCACATTTTGCGGGTTCACCCAGCGCCGCACAATCAGGGACAACCAGCTGCCAGGATGTTTAGGCTCGGCCTACCCTTGGGCTCACGTCTGGCTCCCCACACATCCTTACTACCATCCAGAGTGTGCACTCTAATAGAGTGGGGCCTAGCTTGAGTTGAGCTACTTAGCTTCGCGGTCATAACGAGTTATCTTGCCAACTAAGTGATAGGCATGCGTTCAATCTTGTTAGAAGTGCCAACAATGGTACGGTCCTTGACTGGCACAGACGGAATCACATGAGTCAACCTACACATAGACTCCGCCTGGCCTCCATTTACATTACCCCATGGTTCTTTTCCATGATAGCAAATATAGCCAACCGTGCTTCGGTATCCACCTATATCTCGCAGGTGACAGTAAATCACACGACTTCTACCGGTCTAAGCATGGCTAAGAATATATTCGATCCGGGACCAACACAGGGTTAAAGGTATATGTATCTAGATAAGGTAGTTCCATGCATCAAGTGTTTCCAATTAACTCTTTACTTAATGCATCAAACATAAAGGACTCAAATAGTATTTTGTAAAACATGGGAGACTTAGAATGCTCCGGGGTTTGCCTTTGAGGAAAGAGGTGGGTCAGTGATCTGGACACTCAGGGAGCTCTTCGGGAGTCTGCTCCTCTTCTCCTGGTGCTATGGCTTGAGGAGTCTCCTGTTGATCCCCTTCCTCTTCTTCGTTGAACTCCAACAGCGTTATCTCTTCGGTCGATCCTATATGCATGAGCATGGAATAAGATATCACGAATGCATATATGATGACACATATAATATGATATAACGTGATGAATGCATCCTCATAAGTATTTTCAACAGCATGGTATTAAAGTAATAACAAGTGCATCTTATTCTACTAAGTAGGTGCATATCTCTTCTCTATTACTTAAGCAAAGACTTCTGTAAATTATTTTCTAGACTACAAGATAGCAGCTACTTGTTTTGACCATAACTGGAGTTATATACATCAAAATAATATGGTTGTGGACATTCTAAAAAACTTATGAAATTGTCTACAACTTTCTTTTAATAGCCTTGATGTGATTCAATAGTGTCTAGGTCAAACAATTCAGTTATTCAAATCTGTCCAGAGAGCAAACATTTCGGACAGCAAACTTCTAACAACCAAAATTCTTAAACCCTAAGGCCTATGACTATGAAAATTTAACACAAGGTAGATAAGTAAGTTATCTACAACTTTGTTATTAACAAGTTTTACAGAAAAGACCATTATCATCATGAAATTATCAACTCAACCAAAACTATACATGCAGTCATCTAGTTGAATTATAAAGCAATAATTAATTAGTTGTATACAACCAATTGCTCTTAAGCCTTACTACTAACATCAACAGTTCATATGTATCACAAGTACCACAGAAAACATCATGATCAAGCCCAATTTATTTATTTAAATACCTTTATTAATTTAATTAGATAATTAGGTGAAATAACAAACATATAACAAATGTGCACAATAAATTCTCATAAAATTACAGTAGCTTCCAAGTGCTCCCAGTAGACTACTATAAAAAGTTCATACCATTTGGACATGTATAACATCCTCTACAAAAATGACAAGCTAGCATGGTTTATTTTAGTAAAAATATTTAACCCTATAGAAAAGTGTCAAAAAAATAGATATTATATTTTTCTTAGCTTCATCCTAGTGCCATAATACTGTATAAAATTTTGCATGGCAATATGTTACTTATTTTTATCCCTATAATTTTCCTTAGAAAACACCATTTATTAATAGATAAATAGAAAGACCCTACTTCAATCAAGTTTACTGCAAGTTTATTATTTTTTCTAGCTAGAGCATGTCAACCCAAGACCAGCAAAATTGGAATCACAATTTTATCACATTCCTAGCTCAAGTTACACATTTTACAAGATTGCAAACATTCAAAAAGCACATATCTAGCTACATTTTATTCACCTAGAAAATACTAGAAACAGTACATTTTATATTTTTATAAAATACTACACTGCATAAGGAATCCAACAAAATTTGGTTCACCAAAATTGGACATTCCTAGCTCTAGATATCATTTTTCAAAGTTAGCACAAAAATCTAGAAAAGAAATAAAACTAAACCCTAACTGCAGTCGCTGACACCTAGGACCCACGGGTCAGCGGACCCCACATGTCAGTGAACTGAAATAGGGGCGTGGGGTGGACCGGTGCTAGCTCACCGACGGTGAACTCTCTGGCAAAACCGACTCCCACCATCGTGCTCTCCTCACTCATCCCCGTCGACTGGTACCGGTGGTGGCAGTGTGGATGCACCGGAGCATGCTCGTCGCCGGCCATGGTGGCACGATGGCACTGTGTGGAGGTACGCCATCCACTACGAGCCATGGCAAGTCCTAGCGAGAAGCGCATGGGCTCTGCGGTGACCACACGAACCTACCGGAGCTACCTAGATTAGGTGGGACACACCGATGAGGTCTGTCCGCGTGTGCGGTGGTGTGGCGGCGAGAGCGCGGCGGCGTTGCACGTCGTGTTCCATGCCAGCGAGGTAACGATTCACCGTAGCATCATGCCAGAAGCTAGTACACACCCTAACCAAGCTCTAACGCGAAGAAGAATGTATGCGCATAGGGGCCGAGCAGCGGTGAGCTCGCTGTGAAGGCGGCCATGGAAGTCAAGATTCCAGCAAGGACGAGAACGGCGATTTCACCCTCACCTTAGCTCACCAGGCCCTGCTACTGCATCGAGGAGGTAGAGAGGAAGATGGTGCAGCTGCTGACTAGATGGGGATGGCAATGGTACAGTGGCGTGGGCGCTAGGCGATGGCGGAGCCATATGGTGATGCGGTGGTGCTCGGTGCTCCTGCTGTGCGCTCAAGAGAGAGTAGTGGAGAGGGAGAGAGTGCGAGCACGAGTGAGGAATGAGCCATGTGGTTTCTCCTTTAGCGCATGCCACACAGCTGCAGCGGGGGCCCAACGCTGGCCAGTGGTGGCCAGGCTCTGCCTGTGGTTGGCCACCACGGCCAGGCCGAGTCGGCCAACAGAGCTCAGCATCAGCGACTGACAGCGATATTTCTTCCCCTTCTAACTCCTAAACCGTGATTAGTTAGCATAAACTCTATTAACAAAAATTGTAGATCTACATACCAGCTCCAACTTTGCTTAAGTGATCTAGGTCTAACTTGAGCTGGTTTGCAAATTACAATGCATCAAAGTACAGCACGTGAAACTAAAAAACCCATTTTGACTTAGAAAATTTTCCAAGATTGAAAAACAGCACTGCATTCATTTTTGTGATCCAAATTCAAGCATGTTAGGAGCTAAACCAGCCTATGAATGAAAAATAAAAGTTGTTACACTACTTGAGTTCTACAACTTTGTTTTAGGGTACATAGCCATGCAAAGTTTCTAAAGTTATGTTCAACTCTAGTCAAACCTACAACTTGAAAATGATGATTTACACTATAGCTATGACTTAGAGACCAAACTAGCCTTAGTCATGAATACCCAAGTTATTCCTAGTGACATTCTAAACATGTTTAAGGTATTCCTAAGGTTCCACAATCATTTTATACATTGGTTACATATAAATCCTAGCATATGCAAGGCAATTTACTGACAACACATGCAATATAAGCCAACATAGAGATAATACTTGATATGCCCATGCTCATGAATGATCAATGATGCTTGTACTCATGCAATGCCAAGGTTAAATGCAAGCTTAACACCTAGGGTGTTACAAGGCTCGCCTTCGGGAGGTTCTACTGATTGAGGACCGCGAGAGCGTAGTGGTGGCCAGAGTTTGACAGGGGCTAGCGTCATCCTTGTCGCGTTGTAGCTCCTCACCAACTAGGACTTCCATCAGGTGGTGCCTAGGTTCTTGGATCATCATAGGCAGGCGGAGTGGGTAGAGCTAGTTGGCGAGTTTGCTGCGGTCATGGTCCCCATTGTGGCCATCGTAGACGTGGAGGACATCCTCTGTGGCGGTGGCCAAGGGCCTTAGGTTTTACCTTGGGTTTTTTAATAAATGAACTTTCTTAGTTTGTATTTTGCACTACTTCTTCTTTTGTGTGCTTCGCCGATGATCTGGCCGCTTGAATGCCGTAATCGCGTGGCCTTGCATGGGGATCGACCCACGAGGCTTGTCTTAGTGCAACTCTATTTTCATGATCAAGGTGTCATAGACCGAATTTGGCGGTAGTGCGCCTTTCATTGACCTCTCTTTCTTAGGTCGTGATTATCTTTCTTCCTTTTTCCTTATGCACAGGTTTGCGGCCTTGCCCAAAGCAAGATTTTGGGGTTTGGTTTCATACGACCTATGGACGTGCGTTGATGCACCATTTTGTCATGATGTAGCCCTCGTGAGTGAGTCATGCCAACTGGCATGTGCCAATCAACACGGGTCACTTGGGGTCGCACGAGTCATCAAAGTGTCGCTTCATCATGCGCTCATCAAGGTGTACTGCGATCTTTCGGCGTGGGAAGGATTCATTGATGTTGATGTTTATGTACAAAGTCTCAGCCGAAGAGACTCACGTCTTGGCGTAGCTTTGGTGCAAACACTGGGTTGCCACGCCACTAGTCGTGGGATTTAACATCCGTGGTGCTTGACATGGCGAGGCCTAGAATGCGTGGCTCGTTGAATTGAGGAATGAGCTATGTTGCGAGCCCTCCGGAGCTCATCAATCATGTCATTCGCATGCTGGGTCATTGCCTGTCTTGTTGCATGACACAGCCAAGGTTGCCGAGCATGACCTCCGCATGCTCCCCTACCATGTAGGGAAGTCGCGTTCGGGCCCAGCCCCCAGGGGCTGCCCTTCAGAGCTTGACTCTGGCATGACACCAGTCGCCGTCGCCCAAGTGAGTAGAGGCTCTAGGGGTTAGCATGCAGCCATGGCAATGTCGTAGTTCTCGTGTTTGCAAAGGTGGGTCTATTGAAGGTCACCTCCTATGGTGATGATCAAATGGGAACCAGGCATCTTGAGCATTAGATATGTGTAGTTGGGGATGGCCATGAACTTGGCGTAGCATGGTTGACCTAGGATGGCATGGTAGGCGCTAGGGAAATCCATAATTTCAAAGGTGAGCATTTTCGTGCAAAAGTTGGCTTGACCTCTAAACATCATGGGTAAGTCGACCTGCCTGAGGAGGATGGCCTGGAGCCTAGGTATGACTCCATGGAACGGAGCACCGGATGGTCGTATCTCCACTTGTGACAGGCCCATGGCGTCATATGTCTCGGTGTAGAGGAGGTTGAGGCCACTCCTACCGTCCATGACGACATGACATAAGTGGATCTTGTCGATGATTGGGTCTATGATGAGAGGGAAGCATCCCAGATGTGGAATATGGTCGGTGTGGTCCTTTATGTTGAAAGTGATCGTGGTTTTCGACCATTTTAGGAAAGCCAGGATGGCTTTGCCTAGGGTGGCTGCATTGACCTCCCTAGCCATAAGCTTCTACCGATGTTTGGACTCATACGCCACTGGTCCATCGAAGATAATGAGGTACCCTTTCAGGTCAGGATATGCATCCCTTTTCTCCTGATTGCCGATGGCTCCGGTCAGCGCTTTCATGCCAGTTGCCTTGTAGTCACCATTGAAGTAGCACTTGATGAGGTCGCACTCCTCGAGGGTGTGCTTGATCAGATAACCATGGTTGTGGCATGACATCTTTACTATCTTGTCAAAACTAACATGGTTGAGTTTACTAGTTTTCTGCCTATGGACCCTATCGATCGCCGCGATGAATTTGCTGTTGCGACGCCTCTAGCTGTCCTTCTTGCCTTTTCCCCGTCAGTTGTGGTCCTGTCGAGGTTATGACCCCAGTGTGTCTCAAGGCACCGATTAGTTGGCAGGCCACATGGCCCATCGGGTCAACAATGGCCTAAACAACCGAGGCCCAGCTAGGACGAGCATGCCAAACATATGCCTAGCCATGACCCCATTTCCTCCTCAGCCACGCAGAAGATGCGCGACCTCTCCCCCGTCATGACCCCCAGGCAAGATAGGGAGAGGTTGAGCATTGCTTAGTATGATTGCTCTGATAGGAGCAGGCATGCCGCGCTGACCCTACAAGGACCAATTTTGATAGTGGTCACCTCGGTCTGGTCAAACACCATCCCTATCCCACGTCACACCAACAAGACAACACCACACAATGGTGACAACGGGTATGAAACCCATCATCAAAATATGGACCGACAGGACACGAGTACGATCCCACCCACTATAGGATGGGATCCATGACAAGGGTCATGACCTAGGGACCTCCTAGGTAGGTGGCCCTCAGCCCCATGAAGCGTCTAGGCAAACAACAACCTAGGATGGCTACCTACTATGGCTACTATGCCTCGGGGAGCCTAGAGACAACGGCGAAGAGTGGCATGTATTGGATGATGAAGAGATCATCATTTGCCCTACTTGCTCAACAAGTGAGGTAGAAATCTTCCAACCACATGATGGGGTTGGTGTCCCCAGAGTATTTGATGATGTTTGGCGGCACATGGAAACGTGCCAGGAACAGCGTCTACCGGATTCTTTTCATGAACACCTACAGGCCACAGGCATCTAGGCTTGGGTAGCATTGAGCGTCCTAGATCCAAGTGTGTCAACCATGATTGTCTAGGTCATTGTAGCCATAGTGTAGCTGATCCTTGCCCACCCGGTCTAGCCCAAGGCATTTGACGCCATGAGCTGGACGGGCATTGTAGTTACAAACATAGCAGCTATGCACCAGGGAAGGTTCCTGCCTGCGTACCATGCCATCATCGCCCAGCCAGAGCATGCTCAGTGCATGGTACCCCTTGGGAGCACCACGCGCTAAGGAGATGTGCACAAAGCTAGCCTCGGGATGTCACCTCTCCGTAGAGCTTTGAGCCTGCTGTACCGCCATAGTTTCTAGTAGGCCTCGCAACTCCTGGTGAACGCACTTTCCCTCATCGGTCAAGGGTTCAGAGGCCATCTACATGATCATGGTGGCCACTACGACATTCTAGCTAGCTCGAGGGAAGATGAAAGTCTCCCTCTTGCCCTATTGGATTTGATCATATACATGGCACGCCCGTGCCAATGTGCCCTCGGTGTCAAGGTGCTGAGGTCTAGGGCATCCGTCATCATGGTGTTCATTGGCCTAATCAGCCTCATAGGCCCTAGCTCATTCTAGGCGCTCCTAGTCATACTCTACTTGTTCTCTAGGGATGCATAGAATTAGATATGCGTCATCCTCTACATCCTCCGCCAGTGCCACCCCATCATCCAAAGGTGCAACATGTTGCATTCCCTCAGTGGGTGGCATCTCCCTTTAGAATTAGACTCACAGTCTGTGTTCTTAGGGTTCACCAGTAGGAGGTTGTAGGTGGACTCTAGATCTCGTTCCATCATCCCCACAAACCTAGAGGAATCTAGCGTCGTCGTATGGCCATTGCACCTAGCTAGCTCTTGCTCAAAGAGTACGATCGCGTCCCTCATTTCAGAGGGCAGTGCAGTGTTGGGGTTCCAGAATTTAGCCTCTAGCGGCATGGTCCTGCTTCTAGAGAGCTGGGTGAAAGTGTTCGCCAACACGTAGAAAACACATCGACTTAGCTCTGGCTCGGGATTCTCCATGAGATAGGTGTCGATTCTGCAAGCTAGCGCATCAGAATCAACGATCACTGGAACGATATGGGCTGGTCCGTGATCGAGCATCGAGATGTACAGTGGAGCCGCATTCTCTTCGCTGAGTTGCAGCTAACCTAGGTGGTCAGCTACGAAGTCTAGGTCCCCAAAGCGTAGGGCTTGGCCGAGAAGAGGACTGTTAATGGGAGCTGGCCCGTCGATCTCAGCAGACTCAAGGCTTCCAAAGCAGATGCGGCCACTAGGGGACATGCCAAGAGCAAGTTTGATGTAGGTGTAGGGAGCCATCACATCCTTCTCAACAATGAGAGTGCACAACTGTCCCCTACCTGGCATGCCAACTCTCGGAGTTTTGTAAACCGGACTAGTAAATTTATACGATTGTTGCGCTACTCTAGGAAGACGATGGTAGCATCCAAAAGACACATGGATTTATGCTGGTTTAGGCTAGAGCCCTATGTCCAGTCTCAGAAATGATCAAGTTCATGTTCCTCTCTTGAATGCTCTAAAGTTCTTACATTGGGGGTGCAAGAATGGTGGAAGAGGTAGGAGAGCTAGAGCTAGGAGATGAACTGCCTGAAGGGAAGCTTCAGGAGTCCAGAGGTTGTGAAGAATGAGAGCCTCCATCTATGAATGGGTGCCCTGGCTGCCCTTATATAGAGTTTAGGGCCAAGGCATGTACAAAGAAGAAGGTTCTCCCAACTGAGGGTGATTCGCCAGCTGTCTAGCGCGATGTGGTCTCTGTTGTTGCCTTCATCATCACCTCCTAATCTCCTAGATTCATCATATAGGAGTTAGCAGCCACCCTAGGTCATCGATCGACAGGCTTACTTGTGGAGTTGGTGGCCACAATCCTGAGCTCCAAGGTCATGGCTCCCATTGGTTCAGGTGGCCTCTAAGTAAAGGCCTCCGTCGTGGATGCCATCCCATAGTGGGTAGAATCATATATGTGTCTGTTGGACCATATTTGGATGGTGGTTTGCCGTACTGGCAGTTACCGCCGTGTGGTGTTATCATGTCTATGCTGCATGGTGTAGGGATGACATCTGATCGGACTGAGGTGACCGTTGTCCCCTCTGTCCTTGCGGGGTCAGTGCAGCGTGTCTACTCTTATTAGAGCAGGCATGCTTGGTCAGGCTCGACCCCTCCCCATTCCTCCTAGGGGTCGGGGTGATGAAGAGGTCATGAGTCTCTTGCGTGTCATGTGGCTAAGTCAGATGAAGGGGTCGTGGCCGACCTTGGCCTTAGCATCTGGCCTGATCTGCTTGGCTTAGCTGGGCCTTTGCCAGTGGATGTATTGTGGGCCACTTGGCCCACCATCTAATCGATGTCTTGAGACATCCGGGGATCATAACCCCGACAATAGCCCCCAAGCATTTTTGCAATCACGAAATGATCATGAAAGCACTGAGATGTGTGCATGTCAAATGTGGGTTCGTAGCCATGGCTGGTTCAAGCTTCATTGCATGACCCCTTGCGGGCTGGTGCATTCAATGCGGTAGGTGGCTGTTGCATCCTGTCCTGCCAGGGCACCATTACATTGTGGCATGCCACTATTGAGCCCTGCTATATCAGTGTGATGTGCTTCGGTGTTTGTGACCCTAGCAGGGCCAAATGGTCCTATGGACGTTATGCCAATCCCACCTTTTGGAAAATCACGATTTCCTTGTCCTCTCGTGGGCATCTGACTTTGGTTGTGGCTTCCCGCGGCGCACCACATGGCATGGGGGGCCACCCTTGGGCCTATAAATAGGTGCCTCCTTATCGTTCAAACCACCTTCAGCTACTTCTACAAAGTTGGTTTTAGCTTTTCCGAGAGGCTGAGTTTGAGAGAAAGGGAGGAGAGAGAAAAATCCAAAGGGAACTGTGGGGCTTCAAGTGTGCGATCTGCTGGGGATCGTTTGTGGTGGCTGGAGGCTGGTGCCGTCCCTCCCAACAACTAGTGCTAGAAGGTGAATAAAAGAATAATCCTAAGTCGAGCAAGCATTGGTCTAGTATAGTCATACAAATATTACTTAGTGATCATACAAATTACATAATTAGTTTTAGGGCTAAGTGTGAAGCAAGTTGGGAGGCCATCGAGTACTGGTCTGCCAGCAACCTCATGTGACAATTTAGACTCCTACACCCCAAACAAATGTGGGGGATTACAAGGGACAGACAGGGTTGTCACCACCTGTCACCTACCACCTCAACTGTGGAGAGGGACAATGCATGCACCTGTCTCTCCATACACAAGCACCACACTTGTGTATACAAAAACTACCCAAATCCCCCTAGGTCCCTGACCCTATGGATCGACAGGTAAAGGACTTGGGCCCACCCGAAAGCCTGATGAACCGCCACCCCAACTTAGCTCTAATTCCGATTATGTAAGTTATATGAGTAGTTAAACATAAAGTTAAATGTGCTACTCTCATGACATACAAACTAAAGGCTAGTTCATACATCAACATTATAACACAATAACTATACTCTAGTTCATAAGTATGACTATAAATATGAAGTGGCCTTGCCTTGCTCTAAAGCTACTAAAAGGTAAAAACTAAAGAGGAGAGTGAAGTGTTCCTAAGTGGAGTGTGAGGAAACCCAAATAGTGTGTGTTGAAGAGGGGGGTTGCCCCTCTATTTATACAAGAAGCAAGGGCAGTGCTGTGGCTATTCTTGGTGCGAAGTCCTGGCCTCCACCGCCTTAGCACGCTCACATGCCACCGCCAGTCGAAGGGGTGGCCGAGAGGCGCCGACAAGGGGTCACCCGCCCCTAGGGGTCGGCCACCCCCTAACCAAGCCCCCTCGCTATCGCCTTTACATGGTGAGCTATGGGCTAGTCCTGGGCTGCTTCTCAATGGGTATTTTGCCTAGATGAGTTGAGTTGTTGGGTGTCTTTATTGTTCCTTTGCGCAAATCAGCGTCAAAAAGCGCCTTTCGGTGAAAATTTTCATGCATTTGTGTTTTATGTCCTGCAAAATAATAACCTCCAAATACATGTGGACCTAGGTCAGTAGTAAATGCATATGTGTTTAAGATTGCCAATTTCTCCTCTTTTTGTAACTTAATTGGTGGTCGGGTTTGATCGTTAAGGACCGCCAACACCGGGCGACTTCGAAGCGGAGGACTCGAACATAGAGAGAGATAGTCGTGTGGCTCTGCACCACCGATTAGAGCCATAGGGGCCCATATCCTCCCTACCCCTATCCCTTTTGTGGCCTTGAGCCCTTCTAAGGGCTGGCCCAAGAATGGGTTTCCTAAGCATGGCGCGGGGTCATGGTTGCGATGGGTCGCTCTGCACATGATCTTGGGGGGCGGTTGGCCTCCCTAGTCATGTCATGGCATAATGGTGCCCACCCGCAAGTAGTCGTGCGCCGTGGAATGCCAGCGCATAAATTGAAATGATATGGAAAAAGTGGGGACACGAAAGGCTTACTTGGTTCACGTCGCTGTGTGGGCAACCGTCGCTCCACCTCCCATCCAATTGCTTCACCTGCTCCATGGGGTTTTCCAAGCAGTTAGTAATTGTGAGTGAACATGCATGAGCCTTAACTATCTTTAGTGGCTATAAATACGCTTAGAGTGGTACGGCGGGAGAGGCATTCGCTTTGGGTCGCCTGCTACACCACTTCCCTATTCTTGCTCTCATGTGCTCAGAGTCCCTTCCAAGCCAACCATAATGCATCATGGCAAGCAGCCACAGGAGGAGTCACCAAAGGCCGATGGGCCACTGCCGCGTCTTTGTGCTTGCGTGCGCGATTAGGGGTATCTACTCAAATGGTGTTTAAGTTCAGGGTTTGATCTGTATTGACCGTGTGTGTTCCCATGGCTACCTCCCACACCATGTCTAGAGGGGCCACTAGCACTACTCATGCCGTGACCCCACCCATAGGGGGGATCCAGCTCATCCTCCTCCTCGTCGCCTTCTTCGAATGATCGGCGTGAGTTCCATGAACTCATCCGTGGGGCGAATGAGGCCCGCTAGCGCTACTCCGATGCCACCCACGAGGTTAGCCAGCTAGAGCACTACCTTGACACTATCAGGGTTGCCCTTGAGGACTCAGAGAGGGAGACCGCTACCGCACTAGTGGCGGTCGCCGATGCCTAGGCTCGCATCATGGGTAAGGATGCTTCTTTGTCTTGTCGTCATGTTTATTGTTCACCACTCTTGATCTTCTTGTCTTCTTGTTGCCAACATTGGAGCAGCTGGTGGTCTCCCACCATGAGATGGAAGAGGCCTGCCTCTAGGAGATTCTCCTAATGGAGGACCACGAGCGCGCGGTGGTGGCAGAATTTGGTAGGGGGCTGGCGTCGCCCTCGCCATGTTGTAGCTCCGCACTGGCCAGGACTTCCGTCAAGTGGCGCCCGGGTTCCTGGATCATGCCAGGCAGGTGGAATGGGTGGAGCTGGTCAGCTAGTTTGTCACCACCGTGGTCGCCGTCGTGGCTACCGTAGACATGGAGGACATCCTCCGCGGTGGTGGCCAAGGGCCTTAGGTTGTACCTAGGGTTTTTTAATAAATGAACTTTCTTAGTTTGTATTTTGCACTACTTCTTCTTTTGTGTGCTTCGCCGATGATATGGCCTCTTGAATGCCACAGTCATGTGGCCTTGCCTGGGGATCGACCCACGAGGCTTGGCTTAGTGCAACTCTGTTCTCATGATCGACATGTCATAGACCAAAATTGGCGGTAGCATGCCTTTTGTCAACCTCTCTTTCTTAGGTCATGATTATCTTTCTTCCTTTTTCCTTATGCGTGAGTTCGTGGCCTTGCCCAAAGTCGGCTTTTGGGGTTTGGTTTCATACGACCCATGGATGTGCGTTGATGCACAGTTTTGTTGTGATGCAGCCCCATGAGTGAGTCATGTCGACTAGCACACGCTAATCAACATGGGTCACTTGGGGTCGCACGCGTCGTCAAAGTGTCGCTTCATCGTGCGCTCATCAAGGCGTACTATGATCTTTGGGCACAGGAAGGATTCATTGATGTTGATGATTATGTCCAAAGTCTCAGCCGAAGAGGATTGTGTCTTAGCATAGCTTTGGTAAGAACGCTGAGTTTCCACGCCATTGGTCGTGGCTTTTGACATCCGTGGTGCTTGATGCAGCGAGGCCTGGAATGCATGGCTCATCAACTCAAGGAATACGCTATGTCACGAGCCCTCTGAAGCTCATCGATCGTGTCATTCTTGCATCGGGTCATTACCTGTCTCATCACATGCCGTAGTCGAGGTCGCCGAGCATGACCTCCCCATGCTCCCCAACAGCGTAGGGAAGTCATGTTCGGGCCTAGCCCCTAGGTGCTGCCCTTTAGAGCTTGACTCTAGTATGACACCAATCGCCGTCTCCCAAGTGAGTTGAGGCTCCGAGGGTTGGCATGCAGCCATGGCAATGTCATAGTTCTCCTGTTCATATAGGTGGGCCTGCTAAAGGTTGCCTCCTATGGTGATGATCCCATGGGGACCAGGAATCTTGAGCTTTAGATAGGTGTAGTTAGGGATGGCCATGAACTTGGCGTGGCATGGTCGACCCAGGATGGCATGGTAGGCGTCAGGGAAATCTGATATTTCGAAGGTGAGCATTTTCGTGCAAAAGTTGGCTCGACCTCCGAACGTCACGGGTAAGTCAACTTGCCTAAGGGGGATGGCCTAGAGCCTGGGTATGACTCCCTGGAATGGAGCACCGGATGGTCATATCCCTAGTTGTGACAGGCCCATGGCATCATATGTCTCGGCGTAGAGGAGGTTGAGGCCATTCTTGCCATCCATGAGGACACGAGATAAGTGGGTCTTGCTGATGATCAGGTCAACGACGAGAGGGAAGCATCCCGGTTGTGGAATGTGGTCGGGGTGGTGCTTTCTATCGAAAGTGATCGTGGTTTCTGACCATTTTAGGAAAGCCAGGACAACTTTTCCCAAGGCAGCCGCATTGACCTCCCAATCCATAAGCTTCTACTAGCATTTGGACTCATACACCACTGGTCCATCGAAGATCATGAGGCACCCTTTTAGGTCAGGATATGCATCCCCTTTCTCCTGATTGCCGGTGGATCCAGGCAGCGCATCTGTGCCGGTTGCCTTGTAGTCGCCATTGAAGTAACACTTGATGGGGTCACACTCCTCAAGGGCATGCTTGACTAGAAAACCATGGTTGTGGCATGGCATCTTGACTATCTTGTCGAAACTGATGTGGTTGAGTTTGCTAATTTTCTGCCTATGGGCCCTGCCGACCGCTATGATGAATTCACTGTCATGACGCCACTAGCTATCCTTATTGCCTTTTCCCTATCGGTTGTGGTCCTTAGCCTCGTCCACAGGTTCGACTTGAGCCTTACCCTTGTACTTGCAGAAGATTGCATGGATGGCCTCCTCGCTGGAGGCATGGCTTATTGAGAGGTCGTGCATCTCCAGCGTTGTCCACGGTTTACAGCATCCGAGCTCGTGAACGAGTGTTGTGTTGGTCATGCCAGAGATGAATGCTCTGATCACGTCCATGTCCACGATATCAGGAAGTCATTACACTGCTTGGAAAAGCGGCAGATGTACTCATGTAGAGTCTCACCCACTTTTTGTTTGCAGGCTTTGATATCCCAAGAATTTCAAGGGCGTACGTACGTGCCCTGAAAATTCCCCATGAAGATACACTTGAAGTCTACCCATGAGTGCATGTTGTCCATGGGGAGATGATCGAGCCATGCTTGGACGCTTTCTGTGATGTAGAGTGGCAGGTATTGGATGATGAAGAGACCATCATCCGCCCTGCCTGTTCAAAAGGTGAGGTGGAAATCTTCCAACCACACGGTGGAGTTGGTGCCCCTGGAGTATTTGATGATGTTCGGTGGCACACAGAAACATGCTAGGAACGGCGTCTGCCAGATTCTTTTTGCGAATGCCTGCAGGTCGTAGGCATCCAAGCTTAGGCTATGTCGAGTGTCCTGGATCCTAGGGTATCGGCCACGATTGTCTAAGTCGCTATTGCCATAGTGCAGCTGATCCTTGCCCGCCAGGTCTAGCCCGAGGCATCTGGCGCCTTGAGCTAGACAGGCATTGTGGTTCCCGACATAGTGGCTATGCATCGAGGAAGGTTCCCGCCTGTGTACCGTGCCACCGTCGCTCGGCTAGAGCATGCTCGGTGCATGGTGCCCCTCGGGATTGCCTCGTGCTGAGGAGATGTGCACAAAGCTGGCCTTAGGTTGTCACCACCCCACAGAGCTTTGATCCTAATGTACCGCCGTAGTTTCCAGCAGGTCTCGCAGCTCTTGGTGAATGTGCTTTCCCTCGTTGGTCGAGGGTTAAGGGGTCGTCTGCATGATCATGACAGTCATCATGACATTCTGGATGGCTCAAGGGAAGATGGATGTCCCCTTCTTGCCCTGTTGGATTTGATCATATACACGGTGCGCCCACACCCACACGCCCTCGGCATCAAGGTGCTGTGGGCTAGGGCATCCATTGTCACGATATTCATTGGCCTAATCAGCCTCATGGGCCCTAGCTTGTTCTAGGCACTCCTGGTCATACTTTGCCTATTCTCCGGGGGTGTGTTGAATCAGATAGGCATTGTCCTCTATGTCCTCCACCGGTGCCGCCCCATCCTCCGAGAGGTGCAACAATTTAGATTCCCTTAGCGGGTGGCTGATCCCTTTAGAATCGGTCTCAGAGTCCGTGTTCTTAGGGGTCACCAGCAGGAGGTCATAGATGGACTCTGGATCCCGCTCCATCATCCCCACAAATCCAGAGGAATATAGCATCATCATATGGCCATTGTGTCTAACTAGCTCTTGCTCAAAGAATGTGATCGTATCCCTCATTTTGGAGGGTAGTGTGGTGTTGGGGTTCCAAAATTTGTACTCTAGTGGTAGGGGCCCGCTTCTAGAGAGCTATGCGAAAGCGTTCGCCAACACGTAGAAAATGCATCGACTTAGCTCTGGCTCGGGATTCGCCCTGAGATAGGCGTCGATTCTGCATGCTAGTGCATCAGAATCAATGATCACTAGACCGGTATGGGCCAGTCCATGATCGAGCATCAAGATGTATGGCGGAGCCCACTGAGTTGTAGCTAACCCAGGTGGTCAGCTATGAAGTCTAGGTCCCCAAAGCGTAGGGCTTGGTCGAGGAGAAGACTGTTAATGGGAGCTGGCCTATCGATGTCGGCGAACTCAAGGCTTCTAAAGTAGATGCGACCACCAGGGATCACGCCAAGAGCAAGTCCGATGTAGGTGTAGGGAGCCATCACTTCCTTCTCAACAACAAGATTGCACGACTGTCCCCTACCTAGCGTGCCAACTGTCGGAGTTTTGTAAATTAGACTAGTAAATTTATACGATTGTTGGGCTGCTCTAGGAAGATGATGGTAGCATCCAAAAGATACAAGAATTTATATTGGTTTAGGCCAGAGCCCTACATCTAGTCTTAGAGATGATTGAGATGTACGTTCCTTGCTT
Organism: Miscanthus floridulus; assembly: GCF_019320115.1. Lineage (NCBI taxonomy): Eukaryota > Viridiplantae > Streptophyta > Magnoliopsida > Poales > Poaceae > Miscanthus > Miscanthus floridulus. The sequence continues at coordinate 98,630,102 of NC_089597.1, forward strand.
GAATGCTCTGAAGTTCTTACAATGGGGGTGCAAGAATGGTGGAAGAGGTAGGAGAGCTAGAGCTAGGAGATGAACTGCCTGAAGGGAAGCTTCAGGAGTCCGGAGGTTGTGAAGAATAAGAGCCTCCATCCATGAATGGGTGCCTTGGCTGCCCTTACATAGACTTCGGGGCTAGGACATGTACAAAGAAGAAATTTCTCCCAACCGAGGGGTCATGAGCCTGAGGGAGGGACCTAGCTAATTTGGCTTACAAGCTACGTCGTCTTGTGGTGCACGTTCGGGTGTGGTTGTCATCATGGTCTTCTTCCCACAACGCGGTAAGGTGTGCGCGTGGTCCTATTATGCTAGCCATGGCAGCGTTGTAGGCACGCCAGCTATCCTGCGTGATGTGGTTTCCGCCGTTGTTGGTGTTTCAAGTTACCACTGACGAGTAAATTTCTAGTATTGTGCATCTGGCTTGGAGGGTGTGCTTAGAGGACATGAGGTTTATACTGGTTTGGGCAAAAAGTCCATATGTCGAGTTTGTCATTGCTGCTCATGTTACTAGCACTGAAAATTTGTAGTAGGGGTTACAAATAGGAGAGAGGAGGACATGTCCCAAGTCTCTAGTGAAAGGAATGAAAGGGTGCTGGGAGCTCGGTTGCTGCTCTTGTGTGTATCTAGATCTGATCAATTTGGGGTTCGATAGCCCCCCCTCATGGGATGCCCTGCTTTCCCTTTTATTGGCCAAGGGAAAGCATGGGTTACAGCGGAGGAAAAGAGAAGAACGAGAGAGAAAAGGAGTCCTTCAGGATCGCCGGATCCTTCTTATCCTTCATGTGGGTCACGCTGACCCTGTAGATGTCAACAGGGATAGTTTCACATCGTGGCCCTGTCCATCACTAGCACCATGCGTAGGCATCGTCTGCTGGTCATGGCATTCCATTCCATCACAGCAGATGTCATGGTGAGCCAACGTGCCTGTCAACATTCATATGGGGGTTAGGCAGAACAGCACCGGTACGCTCGACACTATTCTAGATGTGAATCCTTAGGTATGGCCCGTCGTGGCCACGGGTAACATCGGAGCATGTCAGTCTCTTCCTTGGTGTTAGAGTTTTGACCTAGGCCCATATGCTTGGACCTAGAGTGGTTGGTGGTGGTATGGGTCTCCATCGAGCGAGACAGAGCCTGCTGCCTCGGGGTCGGGCGAGGCGGGGCGCAAACCCAAGGGTCGGGCGAGGTAGAGCCTAATGAGGACATGACACACATGCATACGACCATGTTTGGTGCATGGTATGGAAGGGAGGAGGCCAGTAAGGGTGTCCAAGTCAAGAAGGAGGCCCGAGGAAAATTTGGTTCGAGTCCCCGAGGTGGAGTCCCAAAGCAAGTCAAGTTCGAGCCCGTCTCAGGTTCCAGGACCAGTCTGTCATAAAACTAGTCACATGGGCGCGTTCGGGCTCTGTTTTCGATGATCCACATATGGATAGAAAGCTAATTAGATAAGGAAGCCAATTCAAGTGGTCTCACATCAAAAGCCCTTCGGAATCAACAGGAATCGTCGAAACAAATCAGCGTCTAGAATCTGTCAGGGTGCTGCGACACCGTCTTTGGTCCATTGGACCGTGTATCATGTTTGGGCCCATTAGGTGCGTGTCCAGGGGGGTGACATCTAGGGCTCTATAATTAGCAGCCGTCACTCTCCTTAGGATTTGGGGGTTTTGTTTAGTTCTTGATTTCCTCATGAAACAGATGCCGTTTTGCTGCAACTGTGCCGCCAAGGCTGCTTGCTGTTAACCAGGGCCCCAGTTCTTGATCTTGATCTTGTTCACCTGTGGCGATTAGTCCTTTTGAATAAAGACTTGAACTCCTTCTCATTATCATAAGCCTCATATTTATTTGCAACTTTAGATTGTGTTCATCCTATTCTTCCTTGTGTTCTCGATTCGCTTGCAGGAAAGCCTTCTCGGCGAGGTTAATCGTGTTCGCGTGGTTGATAACCAACGGAGCAGTGGTGTGACAGTTGTGGGGGTTCGAATCACTCTTGGTTCGAAGCCTAAATCATGAATGCCGAGTCTCCATCAATCGATGCTATTGTACCTATCGGAAGATTAGGCCATGTCTACATCAAGTGGTATCAGAGCCAGGTTGGCCATTAGGTATAACTTTGTTTTCCTCTTTAGATTGTTACTGTTTTTGCATTACCTATAGTCCACAAAAAGCTAAAAAAATATATACCACCACATATTCTTTGTCCTATAACCTCATTGTGCCGAGCAATTTCGTCTCTGTTTTGCGTTGTTGAGTTTATGTCCTAGGGCAAGTTCTAGTTGCTGGTTTTAGATCGTTTTTTAGTCTAGTTTGTGTCTTTCTCTTTGTTTTTCATCATAATCCGTGAACACCTTCAAGTCTTGCTGTGTTTCCTTTGTATCCATCAAACCCTAGTCCACGCCATCTAATTTATTACACTTCTCTTCACTGTTTGCATCTATCCATAGCCACCGCAACAACTTTTTCGTGCATTGTTCCCGTTTTGTCCTCTAATTCGGAGTCAGTTCTTAAAACTGGTCTAGTTTCCGCATATGAACTCAGATTTTGACGTTCCATATATCAAAATTGATCAAAAAAATTTGGATCCGCTCGTCCCTCACTTTACTAGGGTCAGAAAATTTTATTTTGGCCAAAAACTGGTCACAAGATCCTCTTTTCGTGGTCACAAGCTTTTTATCAATTTTGAGCATGTCTTCTGAATTTTCCACAGGCCACGCCTTTCACTTGTTTAAGCTCATATTTTTGTGGTTACTTCTTTTGTGCTCCTAAGTGAAGAAAAAATATCAAAAAAATAAAAAGAAAAAGTCAAAGAATCCCAAAAAACAACGACAGCCCAAAAATAGAGAAAAAAGAGGGGCAAAAGTGGAACAATATCTAGAGCACATAGAGAGCGCCATTTGAGTTGTGTTTGTGTGTACTGATTTTCGCCTTGTTCCTAATTATATTCCTACTGTTCACAACACTTGATACATCTGGTACTTGGAACGTGAATAGGCCAGCAACTAAGACAAGTACTCGGGATACTTATTCAGCTTTACTATTCAGTTGTGAATATTGCTATTCCTTGCTACTATATTATGCCTGTCCAAGCTCCACTTTCTTCTAACCAAGTACAGGTTCGCCTTGCAACTATTACACTCAAGCTACAATGGTATCATAGTCACCGACCGATTGCGCCGCCTGCTGCTTTGGTAAGAACACTTGTAAGACCGTGGTAAGATGCTTGAGAGTTGAGTGCCTTGTTTTTCCTTGTCCACAACCTAAGTAGTTGATAGGGATAATACTTGTGTGTTGTCTTTTGTTGACTTCTAACAATGACAGGTTATTCGTATCCACCGACTTATGATGGTATAGGTGCTGATGAGTATATGGAGAGGGAAATTGCCATCGATAACATATTTGCTACTCGCTTTATGTGTCCAAGGAGGAAGGTAAAAAATGCAGCTAGTGTTTTGCGACATTCTACTTTATCTTGGTGGGAGTCTTTAGATCCTTCTGATAAACCTCAAACTTCGAATGATATGAAACTTCTTATGCGAGAAACCTTTGTTAATCCACCTCCTGTTTTGACTTCATATGATGAGGTGCACCATTTAGAGGAAGAGTCTGTTGTTATTTCTTTTGCTATGACTAACCTTCTGCAGGATAATGTACATAAGCGAGAGGATGACATGGAAGAAAATGAGGAGCTCACAACCTCATATGTAAATTTAGAACGATCACTTCATAATGCACCTATTACTCCTGCTGAGAACACAGGTAATGCCCATGGTGCTACACTCACGGAAGGTGAAAATTATCTTAATGTACTAAATTTTTTCACAAACCATGCTATCATAGAGCAATTGTTAGTGGAACCCTCTCTCGATTTATCTTTGTCCCATGATAATTTGCTTGATATTCCTTGTGATAAAGATGAATTGGTTGATGATGCTTCAGTTTTACATGTTTTGGAACTAGTCACTTGTGCTAAAAATAAACATGTTATTCATATTGCTACTAAAACTGATGAGCTCAAACTGTTGTCTTCTTTACATACTTTGGGTTACATTGAATTTGATGTTTGGTGTAACCTAGATTGTTTGGAGGAGAGCCTTTTTAAATATACTAATTTGCCTTGGTTTTCTAAACACACATATCATGTTATTGGCAAATATAACAACAAAGGACAATATATGATACATCGAGTATACATTCGTAGTAATATGAATTCTCCTTTTGTTGTACAAGATTATGACCGTTTAGAGGGCAGCCATAATAATACAAACATTTTCTCATGTTCCTCAAAGAAACAAGTTCACTTCCAAGAAGGGGAGCATTGTTGGTTGCTACCTATGTCTGCTAGACCATCTATTCCTGCATTGTCTTTGGTTAGTTCTAATCTTTTGCAGGATAGTGTTGACATACATCGTGTGCATTCGTATCATGGAGTCTACATGCTTGCTGAAATTTTTATGCGAGATGACATGCTAGAAACTTGGAAACATGGTTACGTTCCTTCTCACAATCGATGTTTTCCTTTGTGCTGTGCAGGATCAGTTTTAAGCACAATCGACGCCGAGGGCGGCTTTTCATCAAGAAGGGGAGGATGATGAGGATATGACACACATGCATACGACCATGTTTGGTGCATGGTATGGAGGGGTAGGAGGCCAGCAAGGGTGCCCAAGTCAAGAAGGAGGCCCGAGGCTAATTCAGTTCGAGTCCTCGAGGTGGAGGCCCAAAGCAACTCAAGTTCGAGCCCATCTGGGGTTCCAGGACCAGTCTGTCATAAAACTGGTCACACGGTCGTGTTCGGGCTCTGTTTTCAACGATCCACATATGGATGGAAAGCTAATTAGATAAGAAAGCCAATACAAGTGGTCTCACATCAAAAGCCCTTTAGAATAAATAGAAATCGTCAAAACAAGACAGCATCCAGAATCTGCCAGGGTGCTGCGACACCATCTTTTGGTCCATTGGACCATGTATTGTGTTTGGGCCCATTAGGGGCGCGTCCAGGGGGTGACATCCAGGGCTCTATAATTAGCAGCCATCACTCTCCTTAGGGTTTGGGGGCTTTGTTTAGTTCTTGATTTTCTCGTGAAACAGACACCGTTTTGTTGTAACTGTACTGCCAAGGCTGCTTGCTGTTAACCAGGGCCCTAGTTCTTGATCTTGTTCGCATGTGGTGATTAGTCCTATTGAATAAAGACTTGAACTCCTTCTCGTTATCATAAGTCTCATATTTATTTGCAATTTTAGATTGCGTTCATCCTGTTCTTGCTTGTGTTCTCGATTTGCTTGTAGGAAAGCCTTCTCGGCGAGGTCAATAGCATTCGCATAGTTGATAACCAACGGAGTAGTGGTGTAATGGTTGTGGGGGTCTGAATCAGTCTTGGTTCGAAGCCTAGATCGTGAACATCAAGTCTCCACGAATCGATGCTATCGTACATATCGGAAGATCGGGCCATGTCTACATTATAGCCCGTGGCCTTGGGGTCGAGCAAGGCGAAGCCCGCCCACAGAGGTTGGGCAAGGCAGAGCCTGTGGCCTCTGCGTCAGGCGAGGCAAAGCCCATGGCCTCAGGGTTGGGTGAGGTGGAGCCCGCCCCCAGAGGTCGGTCGAGGCGGAGCTTGCACGCCTAGGGGTCAATTGGAGCTGTAGTCGCGCTCTTGATTGCTCAGATGAATCAATGTTGATGGCCATTAGCTCCTCCTCTTTGGGTACCCTAGTATTGGTCCCCGACAATAGCCCCCGAGCCTATGGAGGAGTAGAATACTCCTTCAGAGGCTTTTCTGAATGGGAGGACTCTGAGGGCCTTGGCCTTCTTTTGTCACCCACAGTATGACCTAGGGATGGTGATTCCCTTTCGTCGTGATCAGACCCCTCGGGGGTATAGATAGGAGATTTGGTGGGTCGGAAAAGGTCTTTTCCTAATTTCGACCCCTACGGGGGTCTATCGTTCTGCAACCGTGCATTCGGTCTCTGTGTGAGTCCAACTTTCCTCGAGCCCTCACCCATAGCAGGGATCTGGTCGAGGGTCAGCTCTTCTTTGTGATCATCTTCCCTCAAGCATTTTTCTGATAGAAATGGAGGGCATGAGCCATGCCATGATTTTTCTCCATGGACAAATCATGGTGTACGGGGAGCTATTAATGGGCTGGTCCGAGTGGGGTCCTGACATCCTGTTCATGGGGATCTGGCTTGGGTCAGCTGGTGACAAACTCCAAAATCTCTGCGGTCAATCCATATAGTTCTCGGGTCCGTTCGACCGGTCCCGAGGGCTCTCTGCCTTTCTTCGAGGAAAAACCATGGATCGTATCCGGCTGAGACTCGAACGTGGGCCAGGATGCCCATGGCGCTATCCCTTTCCACCTCTCACTCTAGCGGGCCTATCCCTTTCCACCCCTCACTCTAAAGGTGCCCAGAGCGGTTGTCGGACCCATCGGTGGGCCAACCTTCGAACTCCTGGGCCTAGACGGGTCATAGGAGTGTTTTTAGCTCCGTATCCCTCTTATCTATGACGGGTCATGGCCTATTCCAGCAGGCAAAACCTCTGGCAAGGTTTTTGAGGGGATGGCCATAGGCTGCGTGTGCATGCCCCGCTGTAAGACGTGGTGATAGGTCGTGGTAGGCATGGAGATCTAGGCATGCGGTTTATTTCCTCGCACCCGTCACCCCTATAAAACCAAAGGGTTAGCCCTTCGGCTTCCATACGTTGCATCCTTGCCTCCACAGCCACGCCACCGCCACCATCGCTTAGGTTTCCTGCCTCCATGTCTTCGCTACCGTTGAGACTGCATCCATCTGCCCCACCTCCAATGGATCCATGGTGCTATTCTGACATCACCTTCCAGCGCATGGAGGGCCTCATTCGTCATGGTCTTCTCCGTGCATGGACCTTGGGCAAGGAGTGGTTGCTACCCAGCGATGAGGATTTGTCGTCACCACCCGACGACTATGTAGTGTCGTTCACCCACTTCCATGAGCATGAGCTTGTGACCCCTGCCCATAAATTCCTTCAGGGGCTGCTGCACTACTACAAGATTGAGTTGCAGCATCTCAATCCCAACGAGATCCAGCACATGGCGGCGTTTGTCGCACTGTGCGAGGGATTCCTGGGGATTAGCCCCCACTTTGACTTGTGTAGGCATTTCTTAACCATCAACCTCCATAAGAAGAGGGAGAAAAGCGGCAGGTAGGAGCTGCAGATGCCAATGGGGTGCATCGACATTCAACTTCAGAACAATTAGGTCAGCGAGTACCCATCCATGTGGCTCTCGATGTCCAACAAGGGGTGGCACTCATAGTGGTTCTACCTCAAGAATGACGCCGCTACCTCTCTACCGGAGTTCACCGGGCACCTGATCGAAGAGGCCCCAGAGCAGTGGAGGAAGTGGGGCATCCTGAAGAAGGACAAGAAGAAGATCCGAGACCACATTGCCACCATCCAGATCCTGAAGGAGAATAGCCTAAAGGCATCGAGCATCATCGGGGCTTACCATGCAAGGCGGGTGGTGCTGTTGATGACCCGCGTGCTCCCGCTATATGCGATGGCACCCAAGGCGTTGTTCGATGGAACGGCGCTCACCGAGGGAACGCTCCCCAACTCCGAGATCATGCAATGCATCAAGGAGGTGATGGAGCCTTTGTGGGATGACGCAGGTGCCGCCCTTGACTTCGTCTACCCAGTGCTGGGGCATCCTCCGATGTGGCTAGAGCTAGGCTATGTCGTCTTTGTAGGTTTCCCTTTCTCTTGCCTTCTCTTTAATTGATTTCCCAACCCCATGACACTAACTTTGAGAGGGGCGGGACTAGCCGAGGGATCACATCCTCATAGACCACCCGACACCTCTGCTAAGGGATTCGGCCATGAGGACGGCGAATCGCACCAAGGGCGAGCGGTTGAGGAAGGTGAAGGAGGACAAGAAGAGGAAGAAGTAGTGGAAGCTGTAGGTGCAGGAATGAGGGGAGGACACCAATGATGATGATGACGATCATGATGGTGACAACAACAAGGTGATGGAGGGAGAAGAGATGGTAGCTGACAATATCGAGTGGGACAACCTCAAGAACAAGGATGTGCTAATAGGCGTTGGTTCATCCTTGTAGGTGTCGGGACCCTTCCTATTCCATGGAGGGGAGGGCACATCTAGGGAGCTAGTGGAGGCAGGTGAAAGGTCCTAATGGCTAGAGGGGGGTGAATAGACTAATAAAATTTCTACAACAACACTTAACAAAAGGGTTAGACAATTATGAGGCGAAGCAAGTGTTGCGCTAGCCTACTCAAAATGCAAGCCACCTACCACAATTCTAGTTTAGATAGTGTCGATTCACACAAGAGCTATGACACTACCCTATGTTAGTGTGCTCTCAAAGGCTAACTAAAGAGCCACACCAACCAACCAAGCAAGCTTTCACAACTAGCTACACTAAAGAGCTTGTCAACTAGTTTTTGACAATGTAAAGAGAGTGATCAAGAAGATTATACCGCCATGAAGATGAATGAACCAATCAATCACAAGGATGAAAAACAATGAAGACCAATCACCTCGGAATCAAAGATGAACACAATGATTTTTTACCGAGGTTCACTTGCTTGCCGGCAAGCTAGTCCTCGTTGTGGCAATTCACTCACTTGGAGGTTCACGCGCTAATTGGCTTCACACGCCAAACCCTCAATAGGGTGCCACACAACCAACACAAGATGAGGATCACACAAGCCACAAGCAATCCACTAGAGTACCTTTTGGCGCTCTGCCGGGGAAAGGTCAAGAATCCCTCACAATCACCATGATCGGAGCCGGAGACAATCACCACCCTACGCTCAACGATCCTCACTGCTCCAAGCTGTCTAGGTGGCGGCAACCATCAAGAGTAACAAGTGAAATCCGCAGCGAAACACAAACACCAAGTGCCTCTAGATGCAAACACTCAAGCAATGCGCTTGGATTCACTCCCAATCTCACTATGATGATGAATCAATGATGGAGATGAGTGGGAGGACATTGGCTTAACTCACAAGGTTGCTACGTCAATGAAAATGGCCAAAGATGTGAGCCATAGCCGGCCATGGGGCTTAAATAGAAGCCCCCTCGAAATAGAGCCATTATACCCCTTCACTAGTCATAACGTGGGCTGACCAGACGCTGCAGTCCAACGGACCGAACGTGAATACCGGACGCGTCCGGTTGGCATACCGGATGTGTCCGGTAGCCCCCAGACTGCCATGTGTCCTGTTCAAACAAACTTAGCTGTTGCTGCCCCTTCTGCTGATGACCGGACGCACACACCGGACGTAGAGTCACAAATGACCGGACACTGAACCGCAGCGTCCGGTGGAGTACAGTAAGCACCCTAGCTCGACTAGACGCGTCCGGTGGTACCGGACCGGACACTGCCAATGTCTGATTGGCTGCTCTATCGTATACTATTGTTTTTGGTTCACACCGGATGCGTCCGGTCACTGAGTCTGTCGCCAAGATACCAGACGCGTTCGGTCACTCTGTAACCAGCGCGACTAACTCTTCTTCAACTCTATCTTCTTCACCTTGCTCAAATGTGCCAACCACCAAGTGTATCACCTTGTGCACATGTGTTAGCATATTTTCACAAACATTTTCAAGGGTGTTAGCACTCCACTAGATCCTAAATGCATATGCAATGAGTTAGAGCATCTAGTGGCACTTTGATAACCGTATTCCGATATAAGTTTCACCCCTCTTAATAGTACAACTATCAAACCTAAATGTGATCACACTCTCTAAGTGTCTTGATCACCAAAACAAAATAGCTCCTATGGTTTATACCTTTGCCTTGAGCTTTTTGTTTTTCTCTTTCTTCTATCCTAGTTCAAGCACTTGATCATCATCATGGTAACATCATCATGTTATGATCTTCATTTGCTTCACCACTTGGAATGTGCTACCTATCTCATGATCACTTGATAAACTAGGTTAGCACTTAGGGTTTCATCAATTCACCAAAACCAAACTAGAGCTTTCAATCTCCCCCTTTTTGGTAATTGATGACAACCCTTTCACAAAGATATGAATTGAAATTCAATTGAATCCATGTTGCTTGCCCAAGCATATTTACCATGTGTAAAAGGATATGGACAAGTTTCATGAACCCCAAATGGTAGCAATTGCTCCCCCTACATATGTGCTAAGAGTTTGGATTGTAGCTTGCACATATGCTTAGATAGGAAATATAGGAGTCAATGTCTACCACATGATGCTAAGGTATAAGAGATGGACCTTTGAAGCGTGATACCAATTGGAGTGCACCAATATACCATCCTTAGCACCATGGTTAGCTCAATACCACTTGGAAACAATACTTTGAAAAGAAAGTTATCTAGTGATTTCATTTCATCATTCAATCTTACAACTAACATACATCACACAAGCATGGATGTTTAAATTTAATACTTGTGCTATGCAAACAAACATATGAAATGCACATTCAAATGCACCATACAAGTTCATGAGCTTGCTCCCCCTACTTGTGTGCTCAAAATTTTAGTTGATCCCTTTCCTTTGTCATATCTATCCCCCTATGTCATATATCCCCTTTTTCACTATCTTTGCTACTATCTTTTGTTTCTCTCCCCCTTTGTCATCAATGACCACAAAGGTTTTAAATATAGATAGTATTACTTGTAGGGTCGAGATTATCAATGTCAATCAATGGGGTGAGGATCATTTTCCCAAATTTGGTCCAATCTAGATTATTTGCCAAAGAGATTTAACTCGGTTTGATCCAAGGACAAGCTTCTTCACACCTCCAAATAAGGGTTATCTTGTACCATGTTGAGTTAAACACTTATAGTTCATTTTCTAGATTAAACACTAGGTTTACAAGACCATAAACATGTCATATGTCATCACTAGATCAAGTCAAGCATAGAAGCAATAGTGATACCATTTAGACATCAAAATCATTTGATTTTCATGAATGAGCCTAATAAGATAGAACCACTTGAAAGGTCCTAATAAGATTGAAAATATGACTAGATGCACTAAACATGTCCTTAGCAAGGATGTATGCCATGCCAAACAACTTTTACCTTGGATTGCTCGAAGGAGAGGCATGTCATATGAGTGGGGGTGCATCAACACATATTTGAGAAATCCAATATGTTCAACTCATTCCTTAGCTTGCAAAACCTTTTCTCATCCAATGGCTTGGTGAATATATTGGCAAGTTGATCTTCGGTGCCTACACTCTCAATGCAAATGTCCCCTTTTTGTTGGTGATCTCTTATGAAATGGTGGCGGACATCTATGTGCTTTGTTCTTGCATGTTGAACCGGATTGTTGGTTAACTTGATTGCACTCTCATTGTCACATAGCAATGGCACTTTCTTGAACTTGATTCCAAAGTCACTCAAAGTGGCCTTCATCCAAAGTACTTGTGCACAACAACTACCGGCGGATATGTATTCGACTTCGGCGGTTGATAATGCAACACTATTTTGCTTCTTTGATGACCATAAAACAAGTGGTCTTCCCAACAATTGACATGTGTCCGATGTGCTCTTCCTTTCAACCTTGCATCCGGCATAATCCGAGTCATAGTAACCAACTAGCTCAAACTTTGCTCCTTTGGGATACCACAAACCAACATTTGGTGTATGCTTCAAGTACCTCAATATTCTCTTTGTAGCCTTCAAATGACTTTCCCTTGGTGAGGCTTGAAATCTTGCACACATGCATACACTAAACATGACATCCGGCCTTGATGCGGTCACATTGAGTAGGCTTCCGATCATGGACCGATATAATTTTTGATCTACCATGTTTCCACTTGCATCACTATCCAAGTTGCCATTGGTTTCCATTGGTATGCTAATGACTTTGCTATCAATCATGCCAAACTTCTTGATTATGTCCTTGATGTACTTGCTTTGACTCACAAATGTACCATTCTTTAATTGCTTGATTTGAAGACCAAGGAAGTAACTCAACTCTCCAATCATGGACATTTCAAACTCATTAGCCATCATCTTTCTAAACTCATCACAAAATTCTTGATTTGTTGATCCAAATATGATGTCATCTACATAGATTTGCAAAACAAATGGATCTTTTCCAATCTTCTTGATGAATAGAGTGGTGTCAACCTTGCCCATTGTGAACCCTTTAGAGAGGAGGAAGTCCCTCAATCTTTCATACCATGCTCTAGGTGCTTGCTTCAAGCCATACAATGCCTTCTTCAACTTGTACACATGGTTGGGCTTCTTATCATCTTCAAAACTGGGAGGTTGCTCAACATATACTTCTTCATTGATGTAGCCATTGAGAAATGCACTCTTGACATCCATTTGATAGAGCTTGATGTTGTGAGCACAAGCATAGGCTAGCAAGATTCTTATTGCTTCCAATCTAGCAACCGGGGCATATGTTTCTCCAAAGTCAAGATCTTCAACTTGTGTATAGCCTTGTGCTACCAATCTTGCTTTGTTCCTTACTACTATCCCGTCTTGATCTTGCTTGTTTATAAAGACCCATTTGGTTCCAATCACATTGTGTCCCTTTGGTCTTTCTACCAACTCCCATACTTGATTTCTTGTGAAGTTATTCAATTCTTCATGCATAGCATTCACCCAATCAACATCCTTCAAAGCTTCATCTATCTTCTTTGGTTCAATGGATGACACAAATGAGAAGTGTTCACAAAATGATGCCAATTTTGATCTTGTTTGTACACCTCTTGAAATATCTCCAATTATAGTGTCCAAAGGATGATCTCTTGCAACATTGGTTGGTTGGAGGATTGGAACTTGATTGCTTGCACTTGCTTGATCATTGGGTTGAGATGATGTACTAGCCACTTGATCTTGTTCATTATCATGAGAGCCACTTGCACTAACTTGATTTGTATCATCTTGCACATTTGAGTTAGAGAGCACTTGCACTTGATCATCTTCATCATCATTCACTTGTCTAGGCCTCAATTCACCAATATCCATGTTCTTCATGGCATTTGAAAGTTGAATGCCTCTAACATCTTCCAAGTTCTCATCTTCTACTTGTGAACCCTTGGTTTCATCAAATTCAACATCATGAACTTCCTTAAGAGTACCACTATCCAAATTCCAAACTCTATATGCTTTGCTTGTAGTGGAATAACCAAGTAGGAATCCTTCATCACATTTCTTGTCAAACTTGCCCAATCTTGTGCCTTTCTTCAAGATATAGCATTTGCAACCAAAGACCCGAAAATATGCAATGTTGGGCTTTCTACCATTCAAGAGCTCATATGGTGTCTTCTCTTTTAATCGGTGACAATAGAGGCGGTTGCTACAATAACAAGCCGTGTTGATAGCTTCAGCCCAAAAAGATTGACTCACATTGTACTCACTAAGCATAGACCTTGCCATATCAATGAGTCTTCTATTCTTCCTCTCAACAAGGCCATTTGATTGGGGTGTGTACTTGGCCGAGAATTGATGTCTAATTCCAAATTCATCACATAACTTATCAATTCTAGTGTTCTTGAACTCACTACCATTGTCACTTCTAACTCTCTTGATGGTTGTTTCAAACTCATTGTGAATGCCTTTGACAAATGATTTGAATGTTGCAAATACATCACTTTTGTCCACTAGAAAGAATACCCATGTGTATCTAGTGTAGTCATCCACTATCACAAATCCATATTTGTTACCACCGATACTAGTGTATTGTGTTGGCCCAAACAAATCCATGTGCAATAACTCAAATGCTTTACTAGTGCTCATCATGCTTTTCTTAGGATGGGTGTTTCCAACTTGTTTGCTGGCTTGACAAGAGCTACAAAGCTTATCCTTTTCAAACACAACATCTTTCAAGCCTTTAACTAAGTCATGCTTAATCAATCTATTCAATTGTTTCATTCCAACATGACCAAGCCTTCTATGCCATAACCAACCCATGCTAGACTTAGTGAACAAGCATGTAGATAATTTAGCTTCATTAGCATTGAAATCAACCAAGTATAGATTCTCATATCTAAAGCCTTTGAAGATCAAGTTAGAGCCATCTACACTTATGATCTCTACATCATCTACTCCAAATATGCATTTGAATCCAAGATCACACAATTATGCCACGGATAGCAAATTGAAGTTCAAGCTTTCTACTAGCAACACATTGGATATGCTCATGTCATTGCATATTGCAATCTTACTAAGCCCTTTGACCTTGCCTTTGCCATTGTCACCAAATGTGATATTATCATAACCATCATTGCCATTGGTGTTGATTGAGTTGAACATTCTTGCATCACCGGTCATGTGTTGAGTGCACCCACTATCAAGAACCCAATGCCTTCCTTCGGCTTTGTAATTGACCAACAAAAGAAGATCAATTCTTTTTAGGTACCCAAACTTGCTTAGGTCCTTGAAGGTTAGTCACTAGGCTCTTTGGTACCCAAATGGCTTTCTTCTTTGAGCCCATCCGTGGTTTACCAATGAACTTAGCCTTCACACCATTTGTACCCTTAGTAAGCATATAGCATGAATCAAGCTTAATGGAGGATACATTAGCATTTTTGCTTTTGTTTTTGCATTCTTGCTCTTTGTGACCCACTTGCTTGCAACTAGTGCAAAACCGACCATTGTTCTTCACAAAACTAGTCTTGTGAGGAGCAAAGGCCGCCTTGCCTTTCTTGGGGGTATAGCCCAATCCCTCTTTGTAGAGAGAAGCTCTTTGGCTACCCAAGCACATAAGCAAGCGGTCCTCACCACCATAAGCCTTAGCTAAGGTCTGAGTGAGCTTAGTGACCTCCTTCTTGAGGTTCTCATTCTCAACCACTAGTGAGGCATCACAAGTGAGACCATCACTACTAGATGAGGTAGAAGTGGAAGTGCTACAAGAAGGGTTAGTAGTAGCAACAATGATAGGCATAGATAGTGATGTATGAATTATATCACAAGTTAAACCTACATTGCTAGTTTCAACATGCTTCTTTTTATTTTGCTCATCAAGCAAAGAGGAATGAGCTTTTTCAAGCTTTTTGTGAGCTTTGCCAAGCTTCTCATTGGCTTCCTCTAGCCTCTCAAGAGATGCATTGAGCTCATCAAAGGCTTGCTTAAGGGCTTTTAGTTCCTTACGCAAGCTTTTGCATTCCCTTCTCTTGATATCAAAGTGTTCTCTAGCATCTTCTAGCATGTCAATTAATTCATCCTTAGTAGGGTCATCATCATCACTATCACTATCATTTTCATTTTCATTTTCATGTTCATTATCATCAACATGTTCTTCATCACTTTCATCATCACAAGATTGTACCTTAGTGGCCTTAGCCATGAAGCATGATGACGACTCAAAGAGAGAAGGCTTCTCATTAATGGCAATGCTTGCAAGAACCTTCTTCTTGGTGGTCTTGTGATCATCACTATCATCGTCATCGTCACTTGAGGAAGCATCACTATCCCAAGTGACTACATATGAACCACCCTTCTTCTTCTTGAAGGCCATCTTGTCCTTCTTCTCTTTATTTTCCTTCTTGTCCTTCTTCTTGTTCTTCTTGTTGTCATCATCATTGTCACTATTGTATGGGCATTGAGCAACAAGATGATCTTTGCTTCCACACTTGAAGCACCTTCTTGACTCTTCTTTGTTCTTGAATGAAGACTTCTTTCTTCTAGCATGGTAGCCCTTCTTCACCATGAACTTGCCAAATCTCTTGACAAATAGAGCCATCTTCTCATCATCATCATCATCCCATGATTCATCTTCTTCACTTGATGTTTCTTGCTTTGCTTTGCCCTTGGATGATGTGGCTTTGAATGCCACGCTCTTCTTCTTCTCATCCTTCTTCTCATCTTTCTTCTCCTTCTTTTCTTCCTTCTCATCATCATCTCTATATGTATCATTGGTCATTATACCTCCCAACACTTGGTTTGGTGTCATGGTGTCCAAACCACTCCTTACTAGAATAGTGACCAATATGCCAAATCTTGAAGGTAAGCATCTCAAGAACTTGTGGGAGAAGTCCTTATCCTTCACTTCTTCTCCAAGTGCTTTGAGATCATTGATAAGCACTTGAAGCCTATGGAACATCTCCGGCACACTCTCATCATCCTTCATCTTGAAGCTTGCAAACTTTTCTTTGAGAATGTAAGCCTTTGCACCCTTCACGGCTTGAGTGCCCTCAAATGATTCTTCCAACTTCTTCCATGCCTCATGAGCCATCTCAATATTTTTGACTTGCTCAAATGTTCTTTCATCAATTGCATCATGAACAGCACTTAGAGCAATGTCATTGTTTTGGAGAAGTACTTCTTCAGCCGCGGTGGGATTCTCTGGATCTTCAATCTCAATTTTTGTTTCTACCACCTTCCAAACCTTCTTATTGATTGACTTGATATAAGTTGTCATCTTGGCCTTCCAATAGGGATAGTTGGAGCCATTAAATTGGGGTGGCTTCTTGGTGTTGTTGATTTGAGCCATTTTAACACCGAAGGTTGTTAAGCCTCAAATAACGGTGACCTCGGCTCTGATACCACTTGAAAGGTCCTAATGGCTAGAGGGGGGTGAATAGCCTAATAAAACTTCTACAACAACACTTAACAAAAGGGTTAGACAATTATGAGGCGAAGCAAGTGTTGCGCTAGCCTACTCAAAATGCAAGCCACCTACCACAATTCTAGTTTAGATAGTGTCAATTCACACAAGAGCTATGACACTACCCTATGTTAGTGTGCTCTCAAAGGCTAACTAAAGAGCCACACCAACCAAGCAAGAAAGCTCTCACAACTAGCTACACTAAAGAGCTTGTCAACTAGTTTGCGATAATGTAAAGAGAGTGATAAAGAAGATTATACCGCCGTGAAGATGAATGAACCAACCAATCACAAGGATGAATAACAATGAAGACCAATCACCTCGGAATCAAAGATGAACACAATGATTTTTTACCGAGGTTCACTTGCTTACCGGCAAGCTAGTCCTTGTTGTGGCGATTCACTCGCTTGGAGGTTCACGCGCTAATTGGCTTCACATGCCAAACCCTCAATAGGGTGCCATACAACCAACACAAGATGAGGATCACACAAGCCACAAGCAATCCACTAGAGTACCTTTTGGCGCTCTACCGGGGAAAGGTCAAGAACCCCTCACAATCACCATGATCGGAGCCAGAAACAATCACCACCCTCCACTCAACGATCCTTGCTGCTCCAAGCCGTCTAGGTGGTGGCAACCACCAAGAGTAACAAGCAAAATCCACACCGAAACACGAACACCAAGTGCCTCTAGATGCAAACACTCAAGCAATGCACTTGGATTCACTCCCAATCTCACTATGATGATGAATCAATGATGGAGATGAGTGGGAGGACTTTGGCTTAACTCACAAGGTTGCTATGTCAATGAAAATGGCCAAAGATGTAAGCCATAGCTGGCCATGGGGCTTAAATAGAAGCCCCCTCAAAATAGAGTTGTTATACCCCTTCACTGGGCATAACGTAGGCTGACCGGATGCTGCAGTCCAACAGACCGGACGCAGCACTGGACGCACCGGACGTGAATACCGGACGTGTCCGGTCGGCATACTGGACATGTCCGGTAGCCCCTAGACTGCCACGTGTCCTGTTCAAATGAACTTAGCCGTTGCTGCCCCTTCTGCTGATGACCGGACGCAGAGTCACAAATGACTAGACGCTGAACCGTAGCGTCCGGTGGAGTACAGTAAGCACACTAGCTCGACCGGACGTGTCCGGTGGTCTCGGACTGGACACTGCCAGCGTTCGATCGGCTACTCTACCATGTACTGATGTTTCTGTTTCACACTGGACGCGTCCGGTGTATCGACCGGATGCGTCCGGTCGCTGAGTCTATCGCCAAGATACCGGACATGTCCGGTCACATACCGAACGCGTCCGGTCACTCTGTAACCAGCGCGACTAACTCTTCTTCGACTCTATCTTCTTCACCATTGCTCAAATGTGCCAACCACCAAGTGTATCACCTTGTGCACATGTGTTAGCATATTTTCACAAACATTTTCAAGGGTGTTAGCACTCCACTAGATCCTAAATGCATATGCAATGAGTTAGAGCATCTAGTGGCACTTTGATAACCGTATTCCGATACGAGTTTCACCCCTCTTAATAGTATGGCTATCAAACCTAAATGTGATCATACTCTCTAAGTGTCTTGATCACCAAAACAAAATAGCTCCTATGGTTTATACATTTGCCTTGAGCTTTTTGTTTTTCTCTTTCTTCTATCCAAGTTCAAGCACTTGATCATCATCATGGTAACATCATCATGTCACCACTTGGAATGTGCTACCTATCTCATCATCACTTGATAAACTAGGTTAGCACTTAGGGTTTCATCAATTCACCAAAACCAAACTAGAGCTTTCAGCAGGCCATACCGTCGGCCTACCCCAAGAGCCAATAGAGGCGAGCGGCTCTACCATCGTGCCTGAGGTGCTAGTGGAGGTGGGTGGCTCTGCCATCATGCCTCAAGAGCCAAGGGGAGTGAGCCCCTCTACCCAGGAGTAGGGGGTGGGCTCGAAATGGCCATAGCCTAATGAGGCGGAGCCAAGGTCAGGGAGTTCGCCCCCCAAATGCATCTACCGCTCAACGGTGCTGAGGTGAGTTATTAGTTCCTCTGTTTTTTCATGTTTTAGTTGGATTTCATCATGACTTATGTTTTTCGTCCCTTGCAGCATTGGCAGGCAGTGGAATCCTTTAGCGTTGGCGTCAAAGAAGAGCATCGCCCTCCAATCGAGGCGATAGCCGTCGGCTGGTGTCGCTCCTATTTTAGGCAGGAGCGACGCTAGTGTGACCGTGTCATTGGCTGGTTGGGCGCCGCCCATGGTGGCGCCCGTGCCCTCGGTGAGATGGGTGGATGCAGGTGCTCAAGGGGCGCCCTTGGAGGTTGCGGGGTAGCCGGTGATGGCCGCGATACCGCTACTAATGGCGGGGCAGATGAGGCTACCGACCGCGCTCGTGGCACCAACTATGGCAGGCACAACGCAGCCAGTCATGACCCTACCAATGTAGGTGGAGGTGGCTATGGCCGTGATAGACGGGTCATAGCCGAGCGCAACCGCAGCGGCGCCTAAGGACCCGGCACAACCCATGCCATCGGCAGCCCAAGCGATGACACATGGCATGGGCTAGACAGAGGGGGATGTGGTCAAGGGGTCTCTAGGAGTTGTGGTGCTGGGAGAGAGGTTGTCATCTGCACCGCTAATCCCTTCCATCGCTAGAAGGGGCGTCCTTGCGGGGACGTCACGGCGAGAGGGTTCGGCAGCGCTTGGAGTTGGTAGGGAGTTATCCCTGGCCCTAACGTCGGTGGGTAGTGGCTCGCCCATGTGGGGCAAGCCCCTGCTCTAGTGGGTGGATCCACAGGATCCGGCGTCGATGCTTTTCACCCTCGACGGCGCCGTGGAGAGCATAGAGAGGGAGAGCCTCAATGTAGGGATCGAGCCCGTGCTAGAACCCTTGAACCATGCTATGGGCGCATTATGTGACGTTGTTGTTCCTTCCGACCGGGTATTGTTTGGTCCTGCTTCTTGCGCTTATCTTCCTTTATATACTTTTTGTGTCCTGACCATAGTCTTTCTACAGTCCCTTATAGCTCATAGTCGGGGGAAATCTCTATTCCATCATCAATAGAAGGAAACCTGGGACCGCCTTGTCGAGGAGGCATGGCTACATAGGGAGGTGATAGCTCAGCTTGTTGCCACCCAGTAGAGGGTGGCCGAGCTAACTCCCCTCGCCGAGGAGGTGGCCAATCTTCAGTCATAGGTGGCCGAGGCCCATTGAGATGCTGACGAGGCCAAGAAGGTGTTCAAGGCCCTATCAGTGAGGTCGTGGAAGGATGATAAAGCTACTAGGGTCAAGAAGGAGTGGTATGAGTTGCTCTAGAAGAACGCTGAGACCCGCCAGTGGATCCTTGACCTTCTGGGCGAAGTTGAGAAGGAGAGGGATCTGAAGTTGGGGGCCAAGGAGAAACTCGCAGCCCTAGAGAAGAGGGCAATCCTGAATGCCGCGTCGGTCGCTCAGCTACTCAAGGAGTGGGATGAACTGATCCAAACTATGGAGAGGCTCCACTCGGAACGTGACATGGCTCGTGAGGGGGGCTACTAGGCTTTCTAAGAGCGTGACTAGGCCTACCAAGAGTATGACGACGCGCAGCAGAAGGTCAGCTCCCTCTAGGCCGAGCTCGAAAGCACGATGACCCAGAAGCAGGAGGCCGAGAGCGTTTCTGTCGGTATGGCTATGGATCTCACCGAGGTGAGGAGAATTCTTCAGGCAGAGAGTGCCTGAGTCATTCCAGAGATCAACTCAGGTGGCCCACTAGCCTCTCCTTGATGGAGATTCTGTAGGCTTGGCTCAAGGTTAGGATCGAATGAGAAGGTTGAGATGACCATGTCTGCTTCTGAGCAGGTCGAGCGAAGGCCGCTAGGCTCATCTATGTTTTCTCCCTTGGCTCTATTTGATGCGAGGTGGCATCGAGCCCTTTGTGAGCTAGCCTTCGAACCTCGGTCGGTCGCCGCTCATATCGAATGAGACGACTACCGCTTCGTGACGCGACGCGAAGCGTTGTGACGCAATAATTGCATATGTGATGCTTGGATGTATGAGATGAATGTATGGATGAATGTATGAAAGCATGCATGAGAATGGATGAATGAATGCTCATGCACTAGAGAAGTAAAGTGGGGGTTGGTAAAGTTACCTCGATAGCTCGAGTGATGGGTTTGGGGAGCTCTTATAGGATATGTTCGTGTGAAATCTGGGTCCATCATTCGTGATCGAGTTGGCATAACCTACATGGGGCATCCTGCTGCTCCCTACCCATCTCTTGGCAGTAGCCTAAGCTATCCGATCGACTTGGGTGACCTACTGGCCTCTCCTCGATGGAGATTCTGTAGGTGGGCCCCTCTGAACCCTTCCTAGGAAGGCAGAGGCTAAAGCTCAGGGTGCGGGGACAAAAAACTATGATCATGCTAGTGAGCAAAAACGCCATAGCCACTGGGAAGTAGGTTTCTTGTGGTCCGACTAGTTTTACTCAGTGTTTGTTTCTGCACACCTTGCCTTTAGGTTTTAGCGTGAGGAAGGGGTCAGGCATAGAGAATGTCTATCAAATAGACACTCTTGCCAGCACTCGAATGAGGCCCGACCCCTTGCCGTTCCTAGGGTCAGGTGTCACTTAGAGATGACCTATCTCTTGGTAGCGGCCCGAGCCATCCGATCGACTTGGGTGACCCGCTGGCATAGGACTTACCTTGATGGCTCGAGTGATGGGTTCGGAGAGCTCTTACCAGATATGTCCGAGTGGAATCCGGGTCCATCGTTCATGACATATTCGGCATAACCCACATGGGGCATCCTACTGCTCCTTACCCATCTCTCGACAGTGGCCAAGCCGTCTGATCGACTTGTGTGACCTGCTGGAATAGGATTTACCTTGATGCCTTGAGTGATAGGTTTGGAGAGCTCATACTGGATATGTTCGAGTGGAATCTGCATCCGTCGTTCAGGACAGAGTTGGCATAACCTGTATAGGGCATCCTACTACTCCTTACCCATCTCTCGGCAGTGGCCAAGCCGTCTGATCGACTTATGTGACCCACTGGCATAGGACTTACCAATAGAAATAAAGGATGAGATCATCCCACCCAAGAAATTAGTTCGGCAGATAAGCCAAGCGGTGAACTTGTAATAAATAGATAAGCTCTTAAATTTCATTAAGGCCAAATAGCTTTTTAGCCCTTCTCCCCTTTTTGTACAAAAAGGTTAGTGTGTTACGACCCTTTCCATCGTTGAGGCTATAAAGCTCGGGGTGCAGGTGAACAAACTCTGATCACGCTAGTGAGCAAAAACATCATAGCTGCTGGGGCATAGTTTTCTTGCAGTCTGACCAGTTTAACTCAATGTTCGTTTCTGCAACCCTAGCTTCTAGGTCTCAACGTGAGAGAGGGTCAGGCATAGAGAATGTTTGCTAGGTGGATATACTCTTAGACATGTAGTGACTCTTTCCATAGATAAGGCTAAAAAGCTCAAGGTACGAAAAAAACTCTAATCACGCTGGTGACCAAAAATGTCATAGCCACTGGGGCATAGGTTTCTTGCAGGTTGACCAGTTTTAATCAGCGTTTGTTTTCGCAACCCTTGTTTCTAGGTCTCAACGTGAGAAAGGGTCGGGCATACAGAATGTCTACCGGATAGATATGCTCTTATTAGCCCCCGAGTGAGGCCCAACCCCTTGCCATTGCTGGGGTCGGGTGTCACTAAAGATCGGGGAGCCAATAGCGAAACTAATAAGAGAAAGTGTGCGTATATTAAGGGTAAAAGCGATGTAGCTACTTGATGTTTCAGGCATTGACAAAGACTTTGTCGTTGATGGTCTTGAGCTTGTAGGTGCCTGGTCAGAGCACCTCCACGACGATGTATGGTCCCTCCCACAGTGGAGAGAGCTTGTGGCAGTTCTTATTCCTCTGGATGAGGTGGAGCACCAGGTCCCTGACATTGAAGGCCTGACCCCACACTCAAGGGTTGTGGTACTGACATAATGCTTGTTGGTACCTAGCCGAGCAAAGGAGGGCAACGTCGCATGCTTCATCTAGCTGGTCCATGGCATCCTCGAGGGATGCCTTGGCTCACTATTCATCGTACGCCCTAACCCTTGGCGCTCTATAGTCGAGGTTAGTTAGGAGGACAGCCTCGAAACTATAGACCATGAAGAATGGCGTGTAGCCAGTGGCCTAGCTAGGGGTTGTCCTCAGGCTCTAGAGCACTGCAGGAAGTTCTGTGACCCATCGTCTGCTAAACTTGTTCAACCGGTGAAAGCTGTAGTTTGATTTTGGTGAATTAATGAAACCCTAAGTGCTAACCTAGTTCATCTAAGTGATCATGAGATAGGTAGCATTATTTCAAGTGGTGAAGCAATGGTGAAGATCATGATGATGGTGATGCCATGGTGATGATTAAATGCTTGGACTTGGAGAAGAAGAAAGAGGAAAACAAAAAGCTCAAGGCAAAGGTGAAACTTGATAGGAGCTTTTTTGTTTTGGTGATCGAGACACTTAGTGAGTGTGATCACATTTAGAATCAATAGCTATACTATTAAGAGGGGTGAAACTCATATCAAAATGCAGTTATCAAAGTGCCACTAGATGCTCTAACTCATTGCATATGCATTTAGGATCTAGTGGAGAGCCAACACCCTTGAAAATGTTTGTGAAAATATGCTAACAAATGTGCACAAGGTGATACACTTGGTGTTTGGCATATTTGAGCAAGGGTGGAGAAGTTGGTGAAGTGAAGGAGGTGATAGTCACTGAAAAACAGTGACCGGACTCGAGGAGCAGCGTCCGGTCAATTATAAATCTAGTGGTGTGCTCGGGCTACTCTCAGCCTGAGACCAAACGTAGGTGACCAAACTTTGGCTAAACACTATTCAACATCCGGTCCTACTAATGTGGTGATGTGTAGAGAAGAGGAGGAGCGGACGCACCGGCGCATCCGATCAAGGTAGACCGAATGCGTCCAGTCAAAAAAACCCGGCCCTGGTGCCTTACTAGAAACTACCGGACTCCAGTGATGGAGCGTCCGGTCACCTTAAGCAGTGCGTCCGGTCGCAACTTAACACTTGGTGTGAAGTAGACTAGCCGTTAAGATTGGGCGCTCAGCATTTGAGGCTGATGACATGTGGCGAGTATCAGGCGACCGGACATTGGGGTCTTGCGTCTGGTCAATCTGACCGGTGCATCTGGTCAATCTGACTGGCGCGTCCGGTCAGCCCGTGTTTCACTGGATAGAAGAGCCAATGGCTCTATTCATGGGGGCTCTCTATTTAAGCCCCATGGCCGGCTCAAGCTCACTCACTTGGCCATTTGCATTAACATATCAACCTTGTGAGCTTAGCCAAAGCCCTCCCACTCATCTCCATCATTGATTCATCATCTTTGTGAGATTGAGAGTGAATCCAAGTGCATTGCTTGAGTGTTTGCATCTAGAGGCACTTTGTGTTCATGTTTCACTGCAGGTTTGGCTTGTTACTCTTGGTGGTTGCCGCCACCTAGATGGCTTGGAGCAGTGAGGATCGTTGAGCAAAGGTTAGTGATTGCCTTTGGCTCTGATCGTGGTGATTGTGAGGGGTTCTTGACCTTTCCCCAGCGGAGAGCTAA
Source organism: Miscanthus floridulus (assembly GCF_019320115.1). Lineage (NCBI taxonomy): Eukaryota > Viridiplantae > Streptophyta > Magnoliopsida > Poales > Poaceae > Miscanthus > Miscanthus floridulus. Next base: position 98,654,261 of record NC_089597.1, read on the forward strand.
AAGGTACTCTAGTAAATTGCTCATGGCTTATGTGATCCTCATCTTGTGTTGGTTGTGCGGCACCCTATTGAGGGTTTGGCATGTGATGCCAATTAGCGCATAAACCTCCAAGTGAGTGAATCGCAACAATGAGGACTAGCTTGCTGGCAAGCAAGTGAATCTCAGGAAAAAAATCATTGTGTCATCATTTGATTCTGAGGTGATTGGTATTCATTCTTGTGATTGATTGGTTCATTCCTCGACTCGGCGATATAACCATCTTGCTCTCTCTCTCTTTACATTACCACAAACTAGTTGTCAAGCTCTTTAGTATAGCTAGTCATGAGAGCTTGTTAGTTTCGTTAGCGTGGCTGTTTAGTTAGCCTTTGAGAGCACACTAACTTAGTGTAGTAACATAGCCATTGTGTGGATAAAGACTATAGAAACTAGAATTGTGGTAGGTGGTTTGCATTTTTAGTAGGCTAGCGCAACACTTGCTTCGCCTCATATTTGTCTAACCGGTTTCCTAAGTGTTGTTGTAGAAATTTTTAATAGGCTATTCACCCCCCCCCCCTCTAGCCATTAGGACCTTTCAAGTGGTATCAGAGTCATGGTCACCATGATTTGAGGCTTAACAATCTTCGATGTAAAAATGGCTCAAATCAACAACACTAAGAAGCCACCCCAATTTGATGGCTCAAACTATTCCTATTAAAAGGCTAAGATGACAACATATATCAAGTCAATCAATAGGAAAGTTTAGAAGGTGATAGAGACCAAGATTGAGATAGAGGATCCAGAGAACGCCACCACCACCGAAGAAGTGCTTTTCCAAAACAATGACATTACTCTTAGTGCCATTCATGATGCTATTGATGAGAGAACATTTGAGCAAATCAAGAACATTGAGATGGCTCATGAAGCATGGAAGAAGTTGGAGGAATCATTTGAGGGCACTCAAGCTATGAAGGGTGCCAAGGCATATATCCTTAAGGAGAAGTTTGCTAGTTTCAAGATGAAGGAAGATGAGAGTGTGCCGGAGATGTTCCATAGGTTACAAGCGCTTGTCAATGATCTCAAAGCACTTGGTGAGAAGGTGGAGGACAAGGACTTCTCCCATAAGTTCTTGAGATGCTTACCCTCAAGATTTGGCACATTTGTCACTATTCTAGTGAGGAGTGGTTTGGACACCATGACACCAAATCAATTGTTGGGAGATATAATGATCGATGATACATATAGAGATGATGATGAGAAGAAAGAAAAGAAGGAGAAGAAAGATGAGAAGAAGGATGAGAATAAGAAGAGTGGCATTCAAGGCCACATTATCCAAGGGCAAGGCAAAGCAAAAATCATCAAGTGAAAATGAAGACTTGGGCTTTGATGAGATGGATGATGAGAAGATGGCGCTCTTTGTCAAGAGATTTGGCAAGTTCATGATGAAGAAGGGCTACCGTGCTAGAAGAAATAAGTCTTCATCCAAGAACAAGGAAGTGTCAAGAAGGTGCTTCAATTGTGGAAGCCAGGATCATCTCGTTGCCCAATGCCCATACAATAGCGACAATGATGGTGACAAGAAGAAGAACAAGAAGAAGGACAAGAAGGAAAAGAAAGAAAAGAAGGACAAGATGATCTTCAAGAAGAAGAAGGGTGGTTCATATGTAGTTACTTGGGATAGTATTGCTTCCTCAAGTGATGATGATAGTGATGATGAGAAGACCACCAAGAAGAAGGCACTCGCAAGCACTGCTATCAATGAGAAGCCTTCTCTCTTCGACACTCCATCATGCTTCATGGCTAAGGCCACTAAGGTACAAACTTGTGATGATGGAAGTGATGAGGAACATGATAATGAAAATGAAAATGAAAGTGATAGTGATGATAATGAACCAACTAAGGATGAACTACTTGACATGCTAGATGATGCTAAAGAACACTTTGACATTAAGAGAAGGGAATGCAAAAGCTTGCGTAAGGAACTAAAAGCCCTTAAACAAGCCTTTGGTGAGCTCAATGCATCTTATGAGAGGCTAGAGGAAGCCCATGAGAAGCTTGGCAAGGCTCACAAGAAGCTTGAAAAAGCTCATTCCACTTTGCTTGATGAGCAAAATGAGAAGAAGCATGTTGAGACATATAATGTAGGGTTAACTTGTGACCTAATTGATGAATCATTATATAAGCCTATCATTATTGCTCCCACTAACCCTTCTTGTAGCACTTCCACTTCCACCTCATCTAATAGTTATGGTTTCACATGTAATGCCTCACAAATGGTAGAGAATGAGACCCTCAAGAAGAAGGTCAATGAGCTCACTCAGACCTTGGCTAAGGCCTATGGTGGTGAGGACTGCTTGCTTATGTGCTTGGGTAGCCAAAGAGCTTCTCTCTATAAAGAGGGATTGGGCAATACCCCCAAGAAAGGCAAGGTAGCATTTTCTCCTTACAAGACTAGTTTTGTGAAGAACAATGGTCAGTTTTGCACTAGTTGCAAGCAAGTTGGTCATATAGAGCATGAGTGCAAGAACAAGAGCAAAAGTGCTAATGTAACCTTAATTAAGATTAATTCTTTCAATGTGCTTACTAAGGGTACAAATGGGGTGAAAGTTAAGTTCACTAGTACACCATGGATGGGCTCAAAGAAGAAAGCCATTTGGGTGCCAAAGTGCTTGGTTACTAACCTTCAAGGACCCAAGCAAGTTTGGGTACCTAAAAGGAATTGATCTTCTTTTGTAGGTCAATTACAAAGCTGGAGGAAGGCATTGAGTTCTTGATAGTGGGTGCACTCAATACATGACCGGTGATGCAAGAATGTTCAACTCAATCAACGCTAATGGCAATGATGGTTATGATAGTATTACATTTGGTGACAATGGCAAAGGCAAGGTCAAGGGGCTTTGTAAGATTGCAATATCCAATGGCATGAGCATTTCTAATGTGTTGCTTGTTGAGAGCTTGAACTTGAATTTGCTATCAGTGGCTCAATTGTGTGATCTTGGATTCAAATGCATATTTGGGGTAGTTGATGTAGAGATCATAAGTGTAGATGGCTCTAACTTGATCTTCAAAGGCTTTAGATATGAGAATCTATACTTGGTTGATTTCAATGCTAGTGAAGCTCATTTATCTACATATTTGTTCACTAAGTCTAACATAGGATGGTTATGGCATAGAAGGCTTGGTCATATTGGAATGAAACAATTGAATAGATTGGTCAAGCATGACTTGGTTAAAGGCTTGAAATATGTGTTTGAGAAGGATAAGCTTTGTAGCTCTTATCAAGCCAGCAAACAAGTTGTAAACGCCCATCCTAAGAAAACCATGATGAGCACTAGTAAAGCATTTGAGTTATTGCACATGGATTTGTTTGGGCCAACACAATACACTAGCATCGGTGGAAACAAATATGGCTTTGTGATAGTGGATGATTATACTAGATACACTTGGGTATTCTTCCTAGTGGACAAAAGTGATGTGTTTGTAACATTCAAATCATTTGTCAAGGGCATTGACAATGAGTTTGAAACAACCATCAAGAGAGTTAGAAGTGACATTGGTAGTGAGTTAAAGAACACTAGAATTCATGAGTTGTGTGATGAATTTGGAATTAGACATGAATTCTCGACCAAGTACACTCCACAATCAAATAGCCTTATTGAGAGGAAGAATAGAACACTCATTGATATGGCAAGGTCTATGCTTAGTGAGTACAATGTGAGTCAATCTTTTTGGGCCGAAGCTATCAACATGGCTTGCTATTGTAGCAACCGCTTCTATTGTCACCCATTAAAAGAGAAGACACCATATGAGCTCTTGAATGGTAGAAAGCCCAACATTGCATATTTTTGAGTCTTTGGTTGCAAATGCTATATCTTGAAGAAAGGCACTAGATTGGACAAATTTAACAAAAAATGTGATGAAGGATTCCTATTTGGATACTCAACAACTAGCAAAGCATATAGAGTTTGAAATTTGGATAGTGGTACTCTTAAGGAAGTTCATGATGTTGAATTTGATGAGACCAAGGGTTCCCGAGATGAGACTAAGAACTTGGAAGATATTAGAGGTATTCAACTTTCAAATGCCATGAAGAACATGGATGTTGGTGAATTGAGGCCTAGGCAAGTGAATGATGATGAAGATGATCAAGTGCAAGTGCTCTCTAACACAAATTTGCAAGATGATACAAATCAAGATAGTACAAATGGCTCTCATGACAATGAACAAAGTCAAGTGGCTAGTACATCATCTCAACCCAATGATCAAGCAAGTGCAAGCAATCAAGTTTCAATACTCCAACCAACCAATATTGTAAGGCATCATCCATTGGACACTATCATTGGTGATATTTCAAGAGGTGTGCAAACTAGATCAAGATTGGCTTCATTTTGTGAGCATTTCTCATTTGTGTCATGCATTGAACCAAAGAACATAGATGAAGCATTGAATGATGTTGATTGGGTGAATGCTATGCATGAAGAATTGAATAACTTCACAAGAAAATCAAGTATGGGAATTAGTAGAGAGACCAAAGGGACACAATATGATTGGAACCAAATGGGCTTTTAGAAACAAGCAAGATCAAGATGGGATAGTAGTAAGGAACAAAGCAAAATTGGTAGCACAAGGATATACACAAGTTGAAGGTCTTGACTTTAGAGAAACATATGCCCCAGTTGCTAGATTGGAAGCAATTAGAATCTTATTGGCCTATGCTTATGCCCACAACATCAAGCTCTATCAAATGGATGTCAAGAGTGCATTTCTCAATGGTTACAACAATGAAGAAGTATATGTTGAGCAACCTCCCAGTTTTGAAGATGACAAGAAGCCCAACCACGTTTACAAGTTGAAGAAGGCATTGTATGGCTTGAAGCAAGAACCTAGAGCATGGTATGAGAGATTGAGGGACTTCCTACTCTCTAAAGGGTTCATGATGGGCAAGGTTGACACCACTCTTTTCACCAAGAAGATTGGCAAAGACTTATTTGTGTTGCAAATCTATGTTGATGACATCATATTTGGATCAACCAATCAAGACTTTTGTGAAGAGTTTAGAAAGATAATGGCTAATGAGTTTGAAATGTCCATGATTGGAGAGTTAAGTTACTTCCTTTGTCTTCAAATCATGCAATTGAAGAATGGTACATTTGTGAGTCAAGGCAAGTACATCAAAGACATGCTCAAGAAGTTTGGCATGAGTGATAGCAAATCCATTAGCACACCAATGGGGACAAATGGCAACTTGGATAGTGATGCAAGTGGCAATATGGTGGATCAAAAATTGTATCGATCTATGATTGGAAACCTACTCTATGTGACTGCATCAAGGCAGGATGTCATGTTTAGTGTATGCATGTGTACAAGATTTCAAGCCTCACCAAGAGAAAGTCATTTGAAGGCTACAAAGAGAATATTGGGGTACTTGAAGCATACACAAAATATTGGTTTGTGGTATCTTAAAAGAGCAAAGTTTGAGCTAGTTGGTTACTCCGACTCGGATTATGCAGGATGCAAGGTTGAAAGGAAGAGCACCTTAGGCACATGTCAATTGTTGGGTAGATCACTTGTTTCATGGTCATCAAAGAAGCAAAATAGTGTTGTATTATCAACCGCCGAAGCCAAATACATATCCGCCGGTAGTTGTTGTGCATAAATACTTTGGATGAAGGCCACCTTGAATGACTTTGGAATCAAGTTCAAGAAAGTGCCATTATTATGTGACAATGAGAGTGCAATCAAGTTAACCAACAACCCGGTTCAACATGCAAGAACAAAGCACATTGATGTCCGCCATCATTTCATAAGAGATCACCAACAAAAAGGGGACATTTGCATAGAGTGTAGGCACCGAAGATCAACTTGTCGATATATTCACCAAGCCATTAGATGAGAAAAGGTTATGCAAGCTAAGGAATAAGTTGAGCATATTAGATTTCTCAAATATGTGTTGATGCACCCCCCCCCCCCACTTATATGACATGCCTCCCCTTCAAGCAATCCAAGGTAAAGATAGTGAAAAGATAATAAAGGGGGACAAATTGAGAAATTGACATAGGGGGAGAGATATGACAAAGAAAGGGATCAATTAAAATTTTGAGCACACAAGTAGGGGGAGCAAGCTCATAAACTTGGTGGATGCATTTGGATGTGCATTTCATATATTTGATTGCATGGCACAAGTTTTAAATTTCAATATCCATGCTTGTGTGGTGTATGCTAGTTGTAGGTTTGAATGATGAAATGAAAAACTAGCATGCATAGGTTAAGTAACTAGACTCATGCTCATATTATGAAAACTAGATCCTTACTTCTAATGTTGATCTCACGGGGTACTCTAGTTTTTTTGTGGATGTCTAGTTACTCATGGTGCAAAGGATGGTGCATAAGGGGAGAGATATGACAAAGTAAGGGATCAATTAAAATTTTGAGCACACAAGTAGGGGGAGCAAGCTCATAAACTTGGTGGATGCATTTGAATGTGCATTTCATATGTTTGCTTGCATGGCACAAGTTTTAAATTTCAATATTTATGCTTGCGTTATATATGCTAGTTATAGGATTGAACGATGAAATGAAAAACTAGCATGCATAGGTTAAGAAACTAGACTTATGTTTATTTTATAGAAACTAGACCCTAGCTTCTAATATTGATCTCATGGGGTATTCTAGTTTTTATGTATGTCTAGTTACTAATGGTGCTACGAATGGAATATTGGTGCACTCCGATTGGTATCACGCTTCAAAGGTCCATCACTTATACCTTAGCATCATTTGGTAGACATTGACTCCTACATTTCCTATCTAAACATATGTGCAAGCTACTATCCAAACTCTTAGCACATATGTAGGGGGAGCAATTGCTATCATTTAGGGTTCATGAAACTTGTCCATATCCTTTTACATATGGTAAATATGCTTGGGCAAGCAACATGGATTCAATTGAATTTCAATTCATATCTTTGTGTAAGGGTTGTCATCAAATATCAAAAAGGGGAGATTGAAAGCTCTTGTTTGATTTTGGTGAATTGATGAAACCCTAAGTGCTAACCTAGTTCATCTAAGTGATCATGAGATAGGTAGCATTATTCCAAGTGGTGAAGCAATGGTGAAGATCATGATGATGGTTATGCCATGGTGATGATTAAATGCTTGGACTTGGAGAAGAAAGAGAAAAACAAAAAGCTCAAGGCAAAGGTGAAACTTGATAGGAGCTTTTTTGTTTTGGTGATTGAGACACTTAGTGAGTGTGATCACATTTTGGATCGATGGTTGTACTATTAAGAGTGGTGAAACTCGTATCAAAATGCGGTTATCAAAGTGCCACTAGATGCTCTAACTCATTGCATATGCATTTAGGATCTAGTGGAGAGCCAACACCCTTGAAAATGTTTGTGAAAATATGCTAACACACGTGCACAAGGTGTACACTTGGTGTTTGGCACATTTGAGCAAGGGTGGAGAAGTTGGTGAAGTGAAGGAGGTGATGGTCACTGAAAAACAGTGACCGGACGCCGGTCACGTGGTGACCGAACGCCGGTCACGTGGTGACCGGATGCCAATCACGTGGTGACCGGACTCGGGGGAGCAGCGTCCGGTCATTTACAAATCCAGTGGTGTGCTCATGCTACTCTCGGCCTAAGATCGAACGCAGGTGACTGGACTCTGGCTAAACATTGTTCAGTGTCTGGTCCTATGGACGTGGCGGCACACAGAGAAGAGGAGGAGGAGCGGACGCACAGGCGCTTCCGGTCATGGTGGACCGGACGTGTCCGGTCAAAAAAAACCCAGCCCTAGTGCCTTACTGGAAACAACTGGACTCTAGTGATGGAGCGTCCGGTCACCTTAAGCAGTGCTTCCGGTCATAACTTAGCACATGGCGTGAAGCAGACTAGCCATTAAGATCGGGTGCTCAACATTTGAGGCTGATGACACATGGCAAGCATTGGGCGACCGGACGCTGGGGTCCTATGTCCGGTCAATCTGACTAGCGCGTCCGGTCAGCCCGTGTTTCACTGGATAGAGCTAATGGCTCTATTCATGAGGGCTCTCTATTTAAGCCCCATGGCCAGCTCAAGCTCACTCTCTTGACCATTTGCATTGACATAGCAACCTTGCGAGCTTAACCAAAGCCCTCCCACTCATCTCCATCATTGATTCATCATCTTTGTGAGATTGGGAGTGAATCCAAGTGCATTGCTTGAGTGTTTGCATCTAGAGGCACTTGGTGTTCGTGTTTTGCTGTGGGTTTGGCTTGTTACTCTTGGTGGTTGCTGCCACCTAGAAAGCTTGGAGCAGCGAGGATCATCGAGTGGAGGTTGGTGATTGTCTCCGGCTTCGATCGTGGTGATTATGAGGGGTTCTTGACCTTTCCCTGGCGAAGAGCCAAAAGGTACTCTAGTAAATTGCTTGTGGCTTGTGTGATCCTTATCTTATGTTGGTTGTGTGGCACCCTATTGAGGGTTTGGTGTGTGATGCCAATTAGCGCGTGAACCTCCAAGTGAGTGAATCACCACAACGAGGACTAGCTTGCCGGCAAGCAAGTGAACCTCGGTAAAAAATCATTGTGTCATCATTTGATTCCAAGGTGATTAGTCTTCATTGGTATTCATTCTTGTGATTGATTGGTTCATTCCTCGACTTGGTAGTATAACCATCTTGCTCTCTCTCTTTACATTACCACAAACTAGTTGTCAAGCTCTTTAGTGTAGCTAGTCGTGAGAGCTCGTTAGTTTGGTTAGTGTGGCTCTTTAATTAGCCTTTGAGAGCACACTTACTTAGTGTAGTGACATAGCCATTCTGTGGATAGAGACTATAGAAACTAGGATTGTGGTTGGTGGCTTGTATTTTTAGTAGGCTAGCGCAACACTTGCTTCGCCTCATATTTGTCTAACCGGTTTGCTAAGTGTTGTTGTAGAAATTTTTAATAGGCTATTCACCCCCCCTCTAGCCATTAGGACCTTTCAACAGGTTGAAGATCCTAGGCTTGAGGCCTTGTAGGACCATGTTGTTTGCGTGCTCGACCTGCCTATTCATGCAGGGTGCGCCACGGTGGCCCAATCAACGTGGATGTGGTATTCATCGCAGAATCTGAGGAACTTCATTCTGGTGAACTACGTGCCATTGTCCGTGATAATAGAGTTTAGGACTCCAAAGCGATGGACGATGTTAAGGAAGAATAGCATGGCTTGCTTAGACCTAATCGTGGAGATCGGTCGAGCCTCTACCCACTTTGTAAACTTGTCTACGGTGACTTGCAAGTGCATATAGCCCCCGGGCACCCTCTTGAGAGGTCCGACAAGATCGAGCCCTCAGACCATGAACGACCACATGATGGGGATCGTCTAGAGTGCTTGGGCCGGTAGGTGGGTCTGCCGAGCATAGTATTGACACCCTTCATAGGTGCGCACAATATGTTCAACGTCGGCTACCATGGTTGGCCAGTAGAAGCTTTGTCAAAATGCGATTCTGACTAGGGTTCTAGGTGCCGCATGGTGACCGCAGATCCCACCGTGGATATCGCTCAGCAACTTCTTCCCTTGTTTGATGGGGATGCAGCGCTGCAGGACCTCGGTGTGGCTTCACCTGTAGAGCTCACCATCAATAACGGCAAAGGACTTGGCATGATGTGCGAGCCGCCAAGCCTCGGTTTTGTCCGTCAGTAGCGCCTCATGGAGGAGATAGTCGAGGTAAGGCGCTCTCTAGTCGGCCAGAGGGTCGAGCTCTATCGCTGGATCCTCGTCAAGCTCCGTGACTTCAGGGTCAGATGGAGCCGATGGCTGGTTAGCCCCCGAGCCTAGGGTAGGCGGCCCGTCATTGACTTGTTCTAGCTCCTCATAGTAGACTGAGGGTTTGTACTGATTGCTGACAAAGACGCCTATCGGCACTGGCTCTCGGTCGGACACCACTTTCGCCAGCGCGTCGGCCGCCTTGTTGAGATGCCTCAGGATGTGATTGAGCTCGAGACTATCAAACTTGTCCTCCTGGTGTTGTGGCTACTTGATTCCTTCATCACTTGGTCGATGACCAGCTGGGAGTCGCCCCGAACGTCAAGCCATCGGATACCCAACTTGATGGCGATGCGTAGGCCATTGATGAGCGCCTCATATTCGGCCACATTGATGGAGGAGGGGAAATGGATGTGAACCATGTACCTTATGCATACTGTAGCGCCTTTCTTCATCAGTGATCCATTGAAGTACATCGTCTAGTACTCCTAGTGGATGACTACTGGTGGCATTTGGACCTCGGTCCACTCTGCAATGAAATCAGCCAGCACTTGGGACTTGATGGTCATCCGGGGGGCATATGAAATGCCCTATCCCATCAGCTCAAGTGCCCACTTGGTGATTCTTCCCATGGCATCCCTATTTTAGACAACCTCGCTGAGAGGGAAGGACATCACCACCGTCACTGGATGTGACTCGAAGTAGTGACGCAACTTTCATTTGGTGATGAGGATGGTGTACAGGAGCTTCTAGATTTGGGGGTAACGGGTCTTAGAATCAGATAAGACCTCGCTAATGTAGTATACGGGATGCTACACTTTGAGGGCATGTCCCTCTTCTTCTCACTCTACCACTAGGGCGGTGCTGACCACTTGCATGGTGGCCGCGATGTAGAGCAGAAGAGGTTCCCCATCGGTCGGAGGGACTAGGATCGGGGCCTTCGTCAGAAGCTGATTGACCGTGTCAAGTGCCTCCTGGGCCTCGGGCGTCCATTCAAAATGGTTGGCCTTCTTTAGGAGCCGATAGAGGGGGAGACCTCATTCGTCGAGGCACAAGATAAAGCGACTGAGCACGGCGAGGCACCCTGTAACTCGCTATACCCCCTTTATGTTCTGAATCGGGCCCATCCTTGTGATGGCCGAGATCTTCTCCTGGTTGGCTTTGATGCCATGCTCAGAGATGATAAAACCCAGTAGCATACCCCTTGGGACCCCAAAACGCATTTCTCGAGGTTGAGCTTAATGCTGTTTGCTTGGAGTTTTGTGAAGGTCTGCTCTAGGTCAGCTATGACCTAGTCATCCCATTTCGATTTGACTACGATGTCATCCATGTAGGCCTCAATGGTTTGCCCGATGAGGTCTCCAAAACATTTGATCATACAATGCTGCTACGTAGCCCCCATGTTTTTCAGACCAAATGGCATCGTAACGTAACAGAATGATCCGAATGGGGTGATGAAAGATGTCGCGAGCCGATCGAACTCTTTCATCATGATTTGATGGTACCCGGAGTATGCATTAAGGAAGCAAAGGGTTTCGCACCTTGAGGTTGAGTTGACTACTTGGTCTATGCGTGGCAAAGGAAATGGATCCTTTGGACACGCTTTGTTGAGACCCGTATAGTCGACACACATTATCCATTTCCCACTCCTTTTTCGTACCAGAACAGGATTGGCTAATCACTCGGGGTGGTATACTTCCTTAATGAACCCGCCCGCCAAAAGCTTTGCAATCTCTTCACTGATGGCCCTGTGCTTCTCCTCGTCGAAGCGACACAGGCGCTGCTTCATCGACATGGAGCCTGGCCTAATCTTCAAGGCATGCTCAGCAACTTTTCTTGGAATGCCTGGCATGTCCGAGGGTTTCCACGCAAAGATGTCTCTGTTGGCACGGAGGAAGTTGATGAGCGTGCTTTCCTATTCAAAGGAAAGCATGGTGCCAATGCGCACCACTTTGCCCTTGGAGCCGCTGGGGTATATGAGGACCTCCTTGGCGCCCTCATGAAAGCTCTAGTTTGGTTTTGGTGAATTGATGAAACCCTAAGTGCTAACCTAGTTTATCAAAGTGATTATGAGATAGTTAGCACTACTCCAAGTGATGAAGCAATGGTGAAAATCATGATGATGGTGATGGCATGGTGATGATCAAATGCTTGGACTTAAAAAAGAAGAAAGAGAAAAACAAAAAGCTAAAGGCAAAGGTGAAACTTGATAGGAACTTTTTTGTTTTGGTGATAGAGACACTTAGTGAGTGTGATCACATTTAGGATCGATAGTCATATTATTAAGAGAGGTGAAACTCATATCAAAATGCGGTTATCAAAGTGCCACTAGATGCTCTAACTCATTGCATATGCATTTAGGATCTAGTGGAGTGCTAACACCCTTGAAAACATTTGTGAAAATATGCTAACACATATGCACAAGGTGATACACTTGGTGGTTGGCACATTTGAGCAAGGGTAAAGAAGATAGAGTTGAAAAGGAGTTAGTCGCACTAGTCACAGAGTGACCAGACACATCCGAAATTGGGACCGGACGCGTCCGGTATTTTATCCAGTCTTGGGGTAGTCAGATAGAAGTGACCAGACATGTCCGGAATTAGGACTGGACACGTCTGATATTTGGACTTGAGGTGAGCGACTAAGCAAAAGTGACCAGACTCTGGCTCAGTGGAGTGACCGGACGTTGACGAGTTACTGTTTAGCGTTAGGTCAAAGTGATATAGCACAATGCAGGATTGCAAAGAGCGATTGGATGCGTTCGGTCGCCAAACCAAATGCGTCCGGTGTGAACTAGCAAGTCTTGGGTTTTCAGTGCAATAATTCATCGGAAGCTCGGAGCATCCGGTCCGGTGTGATCGAACGTGTTCGGTCGGCCCAGAGCGGCTCTGGGAGCTCTCTAGACTCGACCTGATGTTGCGTCTCCTGGGCCTGGTCATTTTCTAACAGCGCGTCCGAATCACGTAGTATTACTGTGCGTAGAGATAGCCATTAGATGCCAATGGCTAAACAATTTGAAAGGGACACATGATGATCAGGCTACGACCGGACGCGTCCAATCACCGTACCAGACACATCCGGTGCACATGACCTGTGCGTCCGATCGTCCACAGTCAGCCCAATAATTGAGCCAACGGCTCTATTGTTTGGGGGTGTCTATAAATATCGTTTGGCCAGCTCTAGCTCACTCTCTTGGCCATTTGCATTGACATAGCAACCTTGTGAGCTTAGCCAAAGCCCTCCCACTCATCTTCATCTTTGATTCATCATCTTTGTGAGATTGGGAGAGAATCCAAGTGCACTGCTTGAGTGTTTGCATCTAGAGGCACTTGGTATTCGTGTTTCACTGTGGGTTTGGCTTGTTTCACTGTGAGATTGGGAGAGAATCCAAGTGCATTGCTTGGAGCAGCGAGGATCGTTGAGCGGAGGTTGGTGATTGTCTCCGGCTCCGATCGTGGTGATTATGAGGGGTTCTTGACCTTTCCCCGGCAGAGAGCCAAAAGGTACTCTAGTAAATTGCTTGTGGCTTTGTGTGATCCTCATCTTATGTTGGTTGTGTGTCACCCTATTGAGGGTTTGGTGTGTGATGCTAATTAGCACGTGAACCTCCAAGTGAGTGAATCGCCACAACGGGGACTAGCTTGCCGGCAAGCAAGTGAACCTCAGAGGAAAAACCATTGTGTCTTGATTGTCTCCTTGGTATTCATTGGTATTCACTCATTGGTCACTTGCCACCACGGTATACCTCTCTACCACTCTCTTGTATTTCATTATACATTCACTTGGATAGAGCTAGTGGTAGTTAAGACTAGATAGTGTATCATTTAATTGTATTACTCTCACTAGGTTGATCACCTAGGTGTATATTAGTGACATAGCTTTGTTGTGATATATTAGAGATCATAGAAAATAGAATTGGGTAGGTGGCTTGCAACCCCAAGTATAGTGCTAGCGCAAAATTCGCTTCACCATCTTATTGACTAATCATTTGTCTTAGTGTTGTTGTAGAAATTTTTAATAGGCTATTCACCCCCCTCTAGCCATTAGGACCTTTCAAGAGGTATCGGAGTCATGGTCGCCGTGATTTGAGGCTTAACAACCTTCAGTGTAAAAATGGCTCAAATCAACAACACCAAGAAGCCACCCCAATTTGATGGCTCAAACTATTCTTATTACAAGGCTTAGATGACAACATATATCAAGTCAATCAATAGGAAAGTTTAGAAGGTGGTAGAGACCAAGATTGAGATAGAGGATCTGAAGAACCCCCATCGCCATCGAAGAAGTGCTTCTCCAAAACAATGACATTGCTCTTAGTGCCATTCATGATGCTATTGATGAGAGAACATTTGAGCAAATCAAGAACATTGAGATGGCTCATGAAGCATGAAAGAAGTTGGAGGAATCGTTTGAGGGCACTCAAGCCGTGAAGGGTGCCAAGGCATATATCCTCAAGGAGAAGTTTGCTAGTTTCAAGATGAAGGAAGATGAGAGTGTGCCGGAGATGTTCCATATGTTACAAGCGCTTGTCAATGATCTCAAAGCACTTAGTGAGAAGGTGGAGGACAAGGACCCTCCCATAAGTTCTTGAGATGCTTACCCTCAAGATTTGGCACATTGGTCACTATTCTAGTGAGGAGTGGTTTGGACACCATGACACCAAACCAAGTGTTGGGAGATATAATGATCAATGATACATATAGAGATGATGATGAGAAGAAAGAAAAAAAGGAGAAGAAAGATGAGAAGAAGGATGAGAAGAAGAAGAGTGTGGCATTCAAGGCCACATCATCCAAGGGCAAGGCAAAGCAAAAATCATCAAGTGAAGATGAAGACTTGAGCTTTGATGAGATGGATGATGAGAAGATGGCTCTCTTTGTCAAGAGATTTGGCAAGTTCATGATGAAGAAGGGCTACCGTGCTAGAAGAAAGAAGTCTTCATCCAAGAACAAGGAAGAATGAAGAAGGTGCTTCAATTGCAAAAGCAAAGATCATCTTGTTGCTCAATGCCCATACAATAGTGACAATGATGACAACAAGAAGAATAATAAGAAGGACAAGAAGGAAAAGAAAGAGAAGAAGGACAAGATGATCTTCAAGAAGAAGAAAAAGGGTGGTTCATATATGGTCACTTGGGATAGTGATGCTTCGTCAAGTGATGATGATGATAGTGATGATGATAAGACCACCAAGAAGAAGGCACTTGCAAGCATTGCTATCAATGAGAAGCCTTCTCTCTTCGACACTCCATCATGCTTCATGGCTAAGGCCACTAAGGTACAAACTTGTGATGATGGAAGCGATGAGGAACATGATAATGAAAATGAAAATGAAAGTGATAGTAATGATAATGAACCAACTAAGGAGGAACTACTTGACATGCTAGATGATGCTAAAGAACACTTTGACATTAAGAGAAGGGAATGCAAAAGCTTGCGTAAGGAACTAAAAGCCCTTAAACAAGCCTTTAGTGAGCTCAATGCATCTCTTGAGAGGCTAGAGGAAGCCCATGAGAAGCTTGGCAAGGCTCACAAGAAGCTTGAAAAGGCTCATTCCACTTTGCTTGATGAGCAAAATGAGAAGAAGCATGTTGAGACATGTAATGTAGGGTTAACTTGTGACCTAATTGATGAATCATTACATAAGCCTATCATTATTGCTCCCACTAACCCTTCTTGTAGCACTTCCACTTGCACCTCATCTAATAGTGATGGCTTCACATGTAATGCCTCACTAATGGTTAAGAATGAGACCCTCAAAAAGAATGTCAATGAGCTCACTCACACCTTGGCTAAGGCCTATGGTGGTGAGGACCACTTGCTTATGTGCTTGGGTAGCCAAAGAGCTTCTCTCTATAAAGAGGGATTGGGCTATAACCCCAAGAAAGGCAAGGCGGCCTTTGCTCCTCACAAGACAAGTTTTGTGAAGAACAATGGTCGGTTTTGTAGTAGTTGCAAGCAAGTTGGTCATAAAGAGCATGAGTGCAAGAACAAGAGCAAAAGTGCTAATGTATCCTCAATTAAGATTAATTCTTTCTATGTCCTTACTAAGGGTACAAATGGTGTGAAAGCTAAGTTCACTAGTACACCATGGATGGGCTCAAAGAAGAAAGCTATTTGGGTGCCAAAGAGCTTGGTCACTAACCTTCAAGGACCCAAGCAAGTTTGGGTACCTAAAAAGAATTGATCTTCTTTTGTAGGTCAATTACAAAGCCGAAGGAAGGCATTGGGTTCTTGATAGTGGGTGCACTCAACACACGATCGATGATGCAAGAATGTTCAACTCAATCAATACCAATGGCAATGATTGTTATGATAGTATCACATTTGGTGACAATGGCAAAGGCAAGGTCAAAGGGCTTGGTAAGATTGCAATATCCAATGACATGAGCATATCCAATATGTTGCTAGTAGAAAGCTTGAACTTCAATTTGCTATCCGTGGCTCAATTGTGTGATCTTGGATTCAAATGCATATTTGGGGCAGATGATGTAGAGATCATAAGTGTAGATGGCTCTAACTTGATCTTCAAGGACTCTAGATATGAGAATCTATAATTGGTTGATTTCAATGCTAGTGAAGCTGAATTATCTATATATTTGTTCACAAAGTCTAGCATGGGTTGGTTATGGCATAGAAGGCTTGGTCATGTTGGAATGAAACAATTGAATAGATTGGTCTAGCATGACTTGGTTAAAGGCTTGAAAGCTGTAGTGTTTAAGAAAGATAAGCTTTGTAGCTCTTGTCAAGCCGGAAAACAAGTTGGAAACACCCATCCTAAGAAAAGCATGATGAGCACTAGTAAAGCATTTGAGTTATTGCACATGGACTTGTTTGGGCAAACTCAATACACTAGCATTGGTGGTAACAAATATGGCTTTGTGATAGTGGATGATTATACTAGATACACTTAGGTATTCTTTCTAGCAGACAAAAGTGATGTGTTTGCAACATTCAAATCATTTGTCAATGGCATTCACAATGAGTTTGAAACAACCATGAAGAGAGTTAGAAGTGACAATGGTAGTGAGTTCAAGAACACTAGAATTGATGAGTTGTGTGATGAATTTGGAATTAGACATCAATTCTCGGCCAAGTACACTCCACAATCAAATGGCCTTGTTGAGAGAAAGAATAGAACACTCATTGATATGGCAAGGTCTATGCTTAGTGAGTACAATGTGAGTCAATCTTTTTGGGCCGAAGCTATCAACACGGCTTGCTATTGTAGCAACTGCCTCTATTGTCACCCATTGAAAGAGAAGACACCATATGAGCTCTTGAATGGTAGAAAGCCCGGCATTGCATATTTTTGGGTCTTTGGTTGCAAATGCTATATCTTGAAGAAAGGCACTAGATTGGGCAAGTTTGACAAGAAATATGATAAAGAATTCCTACTTAGATACTCAACTACTAACAAAGCATATAAAATTTGGAATTTGGATAGTGGTACTCTTGAGGAAGTTCATGATGTTGAATTTGATGAAACCAAGGGTTCACAAGAAGAGGATGAGAACTTAGAAGATGTTAGAGGCATTCAACTTTCAAATGCCATGAAGAACATGGATGTTGGTGAATTGAGGCCTAGGCAAGTGAATGATGATGAAGATGATCAAGTGCAAGTGCTCTCTAACTCAAATGTGCAAGATGATACAAATTAAGCTAGTACAAGTGGCTAGTGCATCATCTCAACCCAATGACGAAGAAAGTGCAAGCAATCAAGTTCAAATCCTCCAACCAACCAATATTGCAAGGGATCATCCATTGGACACTATCATTGGTAATATTTCAAGAGGTGTGCAAACTAGATCAAGATTGGCTTTATTTTGTGAGCATTTCTCATTCGTGTCATGCATTGAACCAAAGAACATAGATGAAGCATTAAAGGATGTTGATTGGGTGAATGCTATGCATGAAGAATTGAATAATTTCACAAGAAATCAAGTATGGGAATTGGTAGAGAGACCAAAGGGACACAATATGATTGGAACCAAATGGGTTTTTAGAAACAAGCAAGATCAAGATGGGATAGTAGTAAGGAACAAAGCAAGATTGGTAGCACAAGGATATACACAAGTTGAAGGTCTTGACTTTGGAGAAACATATGCCCCGGTTGCTAGACTGGAAGCAATTAGAATCTTATTAGCCTATGCTTGTGCCCACAACATCAAGCTCTATCAAATGGATGTCAAGAGTGCATTTCTCAATGGTTACATCAATGAAGAAGTATATGTTGAGTAACCTCCTGGTTTTGAAGATGACAAGAAGCTGGACCATGTGTACAAGTTGAAGAAGGCATTGTATGGCTTGAAGCAAGCACCTAGAGCATGGTATGAGAGATTGAGGGACTTCCTACTCTCTAAAGGGTTCATGATGGGCAAGGTTGGCACCACTCTTTTCACCAAGAAGATTGGCAAAGACTTATTTGTGTTGCAAATCTATGTTGATGACATCATATTTGGATCAACCAATCAAGACTTTTGTGAAGAGTTTGGAAAGATGATGGCTAATGAGTTTGAAATGTCCATGATTGGAGAGTTAAGTTACTTTCTTGGTCTTCAAATCATGCAACTGAAGAATGGTACATTTGTGAGTCAAGGCAAGTACATCAAAGACATGCTCAAGAAGTTTGGCATGAGTGATAGCAAAGCTATTAGGACACTAATGGGAACAAATGACAACTTGGATAGTGATGCAAGTGGTAATTTGGTGGATCAAAAATTGTATCGATCTATGATTGGAAGCCTACTCTATATGACCACATTAAGGCCGGATGTCATATTTAGTGTATGCAAGTGTGCAAGATTTTAAGCCTCACCAAGAGAAAGTCATTTGAAGGCTACAAAGAGAATATTGAGGCACTTGAAGTATACATAAAATGTTGGTTTGTGGTATCCCTAAGGAGCAAAGTTTGAGCGAGTTGGTTACTCCGACTCGGATTATGCGAGATGCAAGGTTGAAAGGAAGAGCACCTCGGGCACATGTCAATTGTTGGGAAGATCACTTGTTTCATGGTCATCAAAGAAGCAAAATAGTGTTGCATTATTATTCACCGAAGCCAAATACATATCCGCTGGTAGTTGTTGTGCACAAATACTTTGGACGAAGGCCACCTTGAATGACTTTGGAATCAAGTTCAAGAAAGTGCCATTGCTATGTGACAATGAGAGTGCAATCAAGTTAACCAACAATCCGGTTCAACATGCAAGAACAAAGCACATTGATGTCCGCCATCATTTCATAAGAGATCACCAACAAAAGGAGAACATTTGCATTGAGAGTGTAGGCACTGAAGATCAACTTGCCGATATATTCACCAAGCCATTATATGAGAAAAGGTTTTGCAAGCTAAGAAATGAGTTGAACATATTGGATTTTCTCAAATTTGTCCTGATGCACCTCCCCAGTTATATGACATGCCTCTCCTTCGAGCAATCCAAGGTAAAAGTTGATTGGCATGGCATACATCCTTGCTAAGGACATGTTTAGTGCATCTAGTCATTTTTCACATTTAATAGGCTCATTCATGAAAATCAAATGATTTTGATGTTTGTATGGTACCACTATTGCTTCTATGCTTAATTTGGCCTAGTGGTAGCATATGACATATTTGTGGGCTTGTAAATCTAGTGTTTGATCTAAAAAATGAGCTATAAGTGTTTAACTCAACATGGTACAAGATAACCCTTATTTGAAGGTGTGAAGAAGCTTGTCCTTGGATCAAACCGAGTTAAATATCTTTGGCAAGTGATCTAGATGGGACCAAATTTGGGAAAATGATCCTCACCTCATTGATTGACATTGATAATCTCAACCTATTTAAAATTAAACCTTTGAGGTCATTGATGACAAAGGGGGAGAAATACTGTATAAAGATAGTGAAAAGATAATAAAGGGGGAGAAATTGAGAAATTGACATATAATTGACATAGGGGGAGAGATATGACAAAGTAGGGGATCAACTAAAATTTTGAGCACACAAGTAGGGGGAGCAAGCTCATAAACTTGGTGGATGCATTTGAATGTGCATTTCTTATGTTTGCTTGCATGGCACAAGTTTTAAATTTCAATATTTATGCTTGCGTTATATATGCTAGTTATAGGATTGAACGATGAAATGAAAAACTAGCATGCATAGGTTAAGAAACTAGACCCTGGCTTCTAATATTGATCTCATGGGGTATTCTAGTTTTTATGTATGTCTAGTTACTAATGGTGCTAAGAATGGTATATTGGTGCACTCCGATTGGTATCACGCTTCAAAGGTCCATCTTTTATACCTTAGCATCATTTGGTAGACATTGTCTCCTATATTTCCTATCTAAGCATATGTGCAAGCTACAATCCAAACTCTTAGCACATATGTAGGGGGGCAATTGCTACCATTTGGGATTCATGAAACTTGTCCATATCCTTTTACACATGGTAAATATGCTTGGGCAAGCAACATGGATTCAAATGAATTTCAATTCATATCTTTGTGAAAGGGTTGTCATCAATTACCAAAACGGGAGAGATTGAAATCTCTAGTTTGGTTTTGGTGAATTGATGAAACCCTAAGTGCTAACCTAGTTTATCAAAGTAATTATGAGATAGGTAGCACTACTCCAAGTGATGAAGCAATGGTGAAAATCATGATGATGGTGATGGCATGATGATGATCAAATGCTTGGACTTAAAAAAGAAGAAAGAGAAAACAAAAAGCTCAAGGCAAAGGTGAAAGTTGATAGGAACTTTTTTTGTTTTGGTGATCGAGACACTTAGTGAGTGTGATCACATTAAGGATCGACAGCCGTACTATTAAGATGGGTGAAACTCATATCGAAATGCGGTTATCAAAGTGCCACTAGATGCTCTAACTCATTGCATATGCATTTAGGATCAAGTGGAGTGCTAACACCCATGAAAACATTTGTGAAAATATGCTAACACATATGCACAAGGTGATACTAAAACGACCTGATTTCCGCGAAGGAAAATCCATAGAGTCGAAGTGTAATAAGACCGTTGTAGATCATATTACCCAAATTCCAGTCGAATATCACATCCATACAACATAATATCAGAGTACAAATAGTGCGGATTTACATAAATTATTACATCGCCGCATTGGCGGAATCAAAAGTAGCATTCATTTAGAACAGCTTGAAGATAAGATCGCCAAACTCGAGCGTAGGAACGAACCCCTCAATCGTCAAACTCCTCAGAGCTATACTCCTTAGCAGAACCTGTTGTGCCAAAATTTATCAGTACGATTTGTACTGGCCACTCCCACCCTATGAGCATTGCTTTGTGGAAATTGGATGCAAGCTGGATATAATCAAAAGGAACCTATAAGGCTGGGGTTTCCTATGTATTAGCATATCAAGTATATAATAGTATAGTCAAGTTTTAACACCATTCTCACACACATTCCACCCCATTTCCGTCCAGAGCCAGGTTTTGATCCTGGGATCGATATACCACCATTTCCATATCATCACCATACCATCGCTCAGTCGATAGGCCAACTCCCTCTCGACACTGTCTCATGGCCCGTAGCCCCTGGCTACGACCAACACTCTCTCACGGGGGAAGAAGAGAAGGACTCATCTCGCTATCTAGTTTAAGCGAAACCTAGGAAAGGTCCATAGCCGACAAGTCGGCATATGTATCGATCGATCAACCATACACTCTGCAGAGGTTTTACATAACCACAAGATCTGCCTTCTTCGCTGACCGTCGTCAACTGGGCTAATTCCGGCCGCTTGCTAGCCTAGGATAATGCCACTCTACCATTCAGCCCTGGTACACCCCAAGTCTAGTGTGGGGTGGCTGACACTGTGAGTCATGAGCCAAGTCCACATGGTCTCCATGAAGTCTTAGAAGGGTGTGGGGGAAATCCTTCGCACCCCGTACCTCCTTGCACTGTCCGCTATCAACCTAGCAGTAGTGGCAATATCCTACCAAGTAGTCTGACCGTCCCGCACCATATAGGGTGAGTGGTACGTAAGGCTTCCCAGTGAGTCTGTGTACTAGTAAGTCCTTAGAGATGACCAAGCCAGAATGTCTTCATCAGGGTTTTACCGTGCCACCACAGCACCTCCACCCCGGGCTCCTCCCATCATAGGTTCACACCCAGGGCCACCTCATATCACCATTTACCCACCATAGGTATCCATTCTAGGGGTGCCTAGGTAGCACCTCACGGCAAGACTTGCCCTAGGCTCGTTGTATACTCCAACTTGGTCGACACAACCCTCACCCTCCACACACCCAAGTCACACACGCAGCACTCTCCCCATAGTCCAGATAACTCCAGTTTCCACCACGCATCAGTGTAGTACAAGCATAGTAGAAGTAATAAGCAATGAAATATAGCAGCAAGCGTGTGTCTAGCCTAATAGCAGGGTAAGCGGGGGTAAGGTTGCGTCAAGGTAAAGGCCATCAAGTAAGCATACTACCATGCAAGTCCTATCGTAGTGTGATTATAACAATAAAGTAAAGCAATAGCAGCTCTATATTAGCCATGCGTAATAGGTGCTATGAGATTCGGTGGGATGTGGCGCCTTCGGTGTAGTTGTCTCCGTACTCCTCACGGTACTCTCGGTCCTCGTCCGTCTAGTTCTCCTCCGAGTCTGCAAACGATCGCATTATAGTCGCGTTAGCGACGTCTATAGAATAGCACAAAAGCAATGAAAATTCAAAAGAGCCAAATGCACTCAATCATGGGTTCATTGCGTAGAGCTTGATTTTAGATGAATTTTGGTCCTGGTCTTGTATTTTTCTGAGTTCGTATGAATTAGTTATGAATTTCTGAAGTTTCAATCATTTCTGAAAATGGGAAAAGGCTGAATTAATATCGTGCTAACACATGTCACGCTCCTGTTGGTCCACATGGCATGCTAACATCAGAGGTGGGGTCCCACTGATGTCAGCTTGATGTCAGCATGACATCATCAACATCATCAGTTCCGACAGGTGGGGCCGGGGGCTCTTAGGTCACTGTCATGTGGGTTCGGTCAAAGTCAATCGTCAAGTCAACGGGCGAGTCAACGGTCATCGGATCACAGTTACAAACAGGTGGGGCCAGAGCTGCTGACGTCAGCAGCTGACGTCACCGTGACATCATCATGATGTCACCTCGGCTGTGTTTGTTACTGACAGGTGGGACCTGCATGATGTCATCATGACGTCAGCCACTGACAAGTGGGTCCAGAGTCTCTATGTCGCTGACATGTGGGCCCGATCAATCGGTCAACGTTGATCGGTCAACGGTCAACATAGGCCCGGCCTCGACTAGGCCGATTGGGCCGGATACGGGCTGGGCTTGGCCCGCCATGTGGTGCTCACTGGTGAGGCCACATTGCCCCTATGGGCTTTTACTGGGCCTGGGTCCACAGAATCGGTTCATGGTGGACCACCCTTCTACGATTCATGAACCGCACACCGAGTCCATGGTGGACCCGGTCCATCCTCCTTTTCTCTCTCCTAGCGCACTATGCGCCAGGTGCACCGCACCCCCGCCCTTTCTTCTCCTCTATTTTGATCGGACGGCGGCGTGGTGCTCGTCGATGGCGAGCTCGCCTAATTGGCGGCTCTAGTGGTGCTAGGGTGCAATTAGCTTGGGTGAAATCATCCCCTCGCCTCGACGAACACAATGGTGAGGTCAGAGTGACGGTTAGGGCTTCCCAAGGACTGGCCACGGCAACGGTGGCTCGGCTGCGGTGCATCGACGGTGGCTGGTCTGTGCGGTGGCTAGGAGCAGGCTTGGTGGGGTGCGTGAGCTCCCCGTGGCTCCGGTGGGTGTAGCAGGCAGGTTGAAGGGGTGCTAGAGGCTCCCGGTGGCTTCGGCCACGGTGACGGCCATGAAGGACGTGGTGGTGCTCCGGTGGGGTGCAGCGCATGCTAGACAGAGCACCAGCGGCCTTCTTCTCTTCTGTTGGTGCGCACGGTGTGTCCCGAGTCATCGTGGAGCCAGGCAGGGTGCAAATGGCGTGATTCTCATGGTGGTGCGGGCAAGGCGGCCTCGCCATGGCCGTGCTCTGGCCATGGTGAGCACGTGCATGCGTGCGATGCATATGCAAGGCATGAGCAGAGTGCTCAGCGCTGGCGTTCCCAAGCAGAGGGCTCGACGTCGCCCCCTTTCTTCCATTTGCTTTGCGTTTCCGTTTGGCTCAACAAGAGGGTTGGGGTGGTCCTTCTAGGCTACCGGTTGGCTAAGCCGGAGCAAGAGCTCGTGCTCCGACGTGGTACATTCATGGCATCCTAGAGGCTAGGAGTGGTCTCAGCGAAGTGTGCTCATCGTGGGGAGTTTGAAGGCGGTGGCGGTGCCGTGTAGTGGTGGCCGTGCAGCTTCCGGGACAACGATGGTGGTGCTCCCTCCTTCTTTGGCTCCGGCAGCGGTAGGGCCCTGGTAGTGGCGGCGGCGTCCTTCTCCGCGCCTCTCCTTCTCCTCTCGTCCCTCGGCTTAGTGTGTTGGTGCGAACCGCACGGCGGCAGCGAGGCGAGGTGAGGCGCTAGGGTTCTGGGCTCCTCGTTTTATAGGCGAAGCTCCACTGCCCACCGATGGCGGACGAGGGCGGACGGCAGATGATGCGTCGAGCGCATCGGACGGTCCTGGTGTGCAGGGTTGGTGGCGTAGGGGTTGCGTGGGCGTGGCTCCAAGGGAATAAGGTCATGTGATTTGCGTGACCCTGGGCCCGCACCTACTGCTTCGGTTGGGGCTCGGTCAGGAGGAGAGGCTGGCATGGGGAGGAAGAAGACCCTGTTGCTGGGGTGGTTGATGCGCGGGGTCCAGTTGGCAGTGGGTGCAGCTCAGGCGCATCGCGACGCGGTGAAGCGGTACGGGCTGGCAGGTGGGACCCGACGGTCGGCGTCTACGCGCACGGGTGGCGAGGTGAAGCTAGGCCGGCTTCGTGGGCTGCGTGCACGAGTGGGAGGGCAGGCGGGTTGGCTCGCAAGGCCGAGCAGGCCTAGGCTGCTGCTGCTCCCTATTCTTTCCTTTCTCTTTTTTTTATTCTTTTTCTATTTTGTTTTCCTTTCTCTTTTATTTGTTGCCAATTTGTTTAGGGTTTGATTTATTTAGTCTCATAATTATAGTTACAATACCTTCATTTTGGTTTGGGCAAGAGTTTAGGGCTTATATGTGGAGTCCACATACTTAGGTGGCACTTACTTAATTAATTAATTACATAGGTTGTTGCTTTTATTTGCACAACAAAAAGGGCAATGAGAACCAACTCATAATTTGGTATTAAGCACATGCATGATTTATTTGTTAGGAATTTAAACATGTATGATAAGTGACATACTTTGCATATGAAAATGAGTAATTAGGTTACAACTAAATGCAAACTAGGGTTTGACTTCTATATGTCACTCAACACCACATGGGGTTTTGAAGAAAAAATTTTGTAGTTGGAATTTTTGGTGTGTGGATTTTGGGGTTGTTACAGTCCTACCCTCTTAACAGAATCTCATCCCCCGAGATTAAAGCGGAACATACCCTTCGAAGAGATAAGGATATTGTAGCCGGAGGTCATACTCTTTCTCCCATGTTGCTTCTCTCTTAGTGTGATTGCTCCATTGGACCTTGCACATAGGAATAGTTTTGCTTCGGGTTTCTTTGGTATCTCTACCCAGAATTCGGATAGGATGTTCTTTATACTCCAGAGTATTCTGGATGTCAAGTGTATCAGTTGGGATTACTTCATCGGGCACTCTCAAACACTTGCGTAGCTGTGAGACATGGAATACGGGATGTACACCCGCCAATTCCTCGGGTAGCTCAAGTTTGTAAGCGAGTTTTCCAATCCTCTTGCGGATCTTGTATGGCCCAACAAATCTAGGGGCGAGCTTTTCTTTCACATGGAATCTGACAGTTCCACGTAGTGGGGATACTGTAACACCCTAGGTGTTTGGCTTCTACTTATTGCATGTCATTTCATAAACATGTGCATTATCCATGTCATCATGCCATTATCATTGAAACATTCATATGCAACATTTTAAATTGTATGTGTTTCATGCTTGACTGCTTAGAGTGGTAGTAATGAAACATGTGAATGTAACATGAAACTCTCATACTTGGAAACATGGCAATATGGTAGTAATGTGGCAATTATAAAATGACAACAAGGTCTTGAAACATGGGAAACATTTCATTGCAACATATGAGTAAATTACTTGTTTTGACTGTTTCATCACATGTGATCAATTGAAATGGTATAACAATTGGGTAAAGCGATTGATCATGGTCTAATACACCTTAACTACACTTAGGGTAATTGTTTGGACATTGTTCATGTGGACCAAAATGACCAAATTGCCCTTTAGGAGAGGTTTGACTTTTAATGACCCTTAGAGTGACACTGTTTGACTGATTCAAAAGTCCAACTTAGAGACTTTGCATGGCTATGCACTCTTTACAAAAGTTGTAGCTAATTTATCAAGGAACAAAAGTTGTTTTATGACCAACCCATGAAAATATGTGGAACATGGTCAAACATGGACCACAAGTCAGAATTTCAGACTGATTTCATACTTAGAAATTTTCCTAAGTCTTTATGTGTTTTGCAGCTTTGTGTACCCAACTGTTTCACCTTGTATCTCCCTAACAGAGCCAAACCAGCTCGAGCTCCAATAACAAGAGTTGTAGTTCATATATAGATGATCAACTTTGTTAACTATGGCATAGTCTAGATCGTCACGGTTTAGGAGAAAATCACCGTTAAACTCGCTGTGTCAGTCACCTTCGATGATCACTGAATCGCTGTTTTTAGAAATCGGTCAGTGACCGTCATGGCCGACCAGCTCAGGCGACGTTCACCGCATGGCGTTCATGCACTGCCAAGGTCACCACGTCGCGCGTCCGCACTCCAGAAGAGGGCCAGCGCCTGCTGAACGCGCTCGCCGCTCCATTTCTCCCTCTCGCCTTCTCCACGCGCAGCGCCGTGTTCACAGCAGCCGCCCGCCATTGCCGACCGAGCGTCGCCGCCGTCGTGCGTGCACGCCACTACGAAAACGCGTTGCCCCGTCCGCTTGTAGCCTCGCCGTGGTCTCCTCTACCTTCTCCACCCCACCATCGAGTCAATCGAGCCTCGGTAAGGGCCAATCGTCGGCTTTCCTTCCACCGCCGCCATGGCTGTTCTCGCCGGAGATGGCGCTCCGCGCGGCCAGCTCTCCTCGCGCCATTGCCATCCCTCCTCTGCCTTGAGCTAGGTCCGGTGCACCCTACTGAAGCCTGTAGAGCCAACCGTTAGGGCTGCGACGCCGTAGCGTCGTCGGAGCCGGCCGTGCAGTGGCCGGGCGTCGCCGTGGCCATCGCCACCCCCCTAGTTGCGTCAATAGCTGCGAATAAGGGTTCCCCTAGGTCCGCTAGGATGAGGCAAGCACGTAGACACCCTTGCCTTCGCCAGAGAAGCTACCGGCGACGAGCTTCGCCGCCGTCTCCTTCTCCTCCCCTGCCTGTCTCGCTGTCACGCGGGACCCGGCTATCAGCCGCCGAGACTGAGGCGGGAGCCCAGCGTGGGCCGTGCCGCGTCTTGGGTCGCGCCTGTACGCTTCGCGGGCCGCTGTTCCTTCGGGCCGGCCCAACTGTGGCTGAGTTTTGTTTTCGTATTTTGTTTTGCTTTATTATTTCACAGATTTGTGTTGTTATTCAAAAATATGTAGTTCCTAGTATATAGATCCAAATGATGTGGTTCTAATTTTGTTGAGTTCCTAGTAATGTCTAGTATTTAATAAAAATATTATATGAGCACATGTTTTAGAAATTTTGGATGAATTAAATATGACTTTGAAATGTGTTTTTAGATGCCTACAAACTTGTTTGAATTTTAACTTGAGTTTCTATGGTCCAAAAATTATGAAATTTTGTGGGTCATCTATTTTTGCTTAGTAGAAGGTATGGTTAAAATTTCAGAGCTAGTGCATGTGTGGTTTTTGAGTTATAGAATTTCTTTTTATTAATGGATGGATCTTGTGTGAATTTTCATAAATTTTCTATAGATCCAGTAAAGGTAAAATTTGGTGAGTAAGGTTCTTATGCTAGAATGATGTTAGGAAAAATGTGAAATCTATTGCTTGACACTTTTCATTAGGGTTTCCTAATTATGCTCAAATTAGACATGTCATCTGTTATTTTGGATACAGCAAGTTATGTTTGTCCTATGGCTTTGAAATTTTTATTATGGTCTATGTGCAGCATGAGATAGCTACTGTAATTTTTGTAGATTTTTATGAATAGTTTTACTATATGTTGCTTAAATCACCTAATTAACTAAATAAATTGAAAAAGGATATTAAATAATTTATTTAGAAGTTGGCACTATACTTTCTGATGTTTCTTAGGTATGAAAAACAAGTTGGTAAACTTGGTTTGATCAAAGTATGCTTTTGCACAATCATTAAATAATTAAGTTAGTAACCCTGTCATTTCTGGACAGATTCTAGGTTTACTGGAATTTGATTTAGTTAACTTAAGAATCATGCTTTGGTGTTTACAAATGTTTTGTAGAGAATTTCATAAGCTTTCCAGAATATCCTCATACAAGTCATTTGGATTTATATAACTCTGGTTATGATTGAATTAAGTAACTACTGGTTTGCATATGAAGCTTTAACTGTTATTTTAAGTATGTCTTTACTATTTCTAAGTTTGTGGTAATGTTCCTAGGTGTTAGGCCTTTAACTGAAGATGAGCATCTTTATCTTAGGTTATGCAAGTTAGGTAAGTGATCTTGTTCTTTAAGTTTAGTTAGATACATGCTTAAAGTGATTTGAATAGGGCTAGTCTTACTCGGTAAACGAGTGTCCAGTAATGCGTTCGTAAACACTTACTGCGATCCATTCATCATGAGCATCATGTCATACCTTATGCATCCATGGTATTTATCTTTTGCATCGGCATGCAATAGGTGTACCGGAAGGAGTGACCCTGCTGGAATTCGAGGAACCGAGCGAGCAGCAGCAGCCGACACCGGAGATTCAGGAGGAGCAGCCTTCAAGAGAAGTGCCAGACGAGGTCGCCGTTGAGTGCCCAGATCACCGTCTGTGCAACTTTGTGAAAGGCAAGCCCCAGAGCATACTAAGCCTCCTAATTTCTGAAATGCAGTTACATTATTATTATATATCTATATATATATTGTTGCATTAGGTTTAGGTGTTGGATGCAAACACTTGCTGCATTGGTTATCTAATCCTTGTCCAGATATTGATACCCTGAATCCTATGTAGCTCAGGTTCGTGTAGTGCTTAGCCCTGCTTAAACACGGTAGAAGTCAGGTGATTTCCTGTCACCTGTGAGATATAGGAAGATACATGTGGCACGGTTGGCTATATTTGCTATCGTGGAAAAGAACCAGTCTTAATTTGAAATGAAGACCGGACGGAGGCTTGCCGGTTTGCAGTGACTCTGTCTGCGTCGCTTAAGGACTGATTCTTGGAGTCTTTCCTGTTCATGTTGAACGCATGCCTCTCTCTTAGTTGGCCGGCCTGAAGACCGACCGCGAAGCCGAGTAGCTCACCTCAGGCCAGGAGTCGATAAGTATAAAGTGCGCCTCGGAAAGGAGCCGTAGGCGTGAGTCCAAGGGCAGGTGATTTAAAAGTCCTGATCGTCCTGGCAGAAGGGTAATCTCTGAGAGTGCTGGCGCTGATCGAACCCGCGAATTTGGTTCCTGAGATGTACCAAAGGTAACCCACGGCTACCCTTGCTAAGTATGCCAGGGTGAGAGTTAGGAATACCCCCTCAGCTGAGTTGTAATTCGATTCGAGTTGCCGTGTCTCCCGGTTAGTGAGAACTTGACGGGCTTATCTCCAATGTAGATACACTTAATAACTTGATGGTTCGGAAATGATGATATGATGATGACAGCCTTGTTATACCTGCTATGGTTAATACTGTTTGCTCCTAATAAGTGAGTGCTCTAGTATAGGTGCTAATCTAGTGGACAGGTAAATAATGATAAGCTTGATGCTAAGTTTAAATTGGTTACTATAATCGTAAGCTCTTTTATGCAACTGTGTCAAGCTAGCCCACCTGAAAAGCCTTGCATGATCCTTGGTGTTTTTTTTTATTTCTGGTTTTAATGGGTAAGTCTAGCTGAGTACCTTCTCGTACTCAGGGTTTATCTCCCACCTGTTGTAGATGACCAGTTCTACTTTGGTTGCTGCAAGTACTGCCTTCTCCCAGCTGGGGATGAAGACTAGACCATTGGGCGCAGTTTCTACTAGTTCTCGTACCTGATAATGCTTTTGCGGGACATGACTCAGACTTGGCAATGTATTTGAAAACGATGAGGTTTTGTACTAAACTATGTTGCTTCCACACACTCAAACTTGGTTTGTAATATTCTCTTTCAACTCTGATGGATGTAATCCAAATGCTACTTATGAAATGTTGTAACGGATGATGTGTTGTGTTGAATCACTACGATCTTGGTTTGTATGTCGAGAGTTGGTTGAAATCCTTCGTGATTTCTGGACTACCGGGATTATGGGAGCTTAAGTACTGGAATTTGATCGCTTCGGTGATTGTTTTTGTACTTACGTTCTTATGATTTGGTCGGTTCTGTTACAGCTGGCATCAGAGCAAGATTCGACACTAAACATGTCATTTGTGTATTTAAAACAAAAGTATTTGTGAAAATACTAAATTAAATACTAAGTATTGCCAGTGGTCATATCCCTTATGCCCAAATAAGGACTCTTAGGTGGCTTATTAAAGTACTAACTTGGGGGTTCCTGCTTGTTTCTGTTTCGTCGTCCATACGGCGTGCTATTGTATGGATGCCATCCGCTTAGGTGGTAATGTATGGATCCAAATACCTCTACGCTCTGGTAAGTGGAGAGTTGTGAGAGCATGACCGTCCAACCGTCGGTCTAGGGGAGAGTAGTTGTGGTTGCTCGCATACTTACATGTTTGATCATGTATCTATGAGAGTACTTAAATGTGGGTATCTCTGACGGGTAGCTGTGATACTAGAATATATGCATCAGAGGATGTATGTATGAAAGTATTTAGTTTACTGCTTGTTTTCTATGATTTTTGGGAAATTATTGGGCTGAAATGAATTTTTCTGCAGGTACACTAACAACGTATCGTTGTAGATCGACTAGCTACCGTGTATGAGAGAACGTATGTATGCCACCGTATATTTCGCTAGCCTTTAAATTTTTCTAGGTTTGTGAGGACGTATGGATCGTGCATGCATCATGTTCAAGCATACATGGCATTTCTAGCATTATCCCCTCCCTTAAAAATTTGATTGTCCCGACTAATTAAATTTCGTATCCCTTAAATGATCCTCCCCTTACGTTGCAACTTTTTGCTATAGATGGCGCGCACGAAACACACTGCTCGCAAGTCCGCTGGAGGCAGGGCGCCTCGTCACCGTTTAGCTCCTCGTGAGCCCCGTCCTGAGCCTACTGAGGTGGAAAGGCTGAGGACAGAGATGGCCCGGGTGACCGCTGAGAGGAATGCGGCTCAGCACCGTTTGGAGCAGGTAACACAGGAAAGGGACCAAGAGACCCTTGAGGTTCAGAGGTTGACAGTTGCTCACCGCAACTGTGAACGCATGTTGATTCACGTGATGAACCAATGGAATGAAGCCTGGCACGAAGAGAATGTGTTGAGAGCGTGACAGATGGAGCTAGAGCAGCAAGTGGCAGTTGCTGAAGAATACAATGACAATCTCCATGAGGAGGTCCACCTGTTACACAATCAACTTCACCCTCTCCTGCCACCTGATGATGAGGATGAGATGGGTTCTGGTGTCATCATGGCTGAAGGTGATGATGACATGGAGGTCAATGGACCTGAGGATGTTCCACCTGATGAGGAGGAAGATGAGGAGTTAGAGCCTGCTAGTGATGAAGATGGAGGAGAGATCTTTGACACTGACTCCGAGGACGATGCGTAGTTTAGCTTACTACTTAGCTAATGCGCTAAATCTAGTCTTTTGTTGATCCTCATGCATGAACGAGTAGCTTTGTAGCAAGTTAAGCGTTGGGATGTAATATCGAACCCTATGTTACCTTTGATGTAAGTTGGAACCACTATGGCTTGGATGTAACCTATCGAACGTATTATGCTCCACGTATGTGAGCTTTTGTGGAATTTCGTCTTTGCGGTCTATGGATCTCATTGTTGGTTAAGTTCATCGCAATTATGTGTCAATTGATGCGCTTGATGAGTTGTGTGATTGTGATGAATGATTGTGCCTCTGTTGATTATAGAAATGCATTCTCTCCAATGGAATCAGTTTGGCATAATTATATGATTCATCTACAAAAATTTCCACATCGTCAGTGCTCATTGGCTATACCTTTTGCAGATGGCTTATAACCTTCGTCGCGGTCGTAACATGGGAGATGAGGAACAACCACCTCCTCCACCGCCCACACCAGCTGAGCTAATGCAGACAGTCGTGGAAAGTCAGCGCATGCTAGCTGAGGCTATGCGCCAGATGGCTAACCATGAGGATCGGCATGTCCACCAGGGACCTGAGCCGAACCAGTACAGCAGCTTTAAGGACTTCATGGACACAAAACCTCCTATCTTTCGTGAGGCAGAAGAACCCTTACAAGCGGATGAATGGTTGAGCACGATAGAGCAAAGGTTTGGATTGCTCCGTTTAACTGAAGGCATGAAGGCTTCGTATGTAGGACACCAGCTCTAAGGCCCTGCAGGCATCTGGTGGACCCATCACAGGACCACCTTCCCTGCTAATGTTGAGATAGTTTGGGACCAGTTCCAGACAGCTTTCAGGGGACACTTTATCCCTCCTGGTCTCATGGCCATTAAGCATACTGAGTTTATGAAACTCACCCAAGGCAACAAGAGTCTCAATGAGTACCTTCAGGCATTCAACAACCTGGCAAGGTATGCTCCCGAGTTCGTCGATACCGATGCAAAGAGAATAGCTAGCTTCAAGAGGGGACTTTCCCCAAAACTGATGAAGTCAATGGGCAACTGCAAGTGTGTCACCTTCAATGAGTTTATCAGTGACACCCTAACTCAGGAGAATAATGACAAGATTTATGCTGCTTCCAAGAACCGTAAAAGGAACTTTGAGGCTGGTGCTTCCCAGTCCAAGGCTCCAATGGTATCTAAGACCCCGTACCATTCACCCAATGCTAATGTCCAGTACCGCCCACCTCAGAAGAAGAACCAAGCTAAAACCGGTTTCCGCAAGGGGTATACAATTTCCTTGCCGAAGAATACCTCGGGGCAGGGTAGCTCCAATGTTCCACCAGCAAACAGGCCGTGCTGGAACTATAACCAGCCTGGTCATTGGGCAAACAGATGTCCCCATCCTCCCAAGAATGCTCAAGGAAACGTCCGTCAGGGGCGTGTTCACTATACTACAGTGGAGGAAATTCCTGCTGGTGAAGTGGTCACCGCTGGTAAGTTTCTTGTTAATGATCACCCTGTAGTTGTGCTCTTTGATTCGGGTGCTTCGCATTCCTTTATGAGCTCTACTTTTGCATCTGAGCATAATATGAATGTGATTACAATTGTCAAGGGTGGTTATTGTATTAGTGCTGCTGGAAGTAATATCCTGACTAACCAAGTAGTTAAAGATGTAAAGATTGAGATTGGGGATCGAGAGTTCCTTACGGATCTTGTAGTTCTACCAGGGGTAGGAATTGATATAATCCTAGGAATGAAGTGGATGAGCGGGAATGGAGTGTTAATCGATACCTCAACCCGTGTGGTAATGTTGAGGGATCCTGTGGATAAGAAAGGTTTTCTAGTGCAGTTACCTCGTGATATCTCTATCCACAATATAGCCAATGTTACCCTAGCCAAAGCCATTAAGGATCTACTAGTTGTCTGTGAGTTTCCAGATGTCTTTCCTGATGACTTGCCTGGATTACCTCCGGACCGTGAGGTAGAATTCAAGATAGAACTCATTCCGGGTACAGCCCCTATTTCTCGAAGGCCCTATAGAATGCCACTCAATGAGTTGGCTGAGCTGAAGAGTCAGTTGAATGAGCTATTGAAGAAAGGTTTGATTCGGCCTAGTTCATCTCCTTGGGGTTGTCCGGCCATCTTTGTGAAGAAGAAGGATGAATCTTTACGCATGTGCGTGGATTATCGCCCCCTTAATGCTGTGACTATCAAGAACAAATACCCTCTTCCTCGCATTGATATTCTGTTTGATCAGCTCTCCAAAGCTAAGGTATTCTCCAAGATCAATTTGAGGTCTGGCTACCATCAGATCAAAATTCGTCCTGAAGATATACCAAAGACAGCTTTCTCTACTCGTTATGGCTTGTTCGAATACCTCGTCATGTCATTTGGGTTAACAAATGCTCCGGCACACTTTATGTACCTGATGAATTCTGTATTCATGCCGGAATTGGACAAGTTTGTCGTCGTGTTCATTGATGATATCCTTGTATATTCTCAGAATGAAGAAGAGCATGCTGAACATCTGAGAATTGTTTTAACTCGGTTACGTGACAACCAGCTTTATGCTAAGTTCAGCAAGTGCGAGTTTTGGTTGAACAAGATACCTTTTCTAGGTCATGTATTATCTGGTGATGGAATTTCGGTTGACCCTACTAAGGTGCAAAAAGTCCTTGAGTGGAAGGCACCTACTACGGTCACAAAAGTCCGAAGTTTCCTGGGATTGGCTGGCTATTATCGTCGCTTTATCCCGGATTTCTCAAAAATCGCCAAGCCCATGATTCGGCTACTTCAAAAAGATGAGAAGTTTTTGTGGACTCCAAAGTGTGAAGAGGCTTTCCACACTTTGCGGACCTTACTAACCTCTGCTCCTGTATTGGCACAACCTGACATCGAGAAGCCTTTTGATGTCTACTGTGACGCATGTGGCACCGGTTTGGGGTGTGTTCTTATGCAGGAGGGCCGAGTAATTGCTTATGCTTCGTGCCAGCTCCGAAAGCATGAAGTCAACTATCCTACCCATGACTTAGAGCTAGCCGCAGTTGTTCATGCCCTGAAGATTTGGAGACATTACTTGCTGGGCAATGTGTGCAACATCTACACTGACCATAAAAGCCTCAAGTACATTTTTACTCAACCCGAGTTGAATATGCGTCAACGACGATGGTTAGAATTGATCAAAGACTACAACCTTCAAGTGCACTACCATCCTGGTAAGGCAAATGTTGTTGCTGATGCCTTAAGCAGAAAGGCCCATTGCAATTCTTTAGTTAGTGAATACTTTCATCTGGCACACCTCCTTCATCCTGTAGTACTCCACAATATCACTGTGGATTGCTCTCTTAGAAGTCGAATTATCAAACTCCAGAAGACGGATGTGGGTGTATTTCACATCAAGCGGAAGATGAAAGAGAAAGAGACCAAGCACTTTAGGGTCGATGACAAGGGAATTCTCTGGTTTAATGATAGGCTTGTGGTACCCAAAGATAAAGAACTTAGAAATCAAATCATGGATGAAGCCCATTCTTCTAAATTGTCCATCCATCCTGGTAGCAGTAAAATGTATCAAGATCTCAAGCTGTATTATTGGTGGACCAAGATGAAGAAAGAAATCGCAGCTTACGTGGCTAGGTGTGATAACTGTTGCAGAGTCAAGGCTATTCACATAAGGCCTGGACTATTGCAGCCACTCTCTATTCCTGGCTGGAAGTGGGAAGAAATTAGCATGGATTTTATTGTTGGACTACCCACTACCAAAAAGGGTTGTGATTCCATCTGGGTTATCGTAGATCGTCTAACTAAATCTGCTCACTTTATTCCGGTCAAGTCTACCTATCATCCTCATAATTATGCTGAGATTTATTTTCAACAAGTGGTACGTCTCCATGGTGTACCCAAATCCATTGTTTCTGATAGAGGACCTCAGTTCACAGCTCGCTTTTGGGAGTGCTTACATCAGAATCTTGGCACTCATCTAATCCGCAGTTCTGCCTATCATCCGCAAACATCAGGACAGACTGAGCGTGTTAATCAAATTCTTGAAGACATGCTTAGAGCTTGTCTTATCTCTTGCAAAGGCTCTTGGGAAGACTGGTTACCTCTTGCTGAATTCTCTTATAACAACAGTTATCAAGAGAGTATCAAAATGGCTCCTTTTGAAGCTCTTTATGGCCGCAAGTGTAGAACTCCTTTGAACTGGGTGGAACCCGGGGAAAGAAGATTCTATGGTATTGACTTTGTAAAAGAAGCCGAAGAACAAGTCCGAACTATACAGAAGAATATGACTGCCGCACAGGCTACACAAAAGAGCTATGCCGGCAAGAGAAGAAAACCTATTGAGTTTGAAGTAGGTGATCATGTTTATTTGAAGGTATCCCCTATGAAAGGAGTCAAGCGTTTTGGAATTAAAAGGAAGCTTGAGCCTCGATATGTTGGACCC
Organism: Miscanthus floridulus; assembly: GCF_019320115.1. NCBI lineage: Eukaryota > Viridiplantae > Streptophyta > Magnoliopsida > Poales > Poaceae > Miscanthus > Miscanthus floridulus. Next base: position 98,690,300 of record NC_089597.1, read on the forward strand.
TACCGCATTATCGAGAAAAGTGGAAGAGTAGCATATAAGCTCGATCTACCACGTGAGATGGGAGCTATATTTCCGGTATTCCATGTGTCCCAGCTGAAGAAGTGTCTTCGTATTCCTGAGGAAAGAATAGCAACAGGGAAAGTCAACTTGAAATCTAATCTTTCTTATGAGGAAAAGCCCGTGCAAGTCCTGGATACTCAAGAAAGAGTGACTCGTACACAAGTAGTTAAATTATACAAGGTAGTTTGGAGTAATCATAGTGAACGGGATGCAACATGGGAGCGGGAAGATTATCTAAAAGAAAATTATCTGGCTTTCTATATTAAATGGTACGCTTTCCAAATCTCGGGACGAGATTTTTCTAAGGGGGGAGGGCTGTAACACCCTAGGTGTTTGGCTTCTACTTATTGCATGTCATTTCATAAACATGTGCATTATCCATGTCATCATGCCATTATCATTGAAACATTCATATGCAACATTTTAAATTGTATGTGTTTCATGCTTGACTGCTTAGAGTGGTAGTAATGAAACATGTGAATGTAACATGAAACTCTCATACTTGGAAACATGGCAATATGGTAGTAATGTGGCAATTATAAAATGACAACAAGGTCTTGAAACATGGGAAACATTTCATTGCAACATATGAGTAAATTACTTGTTTTGACTGTTTCATCACATGTGATCAATTGAAATGGTATAACAATTGGGTAAAGCGATTGATCATGGTCTAATACACCTTAACTACACTTAGGGTAATTGTTTGGACATTGTTCATGTGGACCAAAATGACCAAATTGCCCTTTAGGAGAGGTTTGACTTTTAATGACCCTTAGAGTGACACTGTTTGACTGATTCAAAAGTCCAACTTAGAGACTTTGCATGGCTATGCACTCTTTACAAAAGTTGTAGCTAATTTATCAAGGAACAAAAGTTGTTTTATGACCAACCCATGAAAATGTGTGGAACATAGTCAAACATGGCCCACAAGTCAGAATTTCAAACTGATTTCATACTTAGAAATTTTCCTAAGTCTTTATGTGTTTTGCAGCTTCAGGTACCCAACTGTTTCACCTTGTATCTCCCTAACAGAGCCAAACCAGCTCGAGCTCCAATAACAAGAGTTGTAGTTCACATATAGATGATCAACTTTGTTAACTATGGCATAGTCTAGATCGTCACGGTTTAGGAGAAAATCACCGTTAAACTCGTTGTGTCAGTCACCTTCGATGATCACTGAATCGCTGTTTTCAGAAATCGGTCAGTGACCGTCATGGCCGACCAGCTCAGGCGACGTTCGCCGCGTGGCGTTCATGCGCTGCTAAGGTCACCACGTCCCGTGTCCGCGCTCTAGAAGAGGGCCAGCGCCTGCTGAACGCGCTCGCCGCTCCATTTCTCCCTCTCGCCTTCTCCGCGCGCAGCGCCGTGTTCACAGCAGCCGCCCACCATTGCCGACCGAGCGTCGCCACCGTTGTGCACGCACGCCACCGCGAAAACGCGTTGCCCCGTCCGCCTGTAGCCTCGCCGTGGTCTCCTCTACCTTCTCCACCCCACCATCGAGTCAATCGAGCCTCGGTAAGGGCCAATCGTCGGCTTTACTTCCACCGCCGATGTGGCTGTTCTCGCCGGAGATGGCGCTCCGCGCAGCCAGCTCTCCTCGTGCCATTGCCATCCCTCCTTTGCCTTGAGCTAGGTCCGGTGCACCCTACTGAAGCCCGTAGAGCCAACCGTTAGGGCTGCGACGCCGTAGCGTCGTCGGAGCCGGCCGTGTAGTGGCCGGGCGCCGCCGTGGCCATCGCCACCCCCCCTAGTTGCGTCAATAGCTGCGAATAAGGGTTCCCCTAGGTCCGCTAGGATGAGGCGAGCACGTAGACACCCTTGCCTTCGCTGGAGAAGCTACCGGCGACGAGCTTCGCCGCCGTCTCCTTCTCCTCCCCTGCCTGTCTCGCTGTCACGCGGGACCTGGCTGTCAGCCACCGAGACTGAGGCGGGAGCCAAGCATGGGCCGCGCCGTGTCTTAGGCCGCGCCTGTACGCTTCGCGGGCCGCTGTTCCTTCGGGCCGGCCCAACTGTGGCTGAGTTTTGTTTTCGTATTTTGTTTTGCTTTATTATTTCACAGATTTGTGTTGTTATTCAAAAATATGTAGTTCCTAGTATGTAGATCCAAATGATGTGGTTCTAATTTTGTTGAGTTCCTAGTAATGTCTAGTATTTAATAAAAATATTATATGAGCACATGTTTTAGAAATTTTGGATGAATTAAATATGACTTTGAAATGTGTTTTTAGATGCCTGCAAACTTGTTTGAATTTTAACTTGAGTTTCTGTGGTCCAAAAATTATGAAATTTTGTGGGTCATCTATTTTTGCTTAGTAGAAGGTATGGTTAAAATTTCAGAGCTAGTGCATGTGTGGTTTTTGAGTTATAGAATTTCTTTTTATTAATGGATGGATCTTGTGTGAATTTTCATAAATTTTCTATAGATCCAGTAAAGGTAAAATTTGGTGAGTAAGGTTCTTATGCTAGAATGATGTTAGGAAAAATGTGAAATCTGTTGCTTGACACTTTTCATTAGGGTTTCCTAATTATGCTCAAATTAGACATGTCGTCTGTTATTTTGGATACAGCAAGTTATGTTTGTCCTATGACTTTGAAATTTTTATTATGGTCTATGTGCAGCATGAGATAGCTACTGTAATTTTTGTAGATTTTTATGAATAGTTTTACTATATGTTGCTTAAATCACCTAATTAACTAAATAAATTGAAAAAGGATATTAAATAATTTATTTAGAAGTTGGCACTATACTTTCTGATGTTTCTTAGGTATGAAAAACAAGTTGGTAAACTTGGTTTGATCAAAGTATGCTTTTGCACAATCATTAAATAATTAAGTTAGTAACCCTGTCATTTCTGGACAGATTCTAGGTTTACTGGAATTTGATTTAGTTAACTTAAGAATCATGCTTTGGTGTTTACAAATGTTTTGTAGAGAATTTCATAAGCTTTCCAGAATATCCTCATACAAGTCATTTGGATTTATATAACTCTGGTTATGATTGAATTAAGTAACTACTGGTTTGCATATGAAGCTTTAACTGTTATTTTAAGTATGTCTTTACTATTTCTAAGTTTGTGGTAATGTTCCTAGGTGTTAGGCCTTTAACTGAAGATGAGCATCTTTATCTTAGGTTATGCAAGTTAGGTAAGTGATCTTGTTCTTTAAGTTTAGTTAGATACATGCTTAAAGTGATTTGAATAGGGCTAGTCTTACTCGGTAAACGAGTGTCCAGTAATGCGTTCGTAAACACTTACTGCGATCCATTCATCATGAGCATCATGTCATACCTTATGCATCCATGGTATTTATCTTTTGCATCGGCATGCAATAGGTGTACCGGAAGGAGTGACCCTGCTGGAATTCGAGGAACCGAGCGAGCAGCAGCAGCCGACACCGGAGATTCAGGAGGAGCAGCCTTCAGGAGAAGTGCCAGACGAGGTCGCCGTTGAGTGCCCAGATCACCGTCCGTGCAACTTTGTGAAAGGCAAGCCCCGGAGCATACTAAGCCTCCTAATTTCCGAAATGCAGTTACATTATTATTATTATATATCTATATATATATTGTTGCATTAGGTTTAGGTGTTGGATGCAAACACTTGCTGCATTGGTTATCTAATCCTTGTCCAGATATTGATACCCTGAATCCTATGTAGCTCAGGTTCATGTAGTGCTTAGCCCTGCTTAAACACGGTAGAAGTCAGGTGATTTCTTGTCACCTACGAGATATAGGAAGATACATGTGGCCCGGTTGGCTATATTTGCTATCGTGGAAAAGAACCAGTCTTAATTTGAAATGAAGACCGGACGGAGGCTTGCCGGTTTGCAGTGACTCTGTCTGCGTCGCTTAAGGACTGATTCTTGGAGCCTTTCCTGTTCATGTTGAACGCATGCCTCTCTCTTAGTTGGCCAGCCTGAAGACCGACCGCGAAGCCGAGTAGCTCACCTCAGGCCGGGAGTCGATAAGTATAAAGTGTGCCTCGGAAGGGAGCCGTAGGCGTGAGTCCAAGGGCAGGTGATTTAAAAGTCCTGATCGTCCTAGAAGAAGGGTAATCCCTGAGAGTGCTGGCGCTGATCGAACCCGCGAATTTGGTTCCTGAGATGTACCAAAGGTAACCCACGGCTACCCTTGCTAAGTATGCCAGGGTGAGAGTTAGGAATACCCCCTCAGCTGAGTTGTAATTCGATTCGAGTCGCCGTCTCTCCCAGTTAGTGAGAACTTGACGGGCTTATCTCCAATGTAGATACACTTAATAACTTGATGGTTCGAAAATGATGATATGATGATGACAGCCTTGTTATACCTGCTATGGTTAATATTGGTTGCTCCTAATAAGTGAGTGCTCTAGTACAGGTGCTAATCTAGTGGACAGGTAAATAATGATAAGCTTGATGCTAAGTTTAAATTGGTTACTATAATCGTAAGCTCTTTTATGCAACTGTGTCAAGCTAGCCCACCTGAAAAGCCTTGCATGATCCTTGGTGTTTTTTTTATTTCTGGTTTTGACGGGTAAGTCTAGCTGAGTACCTTCTCGTACTCAGGGTTTATCTCCCACCTGTTGCAGATGACCAGTTCTACTTTGGTTGCTACAAGTACTGCCTTCTCCCAGCTGGGGATGAAGACTAGACCGTTGGGCGCGGTTTCTACTAGTTCTCGTACCTGATAATGCTTTTGCGGGACATGACTCAGACTTGGCAATGTATTTGAAAACGATGAGGTTTTGTACTAAACTATGTTGCTTCCGCACACTCAAACTTGGTTTGTAATATTCTCTTTCAACTCTGATGGATGTAATCCGAATGCTACTTATGAAATGTTATAACGGATGATGTGTTGTGTTGAATCACTACGATTTTGGTTTGTATGTCGAGAGTTGGTTGAAATCCTTTGTGATTTCCGGACTACCGGGATTATGGGAGCTTAAGTATAGGAATTTGATCGCTTCGGTGATTGTTTTTGTACTTACGTTCTTATGATTTGGTCAGTTCTGTTACAGATACCTTGAGATAGATGAAATCCTCACATTGTACTCAAGTTCTCTTCTTCTTTTGTCAGCATAGCTCTTGTATCGACTTTGAGCAATTCTCAAATTCTCCTTCACTTGAGCAATTCCTTCTTTGGCATCTTGAATCTTAGCAGAGTCAAAGAATGATCTTTCTCCCAGTTGGGACCACATCAATGGTGTCTTACAAGGTCTGCCATACAGAGCTTCGAACGGCGACATCTTGATGCTGGCTTGGTAGCTGTTGCTGTAAGAGAACTCTGCATAGGGTAGGCATTTCTCCCAATCAGAGCCATAATTCAGTACACTAGCGCGAAGCTTATCTTCTAAGATCTGATTTACTCGTTCAGTCTATCCATCTGTCTGTGTGTGATAAGCGGTACTGAAATCAAGTTTGGTTCCAATGGACTTGTGCAAAGCTTCCTAGAATTGGGACATAAACTGAGGACCACGATCAGATACAATACTAGAGGGAGCTCCATGCAGTCTGAGGATATGCTCAACATATAGATCTGCTAATTTTTCGGCATCGGTCTTGATCTTAACGGGTACAAAGTGAGCAACCTTGGTCAAACGATCTATAATCACCCAAATGGAATTATTGCCTTTCTATGAATGGGGCAACCCGACTATGAAATCCATGGATATGCTCTCCCATTTCCACTTAGGAACATCAAGAGGCTTTAGCAATCCTGCAGGCCTTTGATGTTCAGCCTTGACTCTATTATAGGTGTCACATTGTGCCACATGTCCTGCAATGTCTGTCTTCATGCCTTTCCACCAAAAGTGTTTCTTCAAGTCTTGATATATCTTTGAACCTCCAGGGTGAATACAGTACTTAGAATCATGAGTTTCTGATAGAATTTCCTCTCATAGTGCTGGATCCGAAGGTACACAGATTCTGTCCTTGAACCAGATGGTTCCTTGTTCATCTTCATGGTGGTTGGTCTTGTAGCCTAGTTTCATCAGACCACGGAGATATTCGATCTCTTCACAATTTTTCTGAGCTTGATGAAAGCGATATGTGAGATCATACTGTATGCGGAGCTCATTCAACAAGCTATGCGGTAGTATCTCAAGCTAGAAATCTTCAATCTCTTCCTTGAGCTCAGGTGGTATGGATTTAGTGATCAAAGTGTGACAGTAACTCTTACGACTGAGAGCATTTGCGACTACATTAGTTTTTCCTAGATGATAGTGAATTTCCAGGTCATAGTCTTTAATCAACTCTAGCCAACAGCGTTGCCTCATATTCAAATCTTCTTGAGTAAAAAAGTACTTCAAGCTCTTATGATCGGTGTAGATATCACACTTGTTGCCTATCAAGTAGTGCCTCTAGATCTTCAAAGCATGCACAACTGCTGCTAACTCAAGATCATGAGTGGGGTAACGGTTCTCATGTTCTTTCAACTGTCGAGAAGCATAAGCTATCACTCTTCCACCTTGCATCAATGCACAGCCAAGTCCTTGATGGGATGCATCATAATAGACCACGAAGTCTTTGCTGATATCAGGCAATGCTAGCACAGTGGTGGTAAGCTTCTGTTTCAATCCCTGGAAGCTTTGCTCGCACTCGGGCATCCATTCAAACTCCTTAGTCTTCTTCAGAAGGTTTGTCAATGGACGGGCAATCTTGGAAAAGTTCTTGATGAATCGGCGGTAATATCCAGCCAATCCCAAGAAACTTCTAACTTCAGTCATGTTATGAGGATGATCCCACTCTTTCATAGCTTCAATCTTGGCTGGGTCAACTGCAACACCTTCAGTTGATAGTACATGGCCTAGGAAGGAAACTTTCTGTAGCCAAAACTCGCATTTGCTAAACTTTGCGTAGAGCTGATGTTGGGCTAATTTCTCAAGCATAGTTCTCAGATGATGTTCATGTTCTTCGGCGGTGGGTGAATAGATAAGGATGTCATCAATGAATACTACCATGAACTTATCCAGTTCATCCATGAAAACCTTATTCATCATGTTCATGAAGTATGCGGGAGCATTCATGAGTCCAAAGGACACCACAGTGAACTCAAACTGCCCATACCTAGTCACAAAAGTTGTCTTCGAGATGTCACTCTCTCGAATCTTCATCTGATGATAGCCAGATCTGAGATAAATCTTGGAAAAATACTTGGCACCTCAAAGCTGATCAAGCAAATCATCAATCCTTGGTAGGGAGTACTTGTTCTTGATGGTGACTGCGCTCAAGTTTCGGTAATCAATGCACATTCTCATTGAGCCATCCTTCTTCTTAACAAACAGAACAGGGGATCCCTAGGGTGAAGCACTGGGTCTGATATACCCCTTCGAGATGAGCTCATCAAGCTGTTTCTTGAGCTTGGCTAGTTCGTCAACTGACATGCGATAGGGTCTCTTGGCAATGGGTCCTGTTCTCGGCAAAAGATCAATGATGAACTCTACATCATGGTCTGGTGGCATACCCGGTAATTCTTTAGGGAATACATCGGGATAGTCTCTGACCACAGGCACATCATAAACTATCTTCTCCTCTTTTTGTGATTCTGAACTGGCTTTAAGGGCACATAGGATAGAAGTGGACTTTTCAGACTGAGGTTCACACCTAATAACATGGCCTGATGCATGGGTCACTTGGACGTATCTAGGTGAACATGATATGATACCTCGGTGAATGGTTAGCCAATCCATACCTAAGATGATGTCTAGGCTCGTGGAAGGTAACAGGGTTAGGTCGGCTTTAAAGATAAGACCCTCAATGGTAAGACTCACTCCCTTACAGATGTGGGTGCACTTTAGGTCTCCTAAAGGTGAGCTAGTGATGATAGGCTTTCCACATGGGGTTACAGGCAGGTCATGCTCTCATGCAAACTTGGATGATATGTAAGAACAAGTTGCTCCAGAGTCAAATAGAACTGATGTAGTATTGCCATTAACTAAAAACATACCATACACAACATCAGGGGCAGCCTGTGCTTCCTCGGTGTCCAGATGGTTGAGACATCCACGAGTAGCAGATCCCTTGAACTGAGACTTTTGAGCGGCTGAGTTCTAAGGGCACTCAGTGGCTTTGTGACCCGGTTGGCCACAAGCGAAGCAGGTGAAAGGCGCACCACCTGTAGGGGTTGGCATGGGTGCCTTCCAGTTTCCAGTGCTTGGTGCAGAGTGGTTCTGTGCTGGGCGTTCATTCGCTGAGCGGGGACAGTTGAAACAGTCCTAAGTGTTGTGGTCCTGAGCATAATGGTCTCGGGTGTAACGATCCTGAGCAGGGTGGGAGTATTTGGTGGTGTAGCCTCCACCACCCCTACTCGATCCAGGGTTGTCATCCCTGTTGTGGCGAGAGCGTTCCCTGGATGGTGCATCTCTATGGAACCTCTTGCCATCACGGCCATGGAAGGACTCCTCAGGCTTACGCTTCCTCTCCCTGTACTCCTCTCCAGCTTCAGCACAGTCCTTCTCGATCTGGATGCAGCGATCCACCAGAGCATGCAGCGTGCTACTCTCAATACCGCCAAACTTTAGCTTGATGTGCGGGTTAAGTCCCTTGCAGTAATAGTACAGCTTCTCCTTCTCAGAGTTCACAACATAGGAAGGTGCATAGTATAGAAGGTTGGTGAAGCGAGTGGTGTACTCAGTCACCTTGTCCTTTCCCATCTTGATGTTGCGGAACTCCTCGGCTTTGGCCTCCATGATACCCTTGGGAATGTGATACTCAGCGAATGCTTTGGCGAACTCATACCATGAGATGTTGATAGGGTCCTCATGGGAATCACTAAAACTATCCCACCAAGCACGTGCTGCACCTGTGAGCTGGTGTGCGGCAACTCCGACACACTCATCGTCGGTGAAAGTAGTGAGGTCAAGCTTCTTCTCCATCTCCTTGAGCCAGTCATCGGCTACAAGCGGGTCAAGGTCGGTGCCATCATAGGTGGGCGGCCTCAGCTTCAGAAATCCCTCCAGCTTCCTTTGGAAGTCATTCTGTTGACCTCCCTGGCGACGGTTTGCTCTGTCAACAAGAGCTGCAAGAAGCTGGGTCTGTTGTGCCATCACCTCTGCCAGGTTCGGTGGTGGTGGTGGTGGAATGTTCTCCTCAACAAGCGGCGGGGTATTCTCTAGGTTGAAGGGTATCCCTCCATGTCCACAGCCACAGCCATGGCCATGGTTGTTGCCACCACACCCCCCATTTGGTTCGACTGGTTCGGGGGTGGGCGCACGTCCATGGTTCATTAGGCGAGTAGATCGGCGGTTAGGCATCTGCAACACTGATCATAGGAATTTTAGTGTTTGTGCCATAAGTGCTTATAATTCAGTATGATTACATGATTTTGATGATTTAAAGAAAAATATTTATACTATCCAACACTCATTACAAGGAAGCAATAAGATCCATAAGATGCAATAAGATCCAAAACATTCATTACATGGGTTTTATTACATAGCATCATCTCCAGTAGCTACACTTAGAGACTCACGAGAATCGTACTACGCATAGTGTCTCATATTACATCTCATAAGGGGTACATCATGGGGTACAACTTATGGAAGCCACTGACATGACTCATGACCACGCAGGGTCATCTACTCTAACTCATACACCGTAGCTGGGATATGACTGTTCCCGATCTCGATCTCCTCGTTAGACTTGTGAAGTTGGGACACATACTTCAAGGCCTCGGTGAGCTCCTCAGTAGGCTTGGCTCCAGGTAGGGTAGGGCAGGCGTCTAGGTTGAGGCGAGTCGGGGCTAACTCAAACTCCTCTATCCTAGGCTTCGTCTTGCTGCGAATCTCCTTGGGTAGCTGATCCCACATACCCTTCATCTCCCTGAGGCGCTTCTTGTCAGACTTCTGTCAAGCCTGCCAAGTCCTCTCACACTTGTCCTATAGGTACTTGTTCTTCCTGAGTGCCTCGATCAGGTGACCCTGGTTGCGAACGGCCTTCTTCCTGAACTCCTCTAGCTCCTGAGTCATGGTCTTGTTCTTAGATTGGATTTTTAGCATATTAATCCCCTTGGACCTCTCTCTGTCTCCTCTGCGGTTGAACTTAGCCTTCTTGTCATCCAACTCTCTCTGCAACTCCAAGACCTTGCTGTTGAGGTAGCAGTTCCTATTGCCTAGGTCAGCGGCTTTGTCCTGTAAGTTAGCGACCTCGGCTCTGTGGACTTCTTCACGACGGTTGAGCTCGTCCTATAGCTTAGCAACTGTCTCAAGTAGACTAGCTCGCTCCTATGCTCCCTATGAGTCTCGCTCCTAGTACTCCCACAGAAGGGCCTGGTCCTGACGTCTCCTTTGCTCAAGCTGGGTCACATACCTGTCCTGCTCTAGTAGGTGGATAGCTGAGACGCGAAGGCATCTGTCCTCCTCAGCAAAGATAACTCTACTGACTACGAAACTCTGCTCACTAGGGGTAAGGCTGAGGTCAAGGGCCCGGGGAAGTAGATAGAACTCTGTCTTCTTTAGGTGCTCGTAGTGGTCCCTCATCACTCTATGAAGTGCCTTGTGTGAGACAGCTCATAGTCCCTCCTCAACTATGTCCTCTATAGTCAACTCGGTGAAAGCTGGGACAGAAGGTAAGGTAGTGCTAGCTGGGAACTCGACTGAGGTGACAACCGGTCCTTCGATTCTTCCTTCCTGAGCTGACTTCCTGGTGCAGGTGACCTTGACAAGCTCGTCAGGGACTCCTAACGTGACGAGAACTCGATAGAGGGTCTGTGCAAAACCCTCGAGCTCACGTAGGTCGAAGGTAAGCTTGGCGTGGTCCAAAGGTAGCGGTCCTATAGGCGGCCATTCGACGGTCATTGCCATCTGCATGTTTTAAGGAAACAGGTGTTAGCAGGTCATTAATAGATGAGCCTTGCATAAAAGTAAATGCAGGGTCGGTATATAACCGAAAGATGGGTTGTTCATGTCCTATTCTATCGTCCATTTCTGAGGGTTTCATCCTAGGGTCAAGTATGGCTCTGATACCAACTAAAACGACCTAATTTCCGCGAAGGAAAATCCACAGAGTCGAAGTGTAATAAGACCGTTGTAGATCATATTACCCAAATTCTAGTCGAATATCACATCCATACAACGTAATATTAGAGTATAAATAGTGCAGATTTACATAAATTATTACATCGCCGCATTGGCGGAATCAAAAGTAGCATTCATTTAGAATAGCTTGAAGATAAGATCGCTAAACTCGAGCGTAGGAACGAACCCCTCAACCGTCAAACTCCTCAGAGCTATACTCCTCAGCAGAACCTGTTGTGCCAAAATTTATCAGTACGATTTGTACTGGCCACTCCCACCCTATGAGCATTGCTTTGTGGAAATTGGATGCAAGTTGGATATAATCAAAAGGAACCTATAAGGCTGGGGTTTCATATGTATTAGCATATCAAGTATATAATAGTATAGTCAAGTTTTAACACCATTCCCACACACATTCCACCCCATTTCCATCTAGAGCCAGGTTTCGATCCTAGGATCGATATACCACCATTTCCATATCATCACCATACCATCGCTCAGTCGATAGGCCAACTCCCTCTCGGCACTGTCTCATGGCCCGTAGCCCCTGGCTATGACCGACACTCTCTCACGGGGGAAGAAGAGAAGGACTCATCTCACTATCTAGTTTAAGCGAAACCCAGGAAAGGTCCATAGCCGACAAGTCGGCATATGTATCGATCGATCAACCATACACTCTGCAGAGGTTTTACATAACCACAAGATCTGCCTTCTTCGCTGACCGTCGTCAACTGGGCTGATTCCGGCCGCTTGCTAGCCTAGGATAATGCCACTCTACCATTCAGCCCTGGTACACCCCAAGTCTAGTCTGGGGTGGCTGAAACTGTGAGTCATGAGCCGGGTCCACATGGTCTCCATGAAGTCTCAAAAGGGTGTGGGGGAAATCCTCCGCACCCCATACCTCCTTGCACTGTCCGCTATCAACCTAGCAGTAGTGGCAATATCCTACCAAGTAGTTCGGCCGTCCCACACCATATAGGGCGAGTGGTACGTAAGGCTTCCCGGCGAGTGGTACGTACCTGTCCTTGCACATGGTCTTCATCAGGGATTTATCGTGCCACCACAGCACCTCCACCCCGGGCTCCTCCCATCATAGGTTCACACCTAGGGTCACCTCATATCACCATTTACCCACCACAGGTATCCATTCCAGGGGTGCCCAGGTAGCACCTCATGGCAAGACTGAAACATCCTCAATTTTCCGCGAAGGGAAAATCCACAGAATGAATTATAATATGATGAAACCAATAGTTGATTCCATTATATTATCATATATCAGTCGTTATCACAGTCATACATCGTAAGATTACAAGAATACAAGATATTACATCTCTGGGAACACTCCTATTACAGAGTCAATCTAGCGGAAGACTATCGAGTGAAGGCTTTCCCTTCACGGGTCGTCATCAGAGTTGGCGTAGTGCAGCGTAGATTCCATCTCTGAACCAAACTTGAGCGTAGGCACGAGACCTCATAATCCTTCTAAAGTCAGCATCTTTGAGAAGCAGGAAAATCTGCACACCGCCAGATGTGTGCAGGCCATGGTCAGCACCGATGAGCTTTAGTGGAAAAGATAAAACAAGAGGATCTGGCGATCCTAACATTTGGCTGTGGTTTGCATCCTTAGCACATGAGAAGTAAGTAACAGTAGTAATGTAATAATAATGTCCAGTTTTTAACACATTCCCAGCCACACACATCCACCTCCATCCATATCCATCCACCAACCATCCATCCCAAACATAACCATACCACCATCACCACACCTCATCTCTCACACTCAGGTCGACAGGCCAACTCCCTCTCGGCCTTGTCTCAACGGCCCGCAGCCCCTGGCTCACGGCCAGAAAATACCCCAAACCCTAGAGGGAGAATAGAAGGACTCATCTCCTATCTAGTTTAAGCGAAACCCAGGAAAGGTCCATAGCCGACAAGTCGGCATATGTATCGATCGATCAACCAAACACTCTGCAGAGGTTTTACATACCCACAAGATAGCCATCCTCGACGGTGCCCCGTCTAGGCAGATTCCGGCCGCTTGCTAGCCTAGAACGATGCCACCCTACCTCTCAGCCCTGGTACATCCCAAGTCTAGTCTGGGATGGCTGATACTGTGAGTCGTAGACAGAGCCGGGGCCCTCCGGATGTCAAGAGCCATGTCCACAAGGCCTCCTAAAGTCTCGGAAGGGTGTGGGGGAAACCGTGCGCCCCATACCTCCTTGCACACGTTCGCCTAGCAGTAGTGGCATTGTTCTACCAAGTAGTCCGACCGTCCCGCACCATATAGGGCGAGTGGGATGTAAAGGATTCCCGGTGAGTCTGAGTACTAGTAAGTCCTTAGGGATTAACCAAGCCAGAATGTCTTCATCAGGGTTTCCATTTTACGTGCCACCACAGCACCTCCACCCTGGGCTCCACCTCTCCGAGGTTCACACCCAAGGCCACCTCCAATTATCATTTACCCGCCACAGGTATTCCATATCCAAGTGCCCAGGTAGCACCACATGGCAAGACTCGCCCCAGGCTCGTCGTTATTCCAGCTCGGTCGACACAACCCTCACTCTCCACGCACCCAAGACACACGCAGCATGCTCACACACCACCAAGTCTGGCACCCATAGCCAAACCATTCCCAGGGGGTTCACCACCAGCATCACATCCCCGATATAATGCGAAGTGGAGTTAATAATAAGTATAGTGGTGTAATATGCAAGCAAGCAGGCAAGTAAGCATATATAAGCGAGTGAATGCGCAAAGCAGGGTGACGTGGTAGAGTGGGTTGCATCAGGGTAATAATGGCTCAGGTAGTAGCATGCATCAAAGTACTAACAAAGGAATAATTATAAAGCGCTAGCAGTTCTAGATATTATGCAATGTCTAATAGGATTCTCTAAAAGAGGGTGCTGCCATGACACCTGCGATGTAGAGGTAGTAGTGGTACAATTCTCCATTCGTTGGTGTTCTATTAGCGGGGTCATCTCCTCCTGAGTTGACTCCAGTCCATAGTCCTTGTCGTCGTTCCCGTTCTCTTGATCCGATCGCTAGTTACTCCGTGAAGCGACACGCAAAGCTAGAGAACACACAACACTCGAAAAGACGACAAGACGCAGGAAGATCCAATATCACCAACGGCATACTAAAAGATTCATAGCTTAGCCCTCTCGGCGGTTGTCCGATTTCCTTGGGCAAAGAAACACAAGTGATGGTTTGCTTATGCACAAGCTTATGCCATGGCCAAGCCAGTACGGCTTTACGATAAATGGTTTAAGCCAGAGCTTATCCATAGCAACACCACGGCTCACGACCTTTGATCCGAGCGTCATGGAAAGGACGAGAATCGGGGGACGGGCCCAACGAAGGAAGAACGACGGGGTTCGGCTCCTATAGTCTTATCCCGTAAGTCACTATTGGATACAAGAAGCAGACAAGAACGAATAACACTATTGTGACTTGGCTCCAATGTAACTCGGCTCGCCCGCTATGGTAGAAAGCGGTAGCGCAAAGAGATTGGACAACGATGGGTCCTCTCGATCCACGCGACACAATAACGTCGGAAGCCGAGAAGAGAGTCGCTCAACACGGCAAAAGAAGCGGGGGTTATCTAGGCACATCCATGTCATGTTCTCAGACACATCTTCGAGAAAGATGGTTTTAGACGGTCGATCGGGTCGACACGCACGGGTCCGAGGTACGACATAGACCATAGCTTTGCTAACTAAAAAGAGATAGTCCGGTCTTTGATTCGATCACCATGGACAAGGTGGGATCGAACAGAGCGGGCTAATAGGGCAATAAGAGCAAGAACAACCAAGAGCAAGGTCTACTTCTAATGCACACGCCACGACAAAGACGGGGCATCGGAAAGAGCGACGCTCAAGAACACCAAGTGCGTAAGCCACTCGTAGGGTACCCGACCTGGGTGCACTGGCACTGAGATATCTCTCGGATTCGAAGCGGTGTGGTTGTCACCGCGAGAATCAGAGAAACATGATGGTCAAACGGGGTACAAGCATACAAGGGCTTGAGCACGAAGAAGCAACTAAAAGCGAAAGAGAGGCATAGCTCCATGGTCATGGCGAGGTGAATTCGCGGCCACAAGCTATGCCAACGAGTTGGCATCCATCATTCCATGATTGTTTACTCCCAGGTTGTCCCCCACAGAACTTGGTCACGAGGGGCTCAAAATGTGCGGGTAATATCCGCATCGATATCGCCATCGATATCGAATCCATCACGACCATGTTCTAGGGCTGAGGACAGGAGCTAACACTCGTGGTACTATGAAGTCAACTAAAAAGCAAGGGGCCGAGTTACACTCGGCATCACGGTCATGGCAAGACGGATCCCGCGATCGTAACGTCCAAACGAGGTACGATCCCTCAGCCGGCTCGAAGGCTCGGCACACAGGCAATAACACCAACAATCAGCGATAAGAACCAAACACGACCGAAGACGCAACAACTCGACACGACTAAGGAGTAGCACATTCCATAGTCGGGGGATAGGTAGACCTGCACAAGGGCATGGGGTAGATAGATATAGATAGATCAAGATCATGTATTGTAAGTGGATGAACGAGTATAAGAATGAGCGGGAAGGGGCTTTTGTCGGTGGTCGGAGAGGTCACCGAGGTGGTCGGTGAGATCACCGTCGTGGTCGGAAGGCTGGCCGAGGTGGTCGGAGAGCTTTGCCGACGTGGTCGGTGAGATCGCGGAGGTGGTCGGAGTGATCATCAACGTGGTCGGTGAGATTGCCGACGTGGTCGGAAAGGTTGTAGACGACTTTCCAAGGTCTCAATAAAACATCGACTATGATTGGGTCACCCGAAGGTTCGGAGGGTAACGTGGCTTGCCCTAGAGGGTCACGGTTTGCATCTGGCCAACAATGGCCCACTATGGCTTGGTACGGCTTTAGTTATCCAGTCTCGTGGGGCTACGGTGGGCCGTGGTTGGCCGGTCATGGCTACAGGTGGCCAAGGGTTGGCTACGAGCATCGAGTCTTTGGCTTAGGCATATATCACGGCCATCAGGTGCTAGGGTCCTGTGGTGGCAATCCAAAGTTAGTCTGTGAGCTGCGCGAACGCGAGTGAGCGCAAGCATTGTGATGGCTTACCATTTGGAGGGGTCAGAAATACTCAAGGATGGGTCCATGACGTAGGGCTTGATTTTAGAAAAATTATGGAACTGGTTTCATAATTTTTTAGGAGCTAAGATGAATTCTTTTGGAGGTTGGACAGGTTCTCTGAAAACAAATAAAAGGGGAACGCCTGGGGATTCAGCTGGGCCTCGAGTGCTCTGATGGGCTAGGCGGGCGGTGGATCTAATAGGGCCCAAAGGCCGAGGCAAGGGTTGCTGAAGGGGCTGCATGAGCTTGTTCACCATCGGATGGGACTCGGGCCTGAAGGGAAAGGCCTGAAGGGCGGATTGGGCTTGGTCGCAGGCTCCATCTGCGCAGCCGATCTGGGCCAAGGCCGGCCTCTTGGTCCAGAGACAGGAAGGGCAAGGACAGGGCCTCCATGTGCGCCAGGTGTTCGATGCCAGAATGCCCATAGGGCTCGCTGTGCTTGCGGAGCGTGGACGACGTCCACAACCACGAAGGTGGGACGGGGCAGTGGAAAGGCCGGAGCTTGGCTTGCCAGGAGCGGTGCCGGCGAGGCGGACACGCCATGGTCTCGCACCACCGTCCGTGGGTGCGGGTTTGTGTTGTGCGTGCAGGGTTGTGCGGCCGGGAGGCTCTGGGCTCATGCGGGTACAAGGAGCGTGGCGTCCACGGCATTCTACGGCTGGTGGCTAAGGGCTGCAGGCGATAGCCGTGACCGTGAGGGCAAGGCCTTGGGTCGACTAAGGCGAAGAACGCCTATACATGCATGTGTCCAGGCCAAGGTCAGGGCTGTGAGCGCGACGGAGGGATCGAAGGCCCGATGGTGGTGTGGAGATGTCGCGGTGCTGCAGCTGGTACCACGTCGTGACATCGTGCAGGGTCACGACGAGGTCCGCCGGCGGCGTGACGCTGAGGCAAAGCGGAGCCTTGCCCAGTGAAGGCAGGGGCTGTGCGGGCCTTGGCAAGGCAGGGGCCGGCTGCTGCCATGCTTTGCGTGTGCGGTGGGCTAGCAACGGCGAGCATGACCGGCCAGTGCTCGCATCTGTGCCTTCGCGAGCTGTGTTCGTGCGATGGCTAGGCAAAGCGAAAGCCGCGGTGTGTGCGGGACGTGGTGGTACCGAGGGCTTGGCCTCGCGTCTCCCCTGGTGTGGGGAACGTGGCAGCACGAGCATGGTGACTCCGTGCACTGTGGACATGGGAGGAGGCTGGGGAAGCTCACCAGAGGTGCCGGTGAGGTTAGGCTGGTGGTGCGGTGGCGATTCGGTGCCGTGTCGAGTTAACGCAGCGCCGTGCCGAACAGCAACAGAGAAGAAGGCGTGCTTCATCTTCGTCATCGGTGGCCACGACGGCTTGGTGGCGTTGGGGCTCATGGCGCTGGTCACAGGCTTGGCGGTGTGGCCTTCGTCGTCATGGCCGCCAGCATCATGGACGCGCCCGTGCTTGGTGATGAGGTGGCTCCCTGAGGCAGCGATTGTATGACGGTGTGGTCGGGGTCCTCTGTTCGGCGTCAAGGGCGGAGCATGAGCTCACGGCGGCCTGCGGTGAGGACATGGACGTTGTCGTGGTTCAGCGCGAGGTCGTTGACGTCGTGGCGGAGCGGCTCGCGATCGTCGTGCTGGTGGCGCAGCTCGGGGGTGGGGCACGCGGTCATGCAGCAGAGGAGGAGCATGGCATCGGGGAAGGGTGGTGATGGCCCGAGGCTTGGTCCGTGGAGAGGGTGTTGGCGTCGCTGGTTCGGGCGGCGTTGTGGTCGGTGCTACGGCCACGGTTCTAGGAACGGCTGCTCGGGGAGCATAGCACATGCAGGCGACGTCGCGGGGGCGTGTAGAGGGATCTTGGTCAGCGTCGCCATGGCTAGGGGCTCTGGCGAGGCAGTGGAGGGCCACGGCCAGCGACGGCTGACCGGCGTGGCTGTGCAGCAGGGTAGGGTGGAGCAAGGAGGGAGGGAGAGGGATGGAGTGGCGGCGGCTACAGGGGGAAAGCTCCAGAGCGGGCGGCGTCGGGGGTACTTATAGACGCCAGCTAGGGCTCCAGGTGCTGTGGACGGCGATCCTCGGCTTCCGTGCGGAGAAGGGGCACGCGGCGTGCATCAAACGGCACGGACGCTGAGAGGGAGCAGGTGAGGGCACTGGTGCAGTGGCGGCTCTCGGTTTGCCTTTGTGGGGTGGCGGCGGCTGCTGGGAGCGTCTGCTCCCGCTAGGGCTTGGGGTTGGGCAGCTTGCAGCTGCTGGGCAGGCACTGGTGGGCCGCGTGGCTAGGCCAACAGGCCACGGGCTGCCACGCCGGTTGGGCCAAGGCGCTGGCGGGGCGGGCCGAAGAGAGGAGCGAGGGCAGGCCGAACCATGGCTTGGCAAGGAGAGAGGGGGGGCTCGGTTGGGCTCCCGCCGCTGGCTGGGCCAGTGTAGGGAGAAGGGGAAAGAAACGCTGGGCCGGGCCAAGGCGTGAGGGGAGAGAAGAGAGAAGGGAATAGATTTTCCAATTTATGTTTAAATGGTTTGAACTTGGATTTGAGAAGAATTCACCACATCTTGGGAAGGGTTTCCAAGGTGAAATATAAGGTGGTGTTCGAGGAATCTTTCGGAGGGATTCATATAAACTCAAGACGAAATTTCCACGAGTGTTCGGATGGGAATTTTTCCAGGGGATATTCGGAAAGACTCGAAGGGGGAATTTGAGGGGAAATTCGGGGGAATCTGCATGGAGTTTGAATAGGAATTTCAAGAGAGGGGTATTGATGGTACTTGAGATGTGAGCTCCAAGAGGGGGCTCGAGATGATTTCCACTGGCGGCTAGAGGAGAGGGTCTTTTCCTTTGTTCTCCTACTCCTAGGTCTTATATGTGCGTACCCGCATGTATTAACAACATGCTTACTCATCGTGGTGGTCTACCAGGGGTCTTAGGCTTTAGGGACTCCGGTCCAATGGTCGGCACAATTATAAATGGCAAGTCCGGGTTCTAGTGGGGTTCGGGATTATAAAGAGAGATTCATGGAAGACTCGAGATAATCCCGCGAGGATCACAAGGAGGTTGCTATGGGTGGTGCTCTCCAACCATAATCAAGACTCAAACACAGGACAACTCGAAAACTCTGGCAATCACCTACAAACCATCTACATGTATGCAAAGTCTTGTTAGCGAGTTGGACTCATGTTTGACCTAGCAACTACATGTTTCACCCATTGCAGGAAAATTTTTAAAAAGTTCGTATTTTTGGCTTTACTAAAAACCCGGGTTGTTACAAAGACTTGCCCTAGGCTCATCATATACTCCAACTTGGTTGACACAACCCTCACCCTCCACACACCCAAGTCACACATGCAGCACTCTCCCCATAGTCCAGATAACTCTAGTTTCCACCACGCATCAGTGTAGTACAAGCGTAGTAGAAGTAATAAGCAATGAAATATAGCAGCAAGCATGTGTCTAGCCTAATAGCAGGGTAAGCGGGGGTAAGGTTGCGTAAAAGTAAAGGCCATCAAGTAAGCATACTACCATGCAAGTCCTATCGTAGTGTGATTATAACAATAAAGTAAAGCAATAGCAGCTCTATATTAGCCATGCGTAATAGGTGCTACGAGATTGGGTGGGATGTGGCACCTTCGGTGTAGTCGTCTCCGTACTCCTCATGGTACTCTCGGTCCTCATCCGTCTGGTTCTCCTCCGAGTCTAAAAACGATCGCATTATAGTCGCATTAGCGACGTCTATAGAATAGCACAAAAAGCAATAAAAATTCAAAAGAGCCAAATGCACTCAATCATGGGTTCATTGCATAGAGCTCGATTTTAGATGAATTTTGGTCCTAGTCTTGTATTTTTCTGAGTTCGTATGAATTAGTTATGAATTTCTGAAGTTTTAATCATTTCTGAAAATGGGAAAAGGCTGAATTAATATCGTGCTGACACGTGTCACGCTCCTGTTGGTCCATGTGGCAGGCTGACATCAGTATGATGTCAGCATGATGTCATCATCTCGGTTCTGAGCTGATAGGTGGGGTCCCGCTGACGTCAGCATGACGTCATCGACGTCATCAGTTCCGACAGGTGCGACCGGGGGCTCTTGGGTCACTGTCATGTGGGTCCGATCAAAGTCAATCGTCAAGTCAATAGGCGAGTCAACAGTCATTGGATCACAGTTACAGATAGGTGGGGCCAGAGCTACTGACGTCACCGTGACATCATCATGACGTCACCTCGGCTGTGTTTGTTACTGACAGGTGGGACCCGCATGACGTCAGCATGACGTCACCCACTGATAAGTGGGTCCAGAGTCTCTGTGTCGCTGTCATGTGGGCCCGGTCAATCGGTCAATGTTGACCGGTCAACGGTCAACATAGGCCGGGCCTCGACTAGGCCGATTGGGCCGGATACGGGCCGGGCTTGGCCCGCCACATGGTGCTCACTGGTGAGGCCACATCACCCCTATGGGCTTTTACTGGGCCTGGGTCCACGGAATCGGTTCATGGTGGACCACCCTTCTGCGGTTCATGAACCACACACTGAGTCCATGGTGGACCCGGTCCATCCTCCTTTTCTCTCTCCTGGTGCACTATGCGCTAGGTGCACCGCACCCCCCCCCTTTCTTCTCCTCTATTTCGATTGGACGGTGGTGTGGTGCCCGTCGACGGCGAGCTTGCCTAATTGGTTGCTCTAGTGGCGCTAGGGTGCAATTAGCTTGGGCGAAATCATCCCCTCGCCTCGACGAACATGATGGTGAGGTCAGAGTGACAGTTAGGGTTTCCCAAGGACTGGCCACGGCAATGGCAGCTCGGCTGCGGCGTGTCGACGGCGGCCGGTCTATGCGGCGGCTGGGAGCAGACTTGGTGGGGTACGTGAGCTCCCCGTGGCTTCGGTGGATGTGGCGGGCAGGTTGAAGGGGCGCTAGAGGCTCCTGGTGGCTTTGGCCATGGTGGCGGCCATGAAGGACGCGGTGGTGCTCCAGTGGGGTGCGGCGCATGCTAGACGGAGCACCAGTGGCCTTCTTCTCTTCTGTTGGTGCGCGCGTTGTGTCCCAAGTCATCGTGGAGCCAGGCAGGGTGCAAACGGCGTGGTTCTCATGGTGGTGTGGGCAAGGCGGCCTCGCCATGGCCATGCTCTGGCCATGGTGAGCACGTGCGTGCATGCGATGCGTATGCAAGGCATGAGCAGAGCGCTCGGTGCTGGCATTCCCGAGCAGAGGGCTCAGCGTCGCCCCCTTTCTTCCCTTTGCTTCGTGTTTCCGTTTGGCTCAACAAGAGGGTCGGGGTGGTCCTTCTAGGCTACTGGTTGGCTAAGCCAGAGCAAGAGCTCGTGCTCCGGCGTGGTCCGTTCATGGCATCCGAGAGGCTAGGAGTGGTCTTAGCGAAGTGTGCTCACCGTGGGGAGTTTGAAGGCGGTGGCGGTGCTGTGTAGTGGTGGCCGTGCAGCTTCCGAGACGACGACAGTGGTGCTCCCTCCTTCTCTGGCTCCGACAGCGATAGGGCCCTGGCAGCGGCGGTGGCGTCCTTCTCTGCGCCTCTCCTTCTCCTCTCGTCCCTTGGCTTAGTGTGTTGGTGCAAACCGCACGGCGACGACGAGGCATGGTGAGGCGCTAGGGTTTTGGGCTCCTCCTTTTATAGGCGAAGCTCCACTGCTCACCAATGGTGGACGGGGGTGGATGGCAGGCGATGCACCAAGCGCATCAGACGGTCCTGGCATGTGGGGTTGTTGGCATAGGGGTTGCATGGGCGTGGCTCCAAGGGAACAAGGTCATGCGATTTGCGTGAACCTAGGCCCGCGCCTGCTGCTTCGGTCGGGGCTCGGTTGGGAGGAGAGGCTGGCGTGGGGAGGAAGAAGACCCTATTGCTAGGGTGGCTGACGCACGAGGTCCGGTTGGTAGCGGGTGCGGCTCAGGCGCGTCATGACGTGGTGAAGCGGTACAGGCTGGCAGGTGGGACCCGGCGGTCGGCGTCTGCGCACGCACGGGTGGTGAGGCGAAGCTGGGCCAGCTTCGTGGGTCGCATGCACGAGTGGGAGGGCAGGTGGGCTGGCTCGCAAGGCCGAGCAGGCCTAGGCTACTGCTGCTCCCTATTCTTTCCTTTCTCTTTTTTTATTCTTTTTCTATTTTGTTTTCCTTTCTCTTTTATTTGTTGCTAATTTGTTTAGGGTTTGATTTATTTAGTCTCATAATTATAGTTACAATACCTTCATTTTGGTTTGGGCAAGAGTTTAGGGCTTATATGTGGAGTCCACATACTTAGGTGGCACTTACTTAATTAATTAATTACATGATTAATTAATTATAGGTTGTTGCTTTTATTTGCACAACAAAAAGGGCAATGAGAACCAACTCATAATTTGGTATTAAGCACATGCATGATTTATTTGTTAGGAATTTAAACATGTATGATAAGTGACATACTTTGCATATGAAAATGAGTAATTAGGTTACAACTAAATGCAAACTAGGGTTTGACTTCTATATGTCACTCAACATCACATAGGGTTTTGAAGAAAAAATTTTGTAGTTGGAATTTTTGGTGTGTGGATTTTTGGGTTGTTACAGATACACTTGGTGGTTGGCACATTTGAGCAAGGATAAAGAAGATAGAGTTGAAAAGGAGTTAGTCGCGCTGGTCACAGAGTGACCGAACATGTCCGAAATTGGGACCGAACGCGTCCGGTATTTTATCTAGTCTTGGGTTAGTCAGATAGAAGTGACCGGACACGTCCAAAATCAGGACCGGACACGTCCGATATTTGGACCTGAGGTGAGCGACTAAGTGAAAGTTACCGAACTTTGGCTCAGTGGAGTGACCAAACATTGACGAGTTACTGTTTAGCGTCAGGTCAAAGTGATATAGCCCAATGCAGGATTGCAGAGAGCGACTAGACGCATCTGGTCGCCAGTGTGAACCAGCAAGTCCGGCGGAGAGCCAAAAGGTACTCTAGTAAATTACTCGTGTCTTGTGTGATCCTCATCTTATGTTGGTTGTGCGGCACCCTATTGAGGGTTTGGCGTGTGATGCCAATTAGCGCGTGAACCTCCAAGTGAGTGAATCGCCACAACGGGGACTAGCTTATCGGCAAGCAAGTGAACCTCAGAGGAAAAATCATTGTGTCTTGATTGTCTCCTTGGTATTCATTGGTATTCACTCATTGGTCACTTGCCACCATGGTATACCTCTCTACCACTCTCTTGTATTTCATTATACATTCACTTAGATAGAGCTAGTGGTAGTTAAGACTAGATAGTGTATCATTTAATTGTATTACTCTCACTAGGTTGATCACCTATGTGTATAATAGTGGCATAGCTTTGTTGTGATATACTAGAGATCATAGAAAATAGAATTGGGTAGGTGGCTTGCAACCCCAAGTATAGTGCTAGCGCAAAATTCACTTTGCCATCTTATTGACTAATCATTTGTCTTAGTGTTGTAGAAATTTTTAATAGGCTATTCACCCCCCTCTAGGCATTAGGACCTTTCACCTCTACAGGCTTAAAAGACTCAGTCGGCCGCTTGGGGTCGGATGCTTCTTTGGCGACCTCCTTCCCGATGGCCGCAAGCTCCTTGGAGGCGATGATTGCCGTGGTGTGTTCGCAGCACTTGACCTTGCACTCATAGGCATGCTGGAAGGAGGTGTCGATGGTGATGACACCACACGGTCCCGGCATCTTCAGCTTCATATAGGTGTAGTTGGGGATGGTCATGAACTTCGCGTAGCATGGACGTCATAGGATGGCATGGTAGGTCCCGTGGAACCCGACCACCTCGAAGGCAAGGGTCTCTGTCCCTAAAGGTGATGGGCAGATCGATCTACCCAAGTGGCATAGCTTGCTTTCTAGGCACAATGCCGTGGAAAGGCGCTCCGGTTGATCGGATGCGTGACCGGTCCATGCCCATGGCATCGAGTGTTTTGGCGTACATGATGTTGAGGCTGCTGCCTCCATCCATCAGTACCTTGGTGAGCCGCTTCGTGCTGATGATTGGGTCGACCACAAGTGGATATCTCCCCGATTGTGGGACGCTCTCTGGGTGATCGGTTTGATCAAAGGTTATGGTGGACTCCGACCATCAGAGGAAGGTAGGCGCGGCCAGCTTGGCCGTGTAGACCTCATGGCGTGCGAGCTTCTAGCGACACTTAGAGTCATAGGCCGTCGACCCTCCAAAGATCATGAGGTAGCCATCCGGTGTCGGGAAGCCATTGTCCTTCCCCTCGGTGTCGTCTGCAGACGGCTTGGGGTCCTTCCTATGCTCCCCCTTGTTGGAGCCTTCGGACAAGAACCGCTTCATGAGACCACAGTCCTTATATAGATGCTTGATGGGAAAAGCAAGGTTTGGACATGGTCCTTTGAGCAGCTTCTTGAAGTGGTCCAGGGTGCCCTTGATGGGCTTCTGACCCCCCTTGCGGTCGGCGGTCGCCACGAGCAAGCCTTCGCACCACTGCTTGTTCTTCTTCTTGCTGGGATGGTCGAAGGCACCTTCACCGGCGTACTCGTCCCACTTCGCCTTGTCGTTGAGGCGGTCGAAAATTGCCCCGACCGCCACCTCGCCCAAGGCGTGGCTGGTGGTAATGTCAAGGAGCTCCTTGGTGGTTCACAGGCCCTTACATTCTAGCTTATGGACTAGGGACTCGCATGAGGTTCCAGACAGGAAGGCTCCTATGACATTGGCATTGGCGATGTTGGGTAGCTCGTTGCACTGCCGAGAGAAGCACCGGATGTACCCACGAAGAGTTTCCCTAGCCTTCTATCGACAATTTTTGAGATCACATGGGTTTCCAGGGCACGCGTATGTGCCCTGAAAGTTTTCCACTAAGATCTCTTTCAGGTCCACCCAACTTTGGATTCGGTTAGGCGAAAGGTGTTCCAACCATGTTTGTGCCGAATCGGCTAGGAACAATGGAAGGTTGCGGATAATGAAATCGTCATTATCCGCTCCATCGGCTTGGCAAGCAAGCCGATAATCCTTGAGCCACTATCCGGGGTTCGTTTTCCTAGAGTATTTTGGGATGTTGGTTGGTGGTCGGTACCATGGTGGGAAGACGGCGTTGAGGATGTGTCGGTCGAAGGCCTGAGGTCCCGGCAGGTTGAGGCTCAGGCTTCGGTCCTTGCCACTATTGTAGCGTCCACCACGACGAGGGTGGTAGCCATGGCTAGCCCCTCCCTCACATCGCCTTGGGCACGCCTACAGGCATCAAGGGTGTCACGTGTGTCACGGTGGCGGCCGAGACGCTCATGCATCAGGACCGCAGCACATAGCCTGCCGCCTTGTGGTGCTTAGTGGACTGACGTGTCCTTGTCGGGTCACTCTGAGGGCGTGCGCTGGCTGGCGTCGAGCTCGCGTCATCGGGACAGCGAGCTCTCAACCTGCTGCATCGCCGTACGCTCGAGTAGCATGTGAATCTCGTGATGGGCCCAACGATCCTCGGGCATTGTGGGCCTCGAAAGCCCTCGAAGCAAGGTCGTTGCAGCAGTGATGTTCTGGCTTGCTCGGGCAAAGTGTGAGAGCGCTTCATCATCCTTGATGATCCTCTGGTTCACATCATAGGCCATGGCACGTGCACGCCCACCGTCTCCATGGCGCTCGATCTCTCGCTCGAGCTCTGCTCATTTCTGCTCGAGCTGGAGTCGCGCTTCCTCAAGCTCTTAGTGCCGGGCCTTCAGCTGCTCCACCCACAAGCGAGGTGGGCCCCCTACACCCCCCTTGATCTCATCATTGAGGTCATTCATTGGGGTAGCCTCTTCCTCGTGGATGCTTTCGACATGTCCCTCGAGGGTACCTGCCATGAAACATTCACGAGAGGGGTGATGGCTCCCCCTGCTAGAGTCAGAGGTGGAGGGCGACTTTGTTTCTCCCATGAGGAGGTCGTGGAAAGACTCCACGACATATTCGATCATCCCCATGAACTCGTCATTCACGGGGGATGGAGGCGTGCGTTGCGCCATAAGGTGGCCAATGGTCTCTATGGTGTTGCAGAGACTAGACGGGAGCGCTGTTGGGGTGCTCTAGATGAGGTATTCTAGGGAGAGCGGCTCTCCCCTAGTAAGTTGTGTCATGACATTGGCGAACGAGAAGGTGAGGTGATATAGGTTCTCCTAGGACGGTTGAGGTCCCTAGAAGGCACCGAGCTGGCGCTCTAACCTCCCATAGTCGAAGCCGAGGAGCTGGTTGCTCCCGGGGGCATGGGCCTCGATAATCGCATTGAGGCTTGCGGAGTGGAGAGGTTGGACGACGATGGGAGCCCGCACCAACTCTCCCTCCATCGTGATGATGAAGTCCAAGTTCCCGAAGCGAACGTACGCGCCTGGGACCCAGCTGACGTTGTGACTAGCCATCCAAGGCCTGGTGTGGATGTTGAGACACGCAAAAAGCCCCCTACCTAGTGCACCAACTATCGATGTTTTGAGTTACCACCGATGAGTAAATTTCTAGTATTGCGCGTCTAGCTCGGATGGTGTACTTAGAGGACACGAGGTTTATATTGGTTCGGGCAGAAAGTCCCTACATCTAGTTCACCGCTGCTGCTTGTGTTACTAGTACTAAAAGTTTGTAGTAGGGGTTATAAACAGGCGAGAGAGGGACAGGTCCCAAGTCTCTAGTGAAAGGGGGTGAAAGAGTGATGAGAGCTCAGTTGCTGCTCTTGTGTATATCTAGATCTGATCGGTTTGGGGTTCTATCGACCTCTCTTCGTGGGACGTCCTGCTTTTCCTTTTATAGGGCAAGGGAAAGCATGGGTTACAGCGGAGGAAAAGAGAAGAACGAGAGAGAGGAGTCCTTCAGGATCATCGGATCCTTCTTATCCTTTATGCGGGTCCCGCTGACCTGTAGATGTCAACAGAGACAGCTCCATATCATGGCCCTGTTCGTCACTAGTGCCATGCGTAGGCATCGTCTGTCGGTCATGGCGTACCATTCTGTCGCAGCGGACATCATGGTGAGCTGACGCGCCTATCAGTGTTCGTACGGGGGTTAGGCAGAACAGCACTGGTACGCCCAATGCTGTTCTTGATGTGAATCCTTAGGTATGGCATGTCGTGGCCATGGGTTACATCGGGGCGTGCCGGTCTCTTCCTTGGTGTCAGAGTTTTGACCTAGGCCCATACGCTTGGACCTAGAGTGGTTGGTGATGGTATGTGTCTTCGTCGGGCGAGACAAAGCCCATGGCCTTGGGGTCGGGTGAGGCGGAGCGCAAACCCAAGGGTCGAGCGAGGCAGAGCGCAAACCCATGGGTCGGGCGAGGTGGAGCCCGTGGCCTTGGGGTTAGGCAAGGCAGAGCCCGTGGCTTTGGGGTCGAGCGAGGCGAAGCATGGACCCAAGGGTTAGGCGAGGCAGAGCCCACGGCCTCGGGGTCGGGCGAGGCGGAGCTTGCGCGCCTGGGGGTCGGTTGGAGCTGTAGTCGGCTCTTGACTGCTCTGATGAATCAATATTGATGGTCATTAGCTCTTTCTCTTTGGGTACCCTAGTATTGGTCCCCAACAGCGGTAGCCTTTGTCATCACCTCCTGATCTCCTAGAGGCATCATACAGGAGTTGATAGCCGCCCCTAGGTTGTCGATCGGCAGGTTTACTTGTGGAGTTGGTGGCCACGATCCTAAGCTCTAGGGTCATGGCTCCCACTGATTCGGGTGGCCTCTAAGTCAAGGCCTCCATTGTGGATCCCATCCCATAGTGGGTAGAATCGTACATATATCTTGTTGGACCGTATTTGGATGGTGGTTTGCCGTACTAGCAGTTACCGCCGTGTGGTGTTGTCTTGTCTATGCTGCGTGGTGTAGGGACGACGTCTGATCAGACCGAGGTGATCGCTGTCTTCTCGGTCCTTGCGGGGTCAGTGCGGTATGTCTACTCTTGTCAGAGCAGGCACGCTTGGTCAGGCTCGACCCCTCCCCATTCCTCCTAGGGGTCGGGGTGACGGAGAGGTCATGAGTCTCTTGCGCGTCGTGCGGCTAAGTCTGATGAAGGGGTCGTGGCCGACCTTGGCCTTAGCATCTGGCCTGATCCGCTTGGCTTAGCTGGGCCTTGATCGTTTGGGCCTTTGCCAGCGGATGTATCGTGGGCCGTTTGGCCAGCTATCTAATCGATGTCTTGAGACACTCGGGAATCATAACCCCAACAGAGTTTGTCTCAACTTTTTCATGTGAGTACATATTTGTATGCACTATGAATGTGTCAAGTTTTAAAAAATTTTAAGAGACCAAAATCTGTTTTTAACAGGTCTCCATGTTTCCACCTAGGAGGTGATTTCAACTCCAAACCTGTATGACAATTCGTATGGATAACCGTACAGACAAACACTCTGCAAAAGGCCTTAGAACAGATGTCAAACGAATGACGGCCAACATTCCTGTAGGCGAAGTGGAGAAACTTTTTCTTTCTTGTGTCTTCCTCCTTCTTTCTACCATCGAAGAATAAGGAAGACTGATCTAAAAATTATTCTCCCTGATCCTTCATTGTGGTCTGATCTAGCCACAACAAAATAGAGAAGAGACCGGAGAAAATTATTCCTTGGCGGTGACATCATCTCTGCCTTGATGTCGCCGTCCGAAAAGTCGAGTCTCCATGTCGTTAAGTCGAGAAAGTTGCTGACGCCGTTGTCGCCCTCATCTTCCATAGAGCCGTTATGGAGAAAATGAATCCATCCTTCTCCCTCGCCGTTGCCGAGGAGGAGGATGAGATAAATTTCCAGTACCAATAAACTTCGTATGGAGAGATCATAACTCTAAAGGATTCGATTTACTAGAAAAACTTATTAAAAATGATGGATCCTCACTTCCTTTGGCCTCCGGCGAGATGCCAGGAGGCTAGAAATCCATCTACTAATTAATCAGTATAATATGATTTTATAATTGAAGAGTGTGCTCCACTTACAACCACATAAAAATAAAAAGAAGTATAATGACCCAGTAGTTAAAATCACCTGGGACAGAGAACTCATAAATTTACTTGGCTTTTGGGTGTACTGGACATTTTGTTAAGATTCTAGCACAGCATTTGTTTATCTTTAAATCAGATTTCAACTCGATGCACGATGCGCATACTCGATTCTAGCCTACCTGAATTGAGGTCCGAAGACACTTGCGCAAAAAAAAAAAGGTCGAAAGACCGAAGTGGAAAAGGAGCAGAGGAATCAGCAAACAGTGACCACTATCAGATGCGGTTTGGGATTGAACACCGAAATTCCGTAATCGTCCAGGGCAAACACACAAAACGTCCTTCTGCCTCTCTCTGGTTATAATTTCGGGCATTAATTGCGCGTCTCCTCCCCTCCTCTCCTTCCCTCCCACCTGTGTCGCCGCCTCGCCTATCCGATCTGCCACCTCCTCGCCGTCTCGCACGTTCCTTCCCCAACTCCGCAGCGTAGCCTCTCCGCGCCGCGATCCAGATCCAGGTACGTCTTCTTCCACCCCCGCAATTTCACCTCCACCCCCGCTCCTCTGTGGCAATCCATCGCTCGCGTTGTCCGTACTGGGCGACACGAGGGCGGCCACGCCCACCGCCGAAACACTCTCCGACCTGTGCCCCAGCCTGCCGCGGCACTTTCTCCATCTTCCGTCCAGCAACAGCGGCTGCGGTTTTACTCTGTCTGTTGCGGATTTGTTTGGATTGCTGATCTCTCTACAATTTCCCGTGGATCGGAGAGTCCGAGTGATCTGCGTGGATTGGGGAGACTCGGATCAGCTCTGCTCCTTTTCCTCGGTTCTGATGGTGTGGTTGGCTGTTGCCCTGTGCAGGTTGTTCAGCATGGGTCTGGTGAAGGAAGGCGTCGACATGGAGGAGGGAACCCTGGAGATCGGCATGGGTGAGTCACGAGCGACGAGATCCAAGCTCGGGTGCAGTGTGCCTTAGGCTGTTTAGTATTGTGCTTTCAGCTGTTGATGTGTTGCCTAATCATACCGACGCATCACTGGTACTAGCATCATAGCGTGGATATGTAGATATGATTTGCACTTTGAGGAGATAAACAGTTTGCTTATAAATGATCCTAAGCTACCAAACAATATATTGGGTCATCGGCTAGATCAGCTTGGTTGCATTACCAATGCATTGGATTTTATAAACGTGTGGTATTCATAGATAACGCTGTAGATTTTTCTAACAATACATCAACTCACTGTCTCAGGGCTTTTGTTGAACCATACTACTGTAATGCAACAGGATGCATCTGGTTCATTGTAACAATTTGCTTGTAGCTTTTCTCTTTCAACTATGTAACTAGTTGTCAGGTCTGGCACACTTGCTAGATCACACTTTTAGTTTAAAACTAGTTCATCTATTTGCATGTATTGCTTTTCGGGAATTGTGATTCATGTCATGAATTAATCTTGGATATATTGGTCTACATGCCTGCATTGACACATGCCAGTGCCATTATAAATAGAAGACTTTTTTGTGTTGTATGGGTAACAGAAATTTGCTGATCAATGTACTGCATATCTTGGGCTTCTTTTGTGCAAGATGTATGTCTGTTTGAAACCATGCTTTTTAAGGCGACATGTACTAGTTAGTAATTTACTTGTGTACCTGTGCAGAGTACAGGACTGTATCTGGTGTGGCCGGGCCTCTGGTTATCTTGGAAAAAGTAAAGGTGTGTACAGTTTTCTCCAATATGGTGCTAACTACCGTGCAGATTTTGAACAGCTCAGTCTGCTAGCCTCCTATGCTCATAGTTCCTTTGCTTGCATATCCATCTATAGGGCCCAAAGTACCAAGAAATTGTAAACATCCGACTTGGAGATGGCACCACTCGCCGTGGTCAAGTCCTGGAAGTTGATGGAGAAAAAGCTGTTGTGCAGGTTACTTCTCCATTCTCTTGATTGTCTTTTAGTAGTAGTTCCAATTTGATGTTGATTCTGCAGTATGGTCAGGTTAGGCCCATTCCCAGAAAACTTAGTTTGTTAATTAACTTCATTATTCATCAGGTCTTTGAAGGAACTTCTGGAATAGACAACAAGTACACAACCGTGCAGTTTACAGGCGAGGTACTTCAGCTTGTGACTTTATTTGCTGTTTACTTATCAATAAAGTGTTTAGTAGGCAAAAACACTTTGAACTAGATCATTTCAATTTGGGAATCTAGCTCACAAGGAAAATTTACAAGATCTATGATAAGCACACTTAGTTTCACCATGAAGTTATCTATAGTAGTCATGTTAATTGACAATTGTATAGTGTATACCAATGGAAGAATAAAGTCCACAGATCTACCAGGCTAAATTTAACAGTGATATTGTTTTCTTTATTACCCTGTTTATTGAGAAATTCCTGTCTTGTTTGATTATACAGTACATGTGTTTCTTTTACAGGTTTTGAAAACTCCTGTCTCACTTGATATGCTTGGGCGCATTTTTAATGGTTCTGGAAAACCTATTGACAATGGGCCCCCGATATTGCCTGAAGCCTACTTGGATATCTCTGGTAAGTGATTTCTGGTTTTAGCGTGCTGCTCTACAATGCTCATGGTTAAGTGCATGTTCGTCGTGGACAGTAGTAGGTTTTAAAATTATTGATTGATTAACAGCGTTAAATAAATGAGTCCATCTTTAAATTTTGTAATTATGTACTCTGATTTTGTTGCAGGAAGTTCTATTAACCCCAGTGAGAGAACCTATCCAGAGGAGATGATCCAAACTGGGATATCCACCATTGATGTCATGAACTCCATTGCTCGTGGGCAAAAGATTCCCCTATTTTCTGCTGCTGGGCTCCCACACAATGAAATTGCTGCTCAGATTTGTCGTCAGGCTGGCCTTGTGAAGACATTGGAGAAAGGAAAGCATGCAGAGGTAGCTAATGTGTCCTAACTGCAACCCTACCCCCTACCCTACCCAAAAACATATTTTTCAGAGTACAAACAGTTGAACATACATCTGAGCTCTTAAAAAAGCAGAGATATCTCTTACATAAAGGTGACTAGGCTTAACATTTCATGACACAACTGAAATTTTGTGCGCACATTGTCTTAAGTTGGATATGTTGTGCCTGATAGTTTTCATATGTTTCAACATCCTGTTCTTTCAAGCAAGCCACAGTTTTCTTTTGGTACACATGTACATGTACTTATTATCTATTTCCTGTGAGGTCAACATTTATATGGAGCATTGTGTATAAATGTATGCTTTACATGTCTAAATGTGGCTTAATCACTGGTTCTGATTTTTAAACCTGCAGGGTGGTGAAGATGACAACTTTGCTATTGTGTTTGCTGCTATGGGAGTGAACATGGAAACAGCTCAATTCTTCAAACGTGATTTTGAAGAGAACGGTTCCATGGAACGGGTCACCCTTTTTCTGAATCTGGTACCTACAAGGACTTGTGAATTTGTGATCAACATTCATTTATCATTTTATATCTACCAAGGGCGTCATAATCAGTTCTGCAATGTTAGATGCATCTTGAACAAAAAAAAACCCACATAATCAATGGCAGAGCTTGAACAATATCTTAAGGGGATCTATCAATGAATTAGGGGGGCCACTAATGATGCATGAATCAAATTGGCCATGGATTACTTTATGTTTATTGAGAAAAATTAAGATCCTAGGGGTGGCCATGGCCCAGGTTGGCCTGAACTATCCTCCGCCCCTGCACATAATGATGTGCCAAACATATTCTACATCTGACATAATTAGTGTATTTTTTTGTGACTGAGACATAATTAGTGTATAACACAGCATATTTTTAGCACCTTGATCCTCTCTGTTTTACAGGCTAATGATCCCACCATTGAACGTATTATCACCCCTCGGATTGCTCTAACAACAGCAGAATATTTGGCGTATGAATGCGGGAAGCATGTGCTTGTCATCTTGACAGACATGAGCTCTTATGCGGATGCACTTCGTGAGGTATTGAGTTTTGATATTTTGTGTCATATCTTGTATTTTGAGTCCATATTTGTTTTAGTACCATTGTTAATATATATTTGCCCGTCCTGAGATCTTTAGGGCTTGTTTGGTTGCTAGCCCAGGCAAGGTTGCCTTGCCTGGCCGGGCAGCAATCCAGGTCCAGGCCATCGATTTTGAGTGCCTGGGAGCTAGGATTGCTGCCTGGTTGGCAGGTTGCTTGCCAGGGCAAGGTTGCCAATGCTTTGTGCTGCGATTCGTTGACCCGATTCAATCATTTTTAAATTCATTGATTCATGAATTATCTAGTGTTATTGCACATGGACATTTATTAACCCTCCCTGTCAGAATAAATAAACTATAAATAAACTACATGGTCTATTGGTGCCACAATGCTTGTATATAGTGATTTGTTATCAAAAGAAATCACATGATTTTGGTAATGCCTGGTGGTAGAATTACAATTTTATTTTGTCGTGACACTTGTTAACACTGCCCTGAATGGCTGAATGGATGCTGGAAATACGTGCTGATATTTCTATTAGCTTCTGGTGCTATTTTGTAGTTCTTCATTAAAAAACAACTCAGAAATGTTTTATTATGTAGTATTACATGTCTCATTTTATATATTTAAGATTAACCTTTGTATTTAGCTAATTAAATGGCAAATTGATGTCATGTTTCTAATAATGCTACATGGGCATTGTGCTTTTCTGTAGGTTTCTGCTGCCCGAGAAGAGGTGCCAGGTAGGCGTGGTTATCCTGGATATATGTATACTGATTTGGCAACAATATATGAGCGTGCTGGGCGTATTGAAGGAAGAACAGGATCCATTACCCAAATTCCTATTCTAACAATGCCTAATGATGGTAAGTAGCCATGGCTTTTTTAATATTTATTATTATAATTATACTATGTGCCGTATTGTTATTGGTTTTGTACGCTTATCTTCTGAACATTCTGGAGACATTATTATTTGTAAAACTCTTTCCTGATGATGCTACTACTCCCTCCAGTCACAAAAAAACATAGTTATCAGGACCAGACTGGTTGTTGAACCAGCAGGGCGTGGTTCACTGTTTCACTGGCTCCACTGTCAAGAACCCTTTCAAAAGAAAAAAGGGAACTGTCAAGAACCAAATTGAACTGCCAGTTCAATAGTTTTGGATTGAATTGAACTGGCCACATCAATAGTTTTGGATTGAATTGAACTGGCCACAAATACATAGAACCGGTGCGATATATAGTTGATCTTAAATAAAAATAAGCTCATAAATAACACAACTTTATATAACCACACAGCCGGACAGCTACATTGATACATCCCAGAATTCAACTTGTGAATCACAGTTTACACTTCATAACATAGGTTCTCAAGTTCACAAGTCCCAAGCAAGTGCTAAATCGTGGAGCCACAAGTGCCAAGTTAATTTCTTCCCTCCCAACTGCTGCTGTATAACCCTAATGAGATAAAAACTAGACTTTCCAGTTGTACCCCTATATGGATTGTGTTATATTGAAAACAGTCGAGCGCTTTCATTAAAAGCAGTCTGGGCTGTTCGATTGCACATACGATCTTTTGAGTAAATCAAACCAGTGTAGTATTTTGTTGTTTTAAATCCTAATAACTATGCAAATAAGTAACATTTAGAGGTATGAAGTTAACACTTTGAAACTTTGGTTACAAATTACATTTTAGTTAGTTAAGTTTCGATGTTTGGAAGTGGTAGAGTAGAATTTTCTCAAATTGTATAGTTTCATAAAGTATGCTTTTACTATGTTCTATAAATATTTTAACAAAAAGTACTAGTTCAACTTGTGCTTTTGAGATCATGTCAATGTCCAAGGCAGTGGAGGCGAGGCTAAAGATACTTGGTGGTGGAACGAGGAAGTCCAAAGGGTTATTAAGGAGAAGAAAGAATGCTATAGACGTTTGTACCATGACAGGAGTGTGGACAACATAGAGAAGTACAAGGTGGCAAAGAAGACTGCAAAGCGAGCTGCAAGTGTGGCAAAGGGTAGAGCGTACGAGGATCTTTACCAGCATTTGAGTATGAAGAAAGGAGAGAAGGACATTTATAGGATGGCTAGGGTTCGTGAGATAAAGACAAGTGACTTCAACCAAGTTAAGTGCATTAAGGATGAAAGGGAGCATCTCTTGGTGAAGGAGGATGAGATCCGACATCGATGGCAAGAGTATTTTGACAAATTGTTCAATGGTGAGAATACGGACACAACCTTTCAGTTGGATGACTCTTTTGATGACACCAATATGCGCTTTGTGCGGAGAATCCAAGAATTTGAGGTCAGAGAGGCGTTGAAAAGGATGAAAGGAGATAAGGCGATGGGACCAGATGGTATCCCAATCGAGGTGTGGAGATGCCTCGGGGACATAGCTATAGTATGGCTAACCAAGCTGTTCAACCATATTTTTCGATCGAACAAGATGCCTGACGAGTGGAGAAGTATATTGGTACCGATCTACAAGAATAAAGGGGATATTCAAAGTTGTACTAATTACCGGGGAATTAAGTTGATGATCCATATTATGAAGCTATGGGAGAGTTATCGAGCATCGCTTGAGAGCAATAACGCGAGTCTCTATGAACCAATTTGGTTTCATGCCCGGAAGATCAACCATGGAAGCCATTTTCTTAATAAGACAAGTTATGGAGCGGTATAGGGAGAAGAAGAAGGGTCTACACATGGTTTTTATTGACTTGGAGAAGGCTTATGATAAAATACCAAGGAATGTTATGTGGTGGGCTATGGACAAACATAAAGTCCCAACGAAGTACGTCGGGCTCGTTAAGGATATGTACAACAATGTTGTGACTAGTGTTCGAACAAGTGATGGAGACACGGATGACTTCTCAATTAGGATAGGACTACATCAAGGGTTAGCTTTGAGCCCTTATCTGTTTGCCTTCGTGATGGATGAGGTCACAAGGGACATACAAGGGGACATCCCTTGGTGTATGCTTTTCGCGGACAATGTAGTGCTAGTTGATGAAAGCCGGACATGAGTGAATCAGAAACTGGAGTTATGGCGGGAGACTTTGGAGTCCAAAGGTTTTAGACTTAGTAGAACTAAAACTGAGTATATGAGATGTGACTTCGGCACTACTACTCGGGAGGAGAAAGATATTAGTTTGGAAGGTCAAGTAGTGCTTAGGAAGGATACCTTTCGATATTTAGGATCAATGCTATAGAGAGACGGGGATATTGATGAAGATGTTAGCCATAGAATCAAAGCAGGGTGGATGAAGTGGCGCCAATCATCTGGTGTCCTATGTGACAAAAGGGTACCACAGAAGCTAAAAGGCAAGTTTTATCGGACGGCGATTAGACCTGCTGTTGTATGGTGCAGAATGTTGGCCTACGAAAAGATAACATGTTCAACAGATAAGTGTCGTGGAAATGCGTATGTTGCGTTGGATTTGCTGTCATACAAGAAGGGATCGAGTTCGGAACGATGATATAGCACCAATTGAAGAAAAGCTTGTCCAACACCGGTTGAGATGGTTTGGACATGTCCAATGAAGACCTCCAGAGGTACCGATGCGTAGTGGAATCCTAAGCCAGGATAGTAACGTGAAGAGAGGCAGAGGAAGACAAAAGTTGACTTGGGTAGAGGCAATAAAATGAGACTTGAAAGGATGGAATATACTCAAAGACTTAGCCTTAGATAGGAGTGCTTGGAAAACAGCTATTCACGTGCCTGAACCTTTTGCTTCTGCTGGGTTTCAACTCTAGCCTACCCTAACTTGTTTGGAACTTAAAGGCTTTGTTGTTGTTGTTGTGTCAATGTCCAAGGCGCCAGGTAGTAATAGTTATGAATTGTGTTACAATCAAGTATGTGCAGTTGTCCTTATGCAGCATGAATCACTATTGCTTATTTTGGTCTGAGTGCACAATCTACTGAAGTATGTGGTCTTATCATTTTTTTTGTCCCAGTAGACCATTTTTAGCATGTTGGTCGCATGATTTATTTACCATCTATTTCATTTTGTTGTCCATTTAACACAAGTATACCATGTCTAATATTGTAATCTACTCCTAAAACAGATATCACACATCCAACTCCCGACCTTACTGGATACATTACTGAGGGACAGATATACATTGATAGGCAGCTCCATAACAGACAGGTGCTTTTTGGTGCCTTTTATTCTTGAGTTATCAAATGTTACACCTTCACATGGGGCAGCTCTGGAATTATTATTTTTTCTCATATTGATATAGAATGTGAAGTATTTGTTTATTTTTTACTACCTTGATAGCTTATATGTGTTGATGTGATGACATTATATTTCTTTCAGATTTATCCACCTATTAATGTCCTGCCATCTCTTTCTCGATTGATGAAGGTAAGATAAGTTTTCTGTATGTTTTCAGCGTTTATGTTGAAGGTTAGTTCTAAGAACCACTTAATGACTCCTGCAGAGTGCTATTGGTGAGGGCATGACACGTCGAGACCATTCGGATGTGTCTAATCAGGTACCTATTATGAGTCCATAGGCTTTTTTTTTATGACAAGGGAGTCCATGGGCTTTTGTTTTCCTTCAGCCATGATGTGTAAGATGAATTGACGTCTACTGTTTTCTGTTCAGCTTTATGCCAACTATGCAATTGGAAAGGATGTTCAGGCCATGAAGGCAGTCGTTGGAGAGGAGGCACTGTCGTCTGAGGATCTGGTCTGTTGCGAGTAAAATAAATTCGTAAGTTAGTGTTTTTTTTCAGACGTCCAAAACCTAATGTTCTGTTCCTTCTTGCACAGCTTTACTTAGAGTTCCTTGACAAGTTTGAGAGGAAGTTTGTGACACAAGGAGCATATGACACACGGAACATCTTCCAGTCACTCGATCTCGCATGGACATTGCTTCGTATCTTCCCTCGCGAACTTCTCCACCGTATCCCGGCAAAGACCTTGGACCAGTACTATAGCAGAGATGCCTCCCACTGAATCACTGATTGTTGATCAGTGTTCCAATATTTTGGCAACTGCAGCTTTGAATAATTGAACAGATTGGCCTTATGGCCTTTTTTCCCCTGTATTTATCTGTAGTCAGGTCCAATTCTTTTCTGTTGGTCAGCGTAAGTTATTTGTAGATGACTCTCGGTCACGGCAATATCTGTAATATTATGTGATGTATCGTTAAATGTCAGTTATTTGGTTGGTTTCACCTGCCAGAATTGTTAGCAAGAGCATTCTGGACCAGGATGCTCGAACACAACTGGTTGTATCTACATTTGTGAATGGTGAATAGAGGGGCAATAAACTGCAGCGAAATATGTGCTGCCTGACATTGTGAAAATTTTCTCTATTTTGCTGTTTTGACCAGAGAAGGGCGGGCCTGGTGCAAGCGGTAGAGTCTTACCGTATGTGATCGAAAGGTTCCGGGTTTGAGTCGCGGTCTTCTCGCATTGCACAGGCGAGGGTAAGGTTTGCTACTGACATCTTTTTCTAGACTTAGCACATAGCGGGAGCTCTCTGCACTGGGTACGTCTTTTTTTTTTTTTTTGCTGTTTTGACCAAAAGTTGTTTAGATTTCACCGCTGTTCGTTTCGCTGAAATTTGGCTTATGCTGATGGTTATGTTGATTTGTTGTGAGAAAAATATTATTCGTTTGCTAAAAATTACTGCTGAAGTAGTGCTGTAAAATAGGTGACTACTTTAACGTGAAGAGAAGAAAATGTTTTTTCTTGGATTTGCGAACAGACATAATCTGATAGCGGACGTTGGGTTCATGGTTGCTGTCATTTTGATTTTTGGCTGTGCTTCCATTCTAATTTGCCTGTATGCCTTTTTTTATTAAGATATTACTTCCTCTTTCTTGATCATATACATTTTTAAAGCATTTATACATTCTTTTTTTCAGTATATTACCTTCATCCTAGTAAATGATTATAATTCTAGATTTGATATGAGTCAAACTAACTGAAGTTTAATAAAGTTTATAAAAAATAGTATTAATATTTATGACTAGTATATATAAAATATGAAAATATATTCTACAATGAATATAATCATACTTATTCATTACGTCTTCATTCAAAATTATTTGAGTTTTGGCTTTTGTAAGATTCATAGCTTTTATAATGCATTTATATATACACTATGTCTAATTGTATAGTAAAGGTAACTTAACGTCTTATAATTTATAATTGAGGGAGTAATACCTTTTTTATATAAATTTACATGGTGTTTGGCTCAGCATGCATAACATAATCAGATTGGGGGGGGGGGGGGGGGCAATACAGTTGTTTAGTTCATCAAGTCCGTTATGAGATACCCTGCAATCAAATGACGGACCATCCATGATCGATACCGCCCCTCCGCGAGTCCAATCGTATTACGCCACTACTGCCGTAATTTGTTTCCTTTGTTTGGAACACAGGAATTGAAAACATAGGAATAGGAAAAAATACAGGAATGAGATGAATATGTAGTGGTAAAACAGAGGAAAGGAAAAACGTAGGAAATAACTGAGAAGGAGCGTTTGGAACGCAGGAATACATAGCACAGGAATCATAAGACTGAATGCTATAGAGTCATTATTAGTGCTTAATGAAATGATAATATATACTGTGTTAGTTGCATATTTTTTCCATGACCCTCTTACATGTGGGGCCACTAGACCATGTTGCTACAGTTGGGGTCAAATAAATATCTGGACAACATCTTTCTCCACGAACTTCTCTCTCCTGAAAATCTGTAATCCTCTCCCGGAAAGCAAGCACGGCTTTATTAAAAAAATAAAAGAAAGCAGGCACGGGCGGCGTGGTCTGGAGGGAGCGACGACGGCGCGGTGGCCGACTGGCCGGGCGCGGGCGGCCCGGACAGCGCGGCGCAACTTGGAGCGGAGCAGCGATGGCAGAGGCGAGCGAGGCCACGAGCGGGGCGGGGCAGAGCAGTGGCGCGGTGGCCGGGCAAAGGAGGCTGGGCGGATTTGGCGGCGCGGCGTCCAGTTCTTATGGTGATTAGCTGCTCGATTCTCTCTTCTCATTTGATTTTCCTCGGGCAAGCGCGAAGGAAAACGAAACCAGAGGTAAGAGCGGATGCTTTTTTTCCTGTGAAACCGTGTTGTTGCTACAGGCTTCCGGAGGAAAGGGTCCGCTCGTTTCCTTCGTTCCAAACGGTCTCCTCGGCTTCCTTTCCTCCGTTTTCGTTTCCTTCATTTTTCCTACGAAAAACCTTCGTTCCAAACAGACCCTTACTATACAACCAAACAAATCACGAAATCCAGATACCCCGCACATTCCTCACGTGACCTGTTTCCTTTACCATCTACGTTACTCGCCAACGAACCAAACACCACCTTAGTTAAACTTAACATGGTTTGACTCAACCATATGCAATTAGAATTGTATCTTATATAATTTATTTGTCTGTACTACCTCTGGGACGCACAAGCATATCAAGATTCAAACTTTAAAAACTTTGACCAATAATTAGGCTAATAATTTTTAACTATTATAATACAAACTTTATATGATTAGATTTGTAAAGAATTATACTATCCAGTGATTATAAGTTTATAAGCATAAATAATATAATATAAAAAAAATTAATGATCCAATTGTAATATAGGAGACCGTGTCATTCTAACTTGCGTCAAATAAAATAGAACAGAGAGTAATACAAATAGCTATATACATTTAAGACCTTTTTTAAGATGAACCTAATATACTAATTACATCAATTGAAACCCTTTTTGGTAGGGCTTTTAGGGGACCGTTTTGGCTTCCGTAGGTGAAACCTTATCAAACGTTAACTTATAAAATGGCTGTACAAGAGAAGTTATAGAAGAAAGAAGTCGTTTTTTTGTATTACTGGCCAATGCCCATGCGTTGCTACGGGTGACAAAACTATGGTAATCCGATTTGTTGCTCCCATAACATTACTAGTATAAGTGAAAATGAAATTTTAACCAAACAAATATATGCGTATATAAC
Source organism: Miscanthus floridulus (assembly GCF_019320115.1). NCBI lineage: Eukaryota > Viridiplantae > Streptophyta > Magnoliopsida > Poales > Poaceae > Miscanthus > Miscanthus floridulus. The sequence goes on from NC_089597.1 coordinate 98,731,215, forward strand.
ATGGATCAATCTTGATCCCATCAATCCACAGCTGCAAAACTTGCATGAGAGTTCATTAGAGCATGTGTATTTCAGCGGTCAATCCAGGTCGTTAAGCATTAGAATCTACTCCTAAAGTTTGGAAAGCCAAATACATATGGTTGAATATATAATGGAAAAAGTCTATTTCACCCCCCACCTTTCATACTTGTCTACTTCACCCCCAACTATGAAACCGTCTGTTTTACCCCCTGAACTTTTCAAAACCGTCTATGTTACCCCTAGGCGGTTTTTCAGCGGCGGTCCGCTACAGTAACAGCGGTTGCTACAGTGATGATGGGTTTGCTACAGTGTCGACGTTTTGAATTTCCTTTTTTTAATTTATTTTCGGTGAATTTTTGAAAAATCATAGTAAATCATAGAAAAATCATAAAATGAAAAATCTAATTTTATTGGACTTCACATGAGTAGATCTACACAATGAATATATAATACAGTATGCTTTAGTACAATTTTTTTTTTGTAGCTTTAGATTAATTGGAAAATCCAATTTTGTCTGTAATTAATTAGAATTTATCTATAACTAAGTTATACATAGTCCAATGAGTACGGAATTTTTACTATAGTTCAAGCATACAATAATTAGCGTAGCATAAAAATTTCACAACAATTGGACCATAGAAGCTGCAACTATGAATTATTCCAATTAATTACAGACAAAATTGGATTTTCCAATTAATCTAAAGTTACAAAAAAAAATTTGTACTAAAACATACTGTATTATATATTCATTGTGTAGATCTACTCATGTGGAGTCCAATAAAATTAGATTTTTTATTTTATGATTTTTCTATGATTTACTATGATTTTTCAAAAATTCACCGAAAATAAAAAAAGGAAATTCAAAACTGTCGACACTGTAGCAAACACATCGTCACTGTAGCAACCCGCTGTTACTGTAGTAAAACCGCCGCTGAAAAACCGTCTAGGGTTAAAATAGACGATTTTGGAAAGTTCAGGGGGTAAAACAGACAGTTTCATAGTTGGAGGATGAAGTAGACCAAGTATGAAAGGTGGGGGGTGAAGTAGACTTTTTCCAATATATAATAATTACTACATGACGCATGCAAAGAAGTAGCTAAATGCTGGTGCCAGCGTTGGAAGCCAGTCCGGAGTACATCGAGTATTCATACAGTGAAGCAGATTTTACTACAACTGCCAGCCTCGTTGCACGGAGTAGCAACTTGCAATTCGCCCCAGGTGGCAGCCCTCGGCAAGTGCTCTCAAATTTTCATTATTGCAGAGTATAGAGCAGTAACAAATAGAATCCTTACATTGTCAGGCCTTGTTTAGATTGCAAGAGTTAGAAAATTTTGGTACTATAGTACTTTCGTTTGTATTTGACAATTATTGTCCAATCAAGGACTAACTAGGTTCAAAAGATTCGTTTCGTAATTTATGATCAAACTGTGTAATTAATTATTTTTTTTATCTACATTTACTGCTGCATGCATGTGTCCCTAGATTCAATGTGATGAAGAGAGAGTGAAAAAACTTGAAACTTTGAAGCAATCTAAACAAGACCTCAATGCTATAACGCAGCTAGTAGTTTTGTATAGCCTCCTCCATGCTAAGCAATTAATCTCTCTGCAATGCACAGATGTAAAGGCCTTTTTTTTTTGGATTATTTCCAATTCTCACTACTTGGTGACAAATCAGCAGTGTAGGGTATCGGGTGCCTACAATGGAGGATCTCTTATGAAATGTTTGGTCATCAATACGATGCCATGAGATGCCCTTTTTTCAACAAAATGAGTTCTGCTTGTTTGTGTTCTCCCAAGCGGACGAATTCCACAGGGCTTGTTCAACAGCACACCCAATTTGAGTGAAATATGTCTTGGCTCGAATAGATTGACAGAAGCAATTCCTGATAGTGGCAGCTCATTACTAAAGCTGCAGGTGCTTGTCCTGGAAAAAAAAAACTCAGAGCTCCATGCCACCTTCTTTGTCTAATATTTCTCAGCTTCAAGCACTATCTGTCGGACGGAACAATCTCTCATGTCCCATTCCTGGAAATGAGAACTTTCACCCCCTGTTCTGCAAGTGCTGATCCAAAAACCATTTCAACAGGTCCATCCCTTTAGGACTTTCTGCATGTTAGAAATTTGACACACTCTAAGTTGACCTGACTGGAATGATCCTAGTTGACTGAGCAACCACACCCTGCTTTTGTTCAACCTCAATGAGAACAATCTACAAGGGGAGATTCCACCAGAATTGGGACAGTTGAGAAACCTCCAGTTTCTAGGCCTTGCAAATAACCAAATAACTGGTGTCATTCAAGAATCCATAGGTAGTCTATCAAACCTTGCCCAAATAAACTTACTTGGAAACAGATTGACAAGATCAGTGCCGATGTCATTTAGCAACTTGTTGAATCTTCGTTGCATCTTTGTTGATGGGAACCATCTCTTTGGGAATCTAGATTTCCTATCTGCTTCATTGTCCAAATCCAGAAGCCTAACAACCATTGGCATATCAAACAATGCGTTCCCAGGGAGCCAAAGATGCAAAATTAAGAAAAAATGCATAGAAAACACAGATTGAGTAATATCAATAAGGCATGGCATTTTAGAGTGTAGTAATTCTAATCCCATAGTTTCAAGGCAAAATATTAGCTCAAAAACTCTCAACAGGTCTCCCTTCTGAAGGCTAATTTTTTTTAAAAGACTAATTTATTGCTAAAGTTCAAGTTATATTTCTGAGACATTCAGTTGGTACATTCACATTTTGATACAACATTCTATGCTTACATTGAAGGGCGGGCCTGGTGCAAGCGGTAGAGTCTTACCGCCTGTGACCGGAAGGTCCCGGGTTCGAGTCGCGGTCTCCTCGCATTGCACAGGCGAGGGTAAGGCTTGCCACTGACACCCTTCCCCAGACCCCGCACAGAGCGGGAGCTCTCTGCACTGGGTACGCCCTTTATTCTATGCTTACATTGTGGGGCTATAAGGGGCAGTCACATGCTACTCAAATATTCCCAGCGCCGAGCGTTGCTACAGGCATAAAAATATTCCCAGTTTGTGAAGTACTTATCTATCATGCACTTATTTTGACATTGTTACTAAATTTGACGCTTATTTATTTGAATGTGGTTCGAAACAGTATGTTGCTAAGCCAAGTAAAAATTTATTTGTCTTGATTTCGACCAACTATTTTTTTATACTCTTAGAGCATCTCCAAGAGAAGGCTAATAATACCCCTAAAACTGATATTTGCATGGTTATCATTAAAATCCCGGTCCAACTGTTCCCCAAGCATTCCCCCAAAATTTGCTCGCTCTGAAAACATGAGGCAGCGCCCCGCATATCTGCAAAAGCACAGCACGCCCCCAAATCTTTGTCCCACGCTCGTCTTCCCTTTGCTCGCGCCATGTTTGGCGCGCTTTTAGCTCCACCCGCCAACGAAGTGGCCTCCCATCTTCTTCCATCCAGGTGCCAAAGGGATGAAGATGGGGCCAGCCAAGGCTGCCGGTTCCCTCCAGGGACGTGTGGGGCATGGCAGCACCCAGATGCGGCAGCCCTTGCCCAGCAGCGTCGAGATGCGGCCATCCCTGTCCGTCGAAGCGCAGCTGCGGCAACCTACGGCCGTCGGCGCGCTCATGCGGCCACCCCTTGCCGGCGACGCGCTGATGTGGCCACCCCTTGCCAGCGACGCGCTGATGCGGCCACCTCGACCCGTTGCCACTTTCATGCGGCCGCCGTCCACCGCCACGCAGATGCGGCTAGCACAGTCCACTGGTGGCCATATTCTCCAGGCAAGCAGATGCGGCCACCCCTAAGAATCCCTGCACGTCATTGATGGTCCTCCTCAATCAGTGAGTTCTGTTGGCGACGTGCTGGATTCCCAGCAGATGGTGGACTACGAGGACTCATGTGACAATGTCTCTGCATCCTTTGAAGATATGCCCAACAACGACATGTTTTTTAATGGTATGATGGAAACCACTTTGCATTGCTACAAATGGCTCACTATACTTCCAGTTCATGGTTGCAGTAAATTAGATTCACACATGTATGTCTTGATGTGATTAGTATAGAGTAGACGATGCTCAGATGTGTATTTTATTGTGGATTTCAGGAACGTGTGTGCTACTGAAGATCCTGTCTTATCTGTAGAACATGTGTTTTAGGAAATTTATCTTTCTAACGGGTGATATTCGGATAAGTCTAATGTCTTCTCTGCAAGTGTTTCTGTAGAAAACCCTGAATTTTTCAGTAACTGAATGTGTGTTTGGGTTTCTGTCATATCAGTGGCACTATAATTTGCATAGTTTCTGATACTACATTTCAGTTACTATGCAAATTGTCCCTGTAGTACGATTGCATCTTGTGCAAATTGTCCCTGTAGTACAATTGCCTTTTGTGCTAAAGGAAGATTATAATCTGCAAGTGGTCTGTCATATACCCAATATTACGGAAGATCTTTGTGGTGTCGTAACTATTCGACAAGAGGAGGTGCGCTAGCAGAGAACAGGCAAGGCCACATACGATGGCGATGAGCACAAGGCTGATGGCGGCGCTGACGAGCACAAGGTTGATGGCGGCGCTAGCATTCTGGAGACCAGCCTGCCCACGTACGTGTGTTGCTTGGAGACATGGAGTCACCGTATATACCAACAGAAAGGAACGAGCGGACGGAAAAGGTCAAGATCCAACTAATCCGATCTCTAATCCAACTAACTAATGACGTGTCACTATTGGGGGCGGAAATATTAGGGAGCTGCTATGGATGAAACTGATTTTGGGGTACAATTGGTTTAAGAGGGCCTCCAATAATAAGTTTTGAGGGTTAACTTTTAAGGGACCTCTTGGAGATGTTCTTACTGCATTGAAAATTTGAGGCTCCTAACCTACTATTTTTTCCTTACTTTTATTGTGTTGAATTGCATTGAAAATTTAAGGTTCCGTAGCCACACATGGGCATTTGCTAGTTATTGAAATGTGGAGAACCGAACACAACAATGAGGCAATGTCACATTGACAGGTTCACAGCACTGCCTTCTATTCAGCAATTGCAAACAGGGTCTGGAGTAAGTACCCTGCGGGAAATTCTAAAAGTACCACTAATTATTGAATTACAAGGTTCTAACTGAACTCAGCTTGAGGAAGAAACTAATGTGCATATTTTTCTACACCACACCAAACAGCTGGCATGATCTCATAGAGTCAGCTAAATCGCAGGGCAGAAGGCAGCCAGGCACCTCACCTTAGTACCGAAGGGGCCGACGGGAGGATCCATGTCGAACCGCATCTTCCCCTCAAGAAAACGCATCAAAACCCACGGCAAATGCCACCGGAATCACGTGGAGATTCCGAAACCCAAAGTGACCCCTCACCTGGCTCCGCCTCGGCATGACATCCTCGACCTTGGTGGGCGCCGGCTTGTCGCCTGCGCGGCCAGACCACCGATGCGTCAGAACAAGCCGATCAGCTCAGAGGAGCAAGGAAGTAACTGTTGTGCTGCTGGAGATCTGAGAGCCGGGACAGGACGGGGGCTTACCGGGAGAGGAGAGGAGAGGCGACGTGCGCCGGAACGCGGCCGCCGGCGATGTGGAGAGGGGCGCGGCGCGGGCGGATGTGGGGGACGACGATGCGGCGGCGCGGCAGCGCGAGGGTGCTAGGGTTTGGAGGCGGTGCGTGGTGGTGGTGGTGGTGGTGTTCTTGGGTCGTGCCCCTCGCGGAGGTAGGGGCCGGTGGAGTGGAGTGGGGCAGTGGAGTTGCAGCAGGCCAGCAGCCAAGGAGGCGGCGAGGCGGCAGAGCGGAGCGCCGGCTTCGGCAGTGCGCTTGGGAGGACGGAGGGCGTGTGATTGGGGCGGGGTGCTGACTGCTGAGTGGGGGTGTAGCCGCGGGGTCGAGGCCCACATGTCGGCGCAATGGAGTTACGAAGGTGCGCCTGGCGTAGCGGCTTCACCACGGGGAGTGAACGGGTCCTGTTTCATCTTTTTAGGAGTACAGAAAAGGGCAAAGCCACGTAAACGTGGCTCCTGCGACTTCTCTATCTTCTTTTGTGAAATTGACTAAGGTCTACTAAATAGGGCCTCAATGTTAACTAATTGTATGAACTTTTATATATTTTAAGCACAACATATTTATAAACACAATTTCAAGATGATGTCATGATGGACATATACTTAAATGAAAACCAAAAAGATTTAGTCATCAACAACGAACTATTAGCTTGAACTTATCAGTCATGATACAATATTTTTCTATAATAACAAAACAGCATCAGCCGCAGAGCCGAACAACTTTAAGTTCGATAGTTCATATTCATGTGCCGATTAGGAATCTTATATATTTTTTAAACAGACACTTAATTTTCATCGGTCGTTTAATAGCGCTTCTCTTTTCAAAACGGTTTTGATTTCTTGGGTTTTTTTTAGAGATCTTATATATTATAATGTAGCAAGAAGTTATTTCTCTCTCTCTCTTTTTAATGAGTGAAGGCAGATGAAGATAAAAACTAGCTTTGGCTCTTTTCTGAGTAGCTGCGATGAGTGGAAACCTAATAACAGGTTGTTTTTATCATTCTTTTTAGCTCTTGTGCTTTGCGTAGAAGAAGCTGGCCGTGCAACTGTCCAATAAAAACTGGTAGCTTCAAGCTAGAGCTCCCGAAGCCCCCTTTGAAATTTACAGCGTTATTCAATTCTTTTACCAGGAATTGGAATAATCACAGCCCCCTCGGTCCGGTCTTCGTTTTAAGGCTATCTTCAACAACAACATATAAAATATAAGACCCGGTGTGTTATTCAATTCTTTTATTAGAATGGAATAATCACAGCCCCCTCTGCCCGTCGCCGTCTTAACGTTATCTCCGACAACAACCTTCAAAATATAAGATTTATTCATTTTTTTCTAGGCAGCGCTACATGTAAAAAAAAAAGTTATTTTGGGTCTCTTGGTTCTGGAGACAGTCTAACTGCTCGCACTTCCTCACCGGCCACCACCTCCCTCGCCCATCCCACATTCCCACTCCTTTCTCCGCCCGCACGCCTCCGGGACCCCCAGCCATGGCGACCCACGGCGGCGGCCCGCGCCCCTGCCACCTCCTCATCCTCCTCGCCGCCGCCGTGCTCTATTCCGCGTCCTCCCCCGCCGGCGCCTTCTACCTCCCCGGCGTAGCCCCCCGCGACTTTCAGAAGGTGATCAATCGACTTCATTCCCCGGCTTCTCGCCGGCATATTTCTCCGCTTCCACTCCCCGTCGGATCCAGCGCTAGGTGCTCCCTCGCGGCTGTCGGTGCCCGCGGATCTGGCAGTGCTTGGAGGAGCTGCCTCAGATCTGGCTTCCGGGACGCGCGGGGGAGCAGCGGGTAGGCGCGTGGTTTAGGGTTTAGGGATACGAAGTATCTGGATGGATGGACGACAGCATTGCTGCGTCTGCCTGTTTTTGGCGTGGGAACAAGTGATGCGGCGCGCCTTGCCCCCATTCTATCTTTTGATCTCCCGCCTTTTCGTTTGGAAGTACGGGTAACATGTGTTTTTCGTCATGCAGTGAGGACACTAGTGTAGGTTTCGCATTTTAGATACCTCGCTGTAGGTCACAACGTAGCCAGTGCAGAAAGCTCCTGCTCTGTGTGGAGACTGGGGAAGGGTGTCTGTGGCAAGCCGTACCCTCGCCTGTGCGATGCGAGGAGACCGCGACTCGAACCCGGGACCTTCCGGTCACAGGCGGTAAGACTACCGCTTGCACCAGGCCCGCCCTTCCTCGCTGTAGGTCACAGCAATTACACATATGTTTTTATGGTATAAATATGGAGTTTCTGGTATTTTCTTGATATAACTTGCAAGTATTTAGCTCAATCTCTATGATTATTATAGTTAACTAGCAAAGGGAGTTCATCTCTAGCAAACAAGTAGATGTGTTGCTAGGGTTGCTAGCTAAGATACAAAGGATTGGGATATACAAATCCTATAGAATTATGATACACATTGGCCATCATCACAACTAGATGTGTTGTGTCTGTTTGTTAATCACGTGTGTATCTCTTGGTTCAATACCTAAAAGCTATTCATTTGAGTTTCAAATGCATATCCCATCATGGCAACAGTTATATGCTGAAAATGCTGCATTTTTGTTGTTGGTTGTTGATGCCTCAAGTAGTCAAGTGTAATAACTATGATATGAGGCAACGGGAACAACTAATACACTGTTGTATAGCTCAATCAACACATGTTATTGTCCTGTATGTTTTTAAATTAGGTATTTGTTTGATTCATTACATGCTGGTTGATTCCTGATATTCATCGATTATTCTACCGTGATGTTTGTCATTTCATTATAGAAGTGGAGACCCCATGTTGGCTAGATTATAAACAGAATATTAGATATTAGTATTCTAGCATTAATTTTGTATGGCCTTTCACTGTGCAGGATGATGAACTTCAAGTGAAAGTCAACAAATTGTCATCTATAAAAACACAGCTTCCATATGACTACTATTTCCTAGATTACTGCAAACCTGATGCGATTAAGAACAGTGCTGAGAACTTAGGTGAAGTCCTTCGTGGGGACCGCATCGAAAATTCTGTCTACAATGTAAGGACATGAAACCCTTTGATTTATACTAGTCCAAGCAAAAACAAGTGGGATTACTTGAAAAGAAAAAAAAAAGCACTATGGGAAGCTGTCTGATTAACTGTCATTTTGTTTTTCGATTCATGCAGTTCAAGATGAGGAGGGACGAGAGTTGCAAGGTTGTTTGCCGAAGGCATCTTTCTCAAGAAGCTGCGAAGAATTTCAAAGAAAAGATCGATGATGAATACCGAGTAAACATGTATGGTTTTAGTTTGCAGCTCATACCTTATTTCTTTTCTATGTCAGTATTAGAATGTGATCATCAAATCAGCGGAAGATTGAGGATTTGCTCCTCCAATTATGTACACATGATATCTATTGGTCCATTGTCACTTTCATTTACTTGTTCGACTGCCATGCCCATGAGACATTGAATTTAAATTTCAAAAGTGTCCCTGAGTTATGTCGCTATGTGTTTGTTATGTTCAGTGCTGTGCCTAACTAAATTTATTTTGTTTCAAATTTTTTTGGGCATGTAGGATCCTAGATAATCTCCCAGTTGTGGTACCTAGGCAGACACGGGAAGGAAGCCAAACACCAAGCTTTGAGCATGGTTACCGAGTTGGTTACAAGGTGAGCATAACAAATTCCTATCTCATAAATTAAACATGAATTGGTTAATACTGGTTACCTTATTTGATTTGAATGAAATATTGCCAGCTCAAAGATGACAAGTATTATATCAACAATCACTTGAGTTTTAAAGTGTTATACCATGAAGACCAAACTTCTCCTGATGCTCGCATTGTTGGCTTCCATGTGATTCCTAGCAGGTATGCCATATTTCATGATCTACAACTTCTCTTTTCATCTGTTTCCAATGTTTTGTTCTCTTACTGCTTACATTTGATTTCCCACTTCCATCGGCATATGAACTATGGAGTCATCTATATCTGTAACTCCTTTCTGCTGATTTGTTACAGCATCAAGCATGAATATGGTGCCTGGGATGACAATAATCCCACAGCACAAACTTGCAATGCTAACATTAAGATTACACCTGGTAGTCACACTCCTCAAGAGGTGGCCCCTGATGCATATGTTGTATTCTCTTATGACGTTACTTTTGAGGTATAATTCATTTCATAAGATTCTCTCACTAAGATTCTTGTTCTCCCAATTTTGATTAATCTTGAATTGACCTATTTCAGTCCAGTGATATCATATGGGCATCTCGATGGGATGTATACCTTCTTTCCAGTGATAGCCAAATACACTGGTTCTCAATTGTTAACTCATTGATGATCGTCCTATTCCTTTCTGGTATGGTGGCCATGATCATGATGAGAACCCTTTACAAGGACATAGCAAACTATAATCAGCTTGACAACCAGGATGAGGCTCAGGAAGAAACTGGATGGAAGTTAGTGCATGGTGATGTATTCTGGCCTCCTGTTCACTCAGGCCTCCTTTGTGTTTATGTTGGCACTGGCGTTCAGTTCTTTGGGATGACACTTGTAACCATGATGTTTGCTCTTCTTGGATTCTTATCGCCTGCAAACCGTGGTGGACTCATGACTGCTATGGTCCTTTTGTGGGTGTTCATGGGTGTATTGGCAGGATACACCTCATCTCGCCTGTACAAGATGTTCAAAGGCACTGAATGGAAGAAGATCACCCTCAAAACTGCCTTCATGTTTCCTGGTATTATCTTTTCGGTCTTCTTCTTCCTGAATGCGCTGATATGGGGTGAGAAGTCATCTGGTGCAGTTCCTTTTGGAACAATGTTTGCATTGTTCCTCCTCTGGTTTGGCATCTCTGTGCCACTGGTCTTTGTTGGAAGTTTCTTGGGATTCAAGCAGCCAGCCATTGAGGACCCAGTGAAGACAAACAAGATTCCCAGGCAAATTCCTGAGCAAGCATGGTACCTGCAGCCAGCTTTTGCAATATTAGCTGGTGGCATATTGCCATTTGGGGCTGTCTTTATTGAGCTCTTCTTCATCCTGACATCTATCTGGCTGAACCAGTTCTACTACATCTTTGGCTTCCTCTTCATAGTCTTTGTCATCCTCATTGTGACATGTGCTGAGATCACAATTGTGCTATGCTACTTCCAGCTGTGCCGTGAGGATTACCAGTGGTGGTGGAGGGCATACCTGACTGCAGGCTCGTCAGCACTCTATTTGTTTGCTTATGCTATCTTCTACTTCTTCAATAAGTTGGAGATCACAAAGCTTGTCTCAGGCATCCTGTACTTTGGTTACATGCTGATCATCTCTTATGCCTTCTTTGTGCTGACTGGTACCATTGGCTTCTATGCCTGCTTCTGGTTCGTGAGGAAGATATATGCTTCTGTGAAGATCGATTGATTAAACAAACACTGTCCAGAGAAACTTATTTTCTGCTCATAGAGTACCTCCTGCCAAGGTTTTGCTGCAATGTCGTGCATGATGCTGCTTGATTGATATATAAAGGAAACTAGGATTCAGGATGGAATTCCATGGTTTTGGTAGGAATGTGTAGCCTGTTAGGAGCAAGAACTGCTGGAAGTTGAAGTGAGATCTTGATACGCGATGTTGTAGTGCACCATGGATTTTGTACGCCTAAAGATATTTCGTGCTGCATTGTAATATGCCTTGATTTACCCTGCTTCTTCCACATTATGCCCTGTGTGCTTGATGTTCTTCGGTTTTCAATTTAACAACAGGTGGCAATGCTTTCTCATTGTCATGTCTGGGTTTGATATGATGTTATTAGAATGTTTGATGTTTTGGTTATGCCACCATGGGAAACCAATGGTGGTTTTTGGTCGTTGCCTGTAATGTGGGAAGCATATTCATGTAGCCTTGTTTGATTGGCGGTGTCACCATACCACCTTCCGATCATGTACAACATTATCGGAGTTATGGTCATATAATGAATCATACCGCTTCTCTCTGAGAAGCTGCACGCCTGCACAAACTTAAGAAAAGCACGATCAAAGTTGGTTTGATCTAGGTTCTACGTTTTAGTATTAAAGGAGCTGTGGGAAGAAATGTGGCAAAAAAAAGCTGCAAAAAGAAAAACTTACCTCACCTTATTTTCACTATAAGCAACTTATAAACTGCATCAAACAAGTTATGTCAGATAATATACAACCTTAATCCAAATACAATTCTAGATTTAGAATAGATTCAGCCAATCTAACTTAAGTTTTAGAAAATATGATTAACATTTATGATTCTAAATAGGTATTTTATAAAAATATATTTCATGACTACTCTAGTCATAGTTATTTGGTATTATTATTGTCGGGTTCATAAACCCGGGGTCCCTCGGGGACCGGCTTCCACGTCAAGGCTCGGCCCAGAAGGACGGCCTTTTCTTCTTCTGGATCGGCCCAAGAGTCTAAACTCAATAGACCGGAGCACTCGCTTCAGGCCCTGGCCGCCTTCGGCCCATCTTTCCGACCGGAGCACCTCAGGCTCATGCCAACTCTGAATGACCTCTCCAATCAGAGCGGTAGCGTCAGGCCCCGGCCGCCTTCACACGGCCTCCACTCGGAAAGCCTGACCAGAGGACCGCCTTCGACTTCGACCCCGTGTCTCCGACCGGGGTTCATAGAAAACCCTGCTCATCGCTATTCTCCGACTGGCGCGCCAGAACCGACTGGGGACCATCCGACCGGGGACGCCCGCTCGGAAAGAACCAGAAGGCGTACGAAGGAAGACAAGACGGGGCTCGCAAGTCAAACCATGGCACCAGGAACCATACCCTGCGAAACAGTGCTCTGCAGCCACAAAGTATTGTAGGGGCTGCTAGAAACTCCCATATGGTAAGCCCCCCGCGTGTCTCTAGACATCGATCGCAGTATGGGCTCCAGGATTTGCCATACCGAGTGAACATAGCGCGGCTCCTCACATGCCACTAGGCATCAAGAAGTATTTTGCAGGTACCGGCATCATCCTTCCTGAAGAAGATATCTCGACCTCCCGTGCACATTTGACATCCTACAGCGACATCAACAGTATTGGGGGCGTCAACCATTATCCAGTTTCCATCACCGTAGGCAGCAAGGCTTAGAAACATCCATACTCTCTCCCTCTCACTAAGAAAGGGGATGCGCTTCCTCCAACGAGAGGAGGTCGACTTCTTCAAGCTCAGACTCACTAGATCGATAGCTTACAACCCCTCAAGCACACGCTTGGGCTTCTAGCTCATAGTGGAGTTCCGGTCGCCCTCGGCCCTTCCGGTCGGACCCGACCGGACCTCTTGAACACCCCTCCTTTATCCTTCTCGTTTGTAACCCCACTACAGACTTCGAGCACCTAGGCTCGGGAATAAAGTCACCGATCGACCCACACTGGACGTAGGGCACATTGCCTGAACCAGTATAAATCTCGTGTCAATGAGTGCTAGGCCACCTCCGATCATAACGTACAACAAAACTACAAATATTTACTAGTTGGTCACTTTCTGCACCGACAATTGGCGCCGTCCGTGGAGAAGACACTGTACGTTCAACACTTTTTTGGTAATCGGATGGCCCATTTCTCCGCCACCCCCGCCGTGGCGGGCTCGGGCGATACGATTCGCTTCGGCTCGATGGAATTTCCCGCACTCTCGCCCGCCGAGATGCGGGTTCCACCCGTGTTCGAGCCTTCCCAGGCCTTGTGCTTTGGAAGCCTGGACTTCGTCGCTGACCGACTCGGCATACTCCACCTCCGCAAGGAGGCGCACGTTCTAGCACCCGTCGAAGGGGCGCCCTCCATCGACTCCGGGACGCGCGACATCGATGGCGCGGCATCTGCGCTTCATTCCGAGCAAACTCTCTGCTCAAACCCCGCTGTAAGTAATACCCGTACTGTTACTTACTCTTCATTCACTATCCCCAATCGAGCACCCAGAGAGACTGTGTCGTCCACGCCGCAAACACCGCACGATCGGTTCCCCTACGGCCTCGCGTCCTCTGCGGACACGTACGCCTGGGGACTCCGAAGGGTGCTGGCACCTTTCCCCCTCACATTCGAATTCGTGGGAATGGCAGGCTGCGCTCCTATCGCTTCCCACGAACCTTGGCTGGTGAGGGCGTGAGCGACGATTCCAGCGTCGGCGACGTGGCACCACGCCACCGTCCGTCCCAGGAGTGCGCCATGGTAGACGCTCCGGGACAGCCGCCGGTGGTTGTGGAATCCGCACAGACTCACACCCCTCCGGACCCATGTGCGGAGGCCCTCGCGTCTGCGCAAGCGCACGCCGAGGAATTGCGACAACAGCGGCAGAACCAGCCACCGCCTGCGCCGGCTCGGTCAGCCCAGCACGTCACGCCCCACGCACACGGCCTGGCGGGTGGCGCCCAGGGTCACGCCCGTCAGGTCCAACGCGACATCGTGAACGAGGGAAACGATGTCCCATAATTCGCCCGGGCCGGCCAGAATATCGCTGCTGCAGCAATGCTTCTACGCGGTGTTCCCGAGCCCGTCGACCCTCAGAAGCGGGCAGTCCACCGGAACCTCCGGGTTTTAGTAGAAGTCGCCGCCGTCCAACAGGCAGAAAGCTCCGCGTCACGACTCCGACGCGTGCCCTCTCTCCCCACCAAGGGAACGGGGACGCGTCAGACGGATCGCTCCATTCACTCACCGCTACAGCCGCCAGGACCGGCTCAGAGTGCGGTAGTCGCGCCACGGTCCGACCGGGCGCCTGCTCCGCACCTACCATCGGTACACGAGCGGCTCGATCCGCACCAGGACGCCCGTAGCACCATTGGTGACCGGCATCGGTCCCAACGTAATAACGCTATCAACAATACGGCGGCCGGTGCCACGAATCCCGGCCAAACCATTGAGGGAACCGGCGAAACATGCCCCAGGCGCAGTCGCTGGTCGGATGACCAGAGCCCCAGCCCCAAGGGCCCAGGGCCTCGGGCCTTCAGCCGGCGCATCCGAAAGGCACCGTTCTCGTAGCGTTTCTGGCCACCCACCAACATCACCAAATACACTGGGGAGACAAACCCAGGCATTTGGCTCGAAGACTTCCGGCTCGCCTATTGGGCCAGAGGAGTGGATGATGACTTCTTCATTATTCAATATCTTCCCATTTGCATGGGGGAACATGTTCGGGCGTGGCTCGAGTTCCTTCCACACGACAGCATCCGCGACTGGGCGGACCTCAAGAGGGTCTTCGTCGGGAATTTCTAGGGGATGTACGTCCGACCGGGGAACTCCTAGGACCTCAAGAGCTATCAGTAAGAGCCCAGCGAGTCCCTACGGGATTACATCCGTAGGTTCTCCCAACGATGCAACTCCCTCCCTAACGTCATCGACGCAGACATCATCAGCGCGTTCCTCTCTGGGATGAACTACGAGTCCCTTATCCACAAGCTTGGCTGCTTGAAACCCCGTACCACCCGTGACCTGCTTGACGTAGCCACCAACCATGCCTCCGGTGAGGAGGCGGTCGGAGCGGTCTTAAGCGGAGGCCAGGACAAGGTCAGAGCCAAACGCACGGATCCAGACGAGGGCTCCTCCACGTAGAGGGGCAAGAAAAATAAAAAGGATTGACGTCGGTCGGACAGCGCCCCGCTGGTCACTGCGACCGATCGCACGGTCAAGCAGCCCCATCAGGGACTACCTGACCACTTCAACAAACTCATGGACAGTCCATGCCCCAACCACACCTACCCTGTTAAACACCTCTACAAGGAGTGTGAGCTCCTCAAACATTTCCTTCGACAGGTCGGCGGGCCAAAGGAGGGAGACGGCAAAGAGGCAGCACCCAAGAAGGGAGGTACGGTAGGCAAAGACGCGGACGACTTCCCCAACGCTAACGAATGTATCATGATCTTTGGCGGATCCGACGTCGTCTGGACCAAGCGACAGCATAAGGTTCGCTATCGAGAGGCATGCACCGCCGAGTCGGCCATCCCCTCCTTCCTCAGCTTGTCGGAGTCTCCGATCACCTACGATCAGAGGGACCATCCCTCCCATGTCGCAAGACCAGGACGCTATCCGCTCGTCGTCGACCCCATCGTCCGTAAGAAGTGGCTTACGAGGGTGCTGATGGACGGCGACAGCGGCCTCAACATCCTGTACATCGACACCCTCGATGCCATGCGCATCCCCCAATCAGAACTCTGCTCGGCGGGCTCCCCCTTCCATGGGCTAATCCCGGGAGCGCAGGCATACCCGCTCGGGCAGATCGATCTGCCCATCACGTTCGGCAGTCGAGCCAACTTCTGCTCGGAGGTTCTCACCTTCGAGGTGGTGGACTTTCTAGGGTCCTACCACGCCATCTTGGGGTGGCCATGCTACGCGAGATTCATGGCAATCCCCAACTACACCTACCTCAAACTAAAGATGCCGGGACCAAACGGCGTCATCACTGTGAGCAGCGCGTTCTCGCACGCCTTCACGTGCGACCGCGAACACTATGAGCTTGCCACTGCGGTCGTCAACTCGTCCGAACTCCCATGGCTCGGGGAGTCATCGGTCCCGACAGCCCCGGACTGTAACCAACCAACTTCCTCGTCGGCCTTCCGCCTGCTCGAAGAAACCAAGGTGGTGGAAATCGATCCCACCAACCCAACCAAGACAGTTCAGATCGGGACCCAGCTTCCGGCCAAATAGGAAAGCGAGCTCGTTGACTTCCTATGCGACAATCATGATGTCTTCGCATGGCAGCCGTCTGACATGCTGGGGATACCCCGGGAGGACGCCGAGCACGCACTACGCCTTACCCCAGGCTCTAAACCCGCCAAACAATGCCTGCGTCGCTTCGACGATGAAAGGCGTAGGGCCATAGGCGAGGAAATCGCCAAACTCCTGGCAGCCAGGTTCATCAGGGAGGTCTTCCATTCCGACTGGCTTACCAATCCTGTCCTGGTCAGAACAAAGACCGAGAAATGGAGAATGTGCGTCGATTATACTGGACTTAACAAAGCGTGCCCGAAGGATCATTTCCCATTACCACGCATAGACCAGATAATTGACTCCACCTCGAGTTGCGAGATCCTCTCCTTTCTGGATGCCTACTCAGGCTATCACCAGATCATGATGAAAGAGTCCAATCAGCTCATAACCTCATTCATCACCCTATATGGTTCGTACTGCTACATGGCCATGCCTTTCGGCCTGAAGAACGCTGGCGCCACCTACCAAAGGTGCATGCAGTAATGCTTCGCCGACCAAATCGACCCGCTCGACCAGCTCGATCAGGCCGAGCGGCCAAAACCAACGATCGTCGTCTATGTTGATGACATAGTGGTCAAAACGGCTCAAGCTTGCGACTTGATCGCAAACTTGGATGCGACGTTCGCAAACCTACGAAGGTTCAACATCAAGCTGAATCCCGAAAAGTGTGTTTTCGGGGTTCCAAAGGGGAAACTGCTTGGATACATCGTATCCGAGCGCGCCATCGAAGCCAACCCTAAAAAGATCACGGCCATCTCCAACATGGGCCCCATACGTAGCATCAAGGGCGTGCAGAGACTCATCGGCTGCCTGGCTGCCTTAAGCCGCTTCATTTCCCGGCTCGGTGAATGGGGGATGCCGCTCTACAAGCTCCTCAAAAGGACAAACGCCTTCGTCTGGATTGAGGAAGCCCAGTAGGCTCTAGAAAGCCTCAAAACATCCCTAACGTCGGCCCCAATCCTTGTCGCTCTCAAGCGGGGAGAACCCCTCCTCCTCTACGTCACGGCAAGTAACCATGTGGTGAGCGCTGCCCTGGTCGTAGAGAGGGAGGAACTGGGACACCAGCTCAAAGTGCAGCGACCCATATACTTCGTCGGAGAAGTGCTTACCGACCCCAAGGTTTGGTACCCCCAGGTGCAGAAACTCCTATATGCCATACTAATGGTGACCAGGAAGCTCCTACACTACTTCACCGACCATGAAGTCACGATCGTCACTTCATACCCACTCGGAGACATCATCCGCAACCGCGATGCCGTGGGACGAATCTCTAAGTGGGCTCTTGAACTCATGGGCCACGACATCAGATATACCCCCCGCACCGCTATTAAGTCTCAGGCTCTCGTGGATTTTATCACCGAATGGACGGAGGTCCAGCTACCAATCCTGGACGTCACCCATGAATACTGGACAACGTACTTCGATGGGTCCGTAATGGCGCCCGGCTCGGGAGCTGGAGTGGTTCTGATCTCCCCGGATGGGAGTAGGCTCCATTATGCCATTCGCCTCCACTTCTCAGCTTCAAACAACGCCACAGAATACGAGGCCCTTATCAACGGAGTCTGCATCGCCATCGAGCTCGGCGCTACGCGACTCTATGTCCGTGGCGACTCGGAACTAGTCATTGATCAGGTCATGAAGGAGTCCTTCTACAAAAGCCCCCTCATGACGGCATACTGCCAAGAGGTGCGCAAGCTCGAGGACAAATTCTAGGGGATCGAACTACATCACGTCCCTCGAAGGGATAACGATGCCGCCGATTTCCTTGCAAAACTGGCCGCCAGGCGGGATCCGTCCCCAAGCGGGGTCTTCATCAACGACATCCACGAGCCTTCCGCTCGCATCTTGGAAGGTTTGACCCGGACGCCCTTCGACGCCCAGCCGATGCTTGGGAGCTCCGACCCCGATGCCCAACCAGCGCCCAGGGTCTCCGATCCTAGTACCTCTACGCCACCCGCGAGCGTCGCTGTATTGACACCCAGGCAAACCAATTGGCGAGTACCGCTACTCGCCTACATCCTCAAAGAGGTTCTCCCGCCTGAAAGGACGGAGGCTCGACGAATCGCTCGATGCGCCAAGACCTTCGTCGCACTTGGTGACGAGCTCTACAAATGGAGCCCATCAGGGGTACTCATGAAGTGTATCCTCACTAGCCAAGGGAGGGATCTCCTCCTCGAGGTTCATGCCAGCATTTGCGGGCATCACGTGGCCCCAAGGTCGCTGGTCGGAAAAGCCTTCCGCCAAGGTTTTTACTGGCCCACCGCACTACGAGATGCAGAGGAAGTCGTTTGCAGGTGTGAGGGATGCCAGTTCTATGCCCGACAAACTCATTTGCCGGCACAAGAGCTCGAAACCATCCCTATCACCTGGCCATTCGCGGTCTGGGGCCTCGACATGGTAGGACCCCTCAAAAAGGCCCCGGGCGGTTTCACTCACCTACTCGTAGCGGTCGACAAATTCACCAAGTGGATAGAGGCCAAACCCATCACCAACATTCGGTCAGAGGAGGCAGTCAAATTCTTCCTTGACATCATCTATCGATTCGACGTTCCCAACTGTATCATCACTGACCACGGGACTAACTTCACCGAAAAAAGTTCCTAAATTTCAGCGACGGATACGGTATCAGGATCGACTGGGCCTCGGTCGGACATCCACGGACTAACGGTCAGGTCGAACGTGCCAATGGCATGGTCCTCCAAGGACTTAAGTCACGCATCTTTGACCGACTCAACAAATACGCCAGGCGATGGGTTGCGGAGGTCCTAGCGATCCTCTGGAGCCTGAGAACGACCCCAAACTGATCTACGGGATTCACACCCTTCTTCCTAGCCTATGAAGTCGAGGCAGTGTTGCCCTCCGACCTCGACCACGACACACCAAGAGTGAAGGCTTTCGATCGTGACCAAGCCACAGAGGCCCAACAAGACGCAGTCGACCTACTCGAAGAGGCCCGTGAAGCAACGGTCATCCGCTCCGCTCGCTACCAATAAACCCTCCGCAGGTACCATGAAAGGAAGATCAGAGGAAGGATTCTCGAAGTCGGTGACCTCGTACTCCAGAGGACCCAATCAATGAAGGAAAAACACAAGCTCTCTCCACCATGGGAAGGACCCTATACGGTAACCGAAGTAGTCCGACCGGGCACCTACCGACTGGAGGACAACAACAACAACCTTCTCAACAACACTTGGAACATTGAACAGCTACGTCGTTTTCCCCTAAATTTGGTCTAAACCACTTTTTAGTTAGAACATGCTCTCATAAGAGCACCCCTGCCCGAAACACTTTTAGCTCGGGTCGCTCGGGGGCTCCATAAGGGTACAATATTAAAATATTACCTCTCTTTTTACTATCGCACGATAAAGCAACTGTGTCCCCAAACAGAAACACATTCCATTTCCTGTGTTTACCTTATGTAACTCTGTTCTTACTCCCAACCAAATGCACCCTACCTTTTCCTATGGTTACGAACAAGTTGAGCCTCGTGGGCCACGCCCTGGGCTCATAAGGTCGCAGCCTATGGAACAAACGGGCAGGTACGAGAAAGAAAGGATAAAAAACAAAAATTATGCTAAGATAAACACAGGGAACGAGTATCGTGGTTCTGTCACAAGGATAGCACTGATGTGTTCATTAATACAAAACTGTTCACACGAGGGCTAACCCACGATTGACAAGCGTAGGTACTGGTCGGACATTTTCGACTGAATCTCTTCGAACCCCGTCACTCCAGTCGTGCAGACACCACCACTCGAAATCTCCGCCAAGAGACCAACCGGCCCCCTGAGTCGATCAAATCACTCAGTATCCACACCTAAGATATAGGTAGGAAGCGAAGGGGCACCCCACGCGGGCCACACCGACTCCATCTCGAATGACGAGCATGGGTCCCGGTTGGACATTTCTGACTGAAGCTCCCCGAACCCCGTCTCTCAGGTCATCAAGGTGCGCATGTGTTCATTAATACAAAACTATTCACACGAGGGCTAACCCACGATTGACAAGCGCAGGTACCGATTGGATGTTTCTAACTTGAGCTCTTCGAACCCCGTCACTCCAGTCGTCAAGGTAAAACACTACCAAAGCCCCTCTATTTCAATTTAAAACATTCATACATCCATACGCGCATTTTATACCATACGCCTGAACCCCCCGGATGGTTAGGGCATGAACCGCCCGGGGGCTCAAGAACTAAGCATCGCACATGCAGCGAAATGCATCAGAACGCTCTGTGTTGCGCCACGAAGCGGTGGATTGCCTCATTCGATATGAACGACCAAACAGAGCCAGGGGAGAAAACCATAGATGAGCACCGTGCGGCCATCGCCCGGTCTGACAAACCGGGTCATCTCAACCTTCTCATTCGATCCTGAACCTCTCGCCAAGCCCACAGAATCTCTATCGAGGAGAGGCCGTTAGGCCACCCGGGTAGGTCTATGGAACGACCTAGGCATCTGCCGGGCTGCAGGTAAAGGAGTAGTGGAATGCCACAAGAGGGCTATGCCGACCCCATCATGAACGATGGACCCGGATTCCACTCGATCACACCCGTTAGCGAGCTCACTGAGCTAGTCTTTGAGCCCGAGCGATCGGGACAGGCGACGAAACTCAGCCCTCTGGTTGTGAGGAACCGGATGAGGTAGCGCAAAACAACTCACATCGGCCCCCACGAAGGTCCGACAAGGCTCGGGGGCTTAAATGCCATGGGACCACGACTCCGAACTCACGTCGACGAGATAGGCGACATCCAGCTACGGCTCTTGGGACCACGACTCCGAACTCGCATCGACGGGATAGGCGACATCCGGCTACGGCTCTTGGGACCGCGACTCCGAACTCGCATAACGGCTTCACTAACTAAAACTAACTCTCTTAGTCCACGGCGAGCACCGACGCCTAGGACTACTCGCGACTCCACCTTACCCGATCCCACGGCGCGCACCGACGCCAAAGATCGAACTCTGTTGCATCCAAAACTAAGCTATTTCCGTTCATGGCGCGCACCGACGCCAGGGCTTGTTTCAAAACTAAAAACTTCCTCGCCCGATCCCCGGTGCGCACCGACGCCGGGATCAATAAGTTCTGTCTCAATCCAATCCCCGCGCTTAAAAAACACCTCGGTTAAACAAAATTCCATCCCAAACTAAAAACACGCATACACGCCTGCTGAGAAAACACCCCCAGCCAGTTCGGCTCGAACCGTCTGGGGCTCGAGGGCTACACCCGCGGGTGCGCTTGCGCGCATCCGCCGGCAAGACAAAAATCCCCCAGACGATTCTGTCCGAATCGCCCGGGGGTTCGGGGGCTCCTGTCGGGTTCATAAACCCGAGATCCCTCGGGGACTGGCTTCCACGCCAAGGCTCGGCCCAGAAGGATGGACTTTTCTTCTTCTGGACTGGCCCAAGAGTCTGAACTCAACAGATCGGAGCACTCGCTTCAGGCCCTGGCCGCCTTCGGCCCATCTTTCCGACCGGAGCACCTCAGTCTCATGCCAACTCCGAATGGCCTCTCCAATTGGAGCGGTAGCATCAGGCCCCAGCTGCCTTCACACGGCCTCTACTCGGAAAGCCTGACCAGAGGACCGCCTCCGACTTCAACCCTGTGTCTCTGACCAGGGTTCATAGAAAACCCTGTTCATCGCTATTCTCCGACTGGCGCGCCAGAACCGACTGGGGACCATCCGACTGGGGACGCCCGCTCGGAAAGAACCAGAAGGCGTACGAAGGAAGGCAAGACGGGGCTCGCAAGTCAAACCATGGCACCAGGGACCATACCCTGTGAAACAGTGCTCTGCGGCCACAAAGTATTGTAGGGGCCGCTAGAAACTCCCATATGGTAAGCCCCCCGCGTGTCTTTGGACATCGATCGCAGTATGGGCTCCAGGATTTGCCATACCGGGTGAACATAGCGCGGCTCCTCACATGCCACTAGGCATCAAGAAGTATTTTGCAGGTATCGGCATCATCCTTCCTGAAGAAGATATCTCGACCTCCCGTGCACATCTGACATCCTACAGCGACATCAACAGTAATGGGGGCGTCAACCATTATCCAGTTTCCATCACCGTAGGCAGCAAGGCTTAGAAACATCCGTACTCTCTCCCTCTCATATGTAAAGCCATCCCCTTCATCTATAAAAGGGGATGCGCTCCCTCTAACGAGAGGAGGTCGACTTTTTTAAGCTCAGACTCACTAGATCGATAGCTCACAACCCCTCAAGCACACGCTTAGGCTTCTAGCTCATAGTGGAGTTCCGGTCGTCCTCGGCCCTTCCGGTCGGACCCGATCGGGCCTCTTGAACACCCCTCCTTTCTCCTTCTTGTTTGTAACCCCACTACAGACTTCGAGCACTTGGTCTCGGGAATAAAGTCACCGACCAACCCACACTGGACGTAGGGCACGTTGCCTAAACCAGTATAAATCCTGTGTCATTGAGTGCTAGGCCACCTCCGATCACAACGTA
Organism: Miscanthus floridulus; assembly: GCF_019320115.1. Classification (NCBI taxonomy): domain Eukaryota; kingdom Viridiplantae; phylum Streptophyta; class Magnoliopsida; order Poales; family Poaceae; genus Miscanthus; species Miscanthus floridulus. The sequence continues at coordinate 98,753,905 of NC_089597.1, forward strand.
CAGCAAAACTACAAATATTTACTAGTTGATCACTTTCTGCACCGATATTAATACTAGTATTCTTTATAGATTTTGTCTAATTTGAAACTGTGTGATTATTCAAAAAATGATATTTGTATAATCTACAATATGCTATCTGCTACCTACTATCTACTAGATATAAGATCTCCACTGCGATTTTGTATATGTTTCTAATATGTATACTAAATGGATGTATCTGAATTCGTTTTTCATTGTTTTTCTCTATACAATTCCAGATCTGTATTCGACAATATCCGACAGTATCCGTATAAAAAAACCCAAGGTATCATGAACCTATTTAAAAGTTCTCTCCACAATGGGTGACCAATTATTTAATTTTATTATTACTAATGATTCATTGAAATCATTTAATAGTATATCACTATATCTAAATAACTTTTAGTATTAATTTAAAATTATTAATGGTAAATAAATATTAAACTAATTTTAGCATTTTTCTAATATAGTTTAAACCTAATATGTTTGTTGTCGTAAATTATTTCAATACTTTAGTTTATGTATTTATTGGTGTAAATTATTTTATACATTTTATAATTTCATGAAAAATATTTATATTGATATAATATTGATTGATTAATTGATATATTTAACTATTAAATATTTATTGATAACTACATTGTTTATGAGCTATCATTATCTATGTTATATACACAACTACTTGTGTAATAAATTTTGTATTTTCAAAAATATTGATAAAGAAAATTGGTTATTTGTTTTCTACCACTTTTATTTGAATTTCTTCACTTGACTTATTATTTTATTAAATATTATCCATTATAATTTAGCTTATTTCGATATTGAAGATTATTAGAAGTGCGCTTTTATTTAGTTCAGTTTGGTTAACGATGAACTTAGTAGAAAAAAATTATTCATGTATGTTGAATTTAACAATATACACTTTGAGTTGAATTGAGTAAATATCTGAATCCAAGACATCCGTTTTGTATTCGTATTTAAAAATGTCCATATCAGTTTTTGTATTTGAATTCAAATGTGATAAAAGGTGATATCCGGATTGCATCCCTACGAGGCAGCCTGGATGCTGCACATTCTGAGAAGCTCGAGGATGAACAGAGCTTGCGCATCTGACGAACATGTTCCTACAGGGAGAGCAAGGCCACGTCCTAATACTCACGTCAGTCGGCGCCGCCCTGACATGGCTGGCCTTCTTGATTATTTTCCAGCGTTTAAAACAATGGGGGTTGAAGGATTTTGATTTGAAAACAACGAAGGGCTTTCATGGAATAGTACCACCAAGTTGAAACAAACCAATGCAAACAAGCAAAGCACACATCACATGTATTTATGTTTGTTTCGGTTTGTAAACTATTTTTAAAACTTGTGTGGATCCTATTCGTTGAAAACAAAATCCTAACTAGTGTCAAGTTTAATTTATTTGTTGTAAACTAGAAGAAAAGTTGGCTCTGTGAGAGTACTAGGAAACTGAGTTACATCGTCTACCATGTGTAGAGCTGCATACGAACAGTAAGGCAGAGGTGCCGTGTATGGTCAGATGACGTGGAGGATCCGCAGTCCGCACATAAACTGCACTGGCGGTTTGGATCTGCTATATGCACATAGATAATTACGACAATTTACTATGGGACACTCGTTTTGTCACGGTATGAGACATGACATACTCGTTCAACTCGAAATTACAGGCCTTGTAATTTTATTTAATTAGGACAAACCTTTGACCACGGATTATAGACTTATAGTCTACTATATAATTTCTGCAACACAAAAGTTGTTGTCATTTATATATGTATTTTTTTAATAGCAGTACAAATGCAGACGCTTACCGAGCATCTCCAAGAGTATCCTATTTTGTCTTCCAAAAAACATATTATTTTTCAACTCCTAAAAAGGTATTAAGAGGAATAAATAAGATCATCTCTAGGTGCAAAAAAAAAAAGATCATCTCCAACCGTTTATAATAATCCGCTCATAAAATAAGAATACAATTTTGCATTATGAATCTTATTCTATTTCTAAATTATCCTAACCACTTTTATAAATTGTTTTTGTCTTATACATTTGCATCAGAAACTCTTTACTACTCTTTATTCTTTCCCCGCCCTTCCACATTTACATTGTCCGCACCATACACGCGTTTAGATCGGCAAGGGGTGATACGCGTGACTTCCTATCCGCGCATCTTTAAGTGCAACGGAGGGTTTTTTTCTAAGTGCTAAAAGATTAGGAGGTGGGATTAGGAGTTGTTGGAGATGGTTTTTTTTCTATCCTACAAAAAATCCTGGATTAGGAGAGTGTTTTAGATACTCTTGTAGATGCTCTTAAGTGCTTCTTAGTTGATGGGCAAAGTTGACTACCACCGCCAAAATTGGTCGATAAATCATAGAATAAAATTAGACAAAATGTGAGAACCTATCTTAAGTCAAAAATTTAAATCCGAGTGAGCAGATTTAAACCCGACTGATAAAATACAACGATAATAAAATGATTATTAATCGGAGGTTTCTCCTTAATAAAAAAAATATGTGGCAGCTGGACCACCAGTTTTCCACCACAAAACGCAAACCTTATCATCGGAAGGAGAGCACCGGAAGCACCATTCCAACAAAAGATCGTTCTCAGAATCTCAACCAATAAATCGTCTGAGGCTGATCCAACACTGCATATGCGCCATACAAATGGTTGGTGGAAAATTTGTATTTTAGTTCTTTTTGAAAACTTATTTTATAAATAAACCCTCCACAAAACGTTTTCTGAAAATAGACCAAAGTTCGACGTACAATCACTTTACGCTGAGACATGTGGCTCGGCGCTACATGTCTCAGCGCTCCACGATTTAACGCTAAACTTGCCATTTAGATCCAGCATGTCGGTACGGCCGAGGCTCGCCGTTCAATCACTTACGCCGATTAATGCCAAGCCGCCAAGGTGTCGCTAGTTCAGACTACAGTACAAGCTAATAGCCTCGAGTAAATGTACCCGTCCATTCAATATCTTTTGAAGACCCATAAAAAATTAAATATAAATTCCCTACGGGACAAAAATTCGAGAATGGATAAAATATTTGCCAAGATTTTCTAGAGAATGAGACATAATTTACATGATGTAATTTTAAAATGGCTTAATATGTTGTAACCGGTAGGTTTCTTCTCTTAGGAGTTTTGGTTAGCACTGTGCTAGCTGATTCTCCTTTATATTTTTGGGTTTCAAGAGCATCTCCAAGAGTTTTTAAAATCCACTCCCAATCTTGATTTTTTGGCAAGATTGAAAAAACCCGCTCTCCAACAACTTTCAATCTCAGCTTCCAATCTTTCCGCATTTGGAAAAATAGGCACGACCGCGCAGAAATATACGTACGCATATCGATCGGCCAATCCGGAGGTGAAAAGAATGTGGGAAAGAATAAGAAGTAGAACAGGTTCCTACGTTTTTTTCCTATGAAATTGAACTGATTCCTATGAAATTGTTGCACGAATCTTGTGAAATTGCTGCATTTTGGAAATATATTTCTCTCCTTGCATCCTTGTACTTGTCTTGTCCTCATGATGAGGACTTCCATGTGTGTATTCTTTTATTTTACTTGCTTCTATTTTGCACCACCAAAAAATGACTTGCCAAGTCCAACTATTTATACAAGCATGGGTGTGCTCCCGATTAAAACCGGCATTCAAGTGAAACATTAGACTTGATGCATGGCTACTAGCTATAATTCCAAACGATGGATTAGTTGAGCCTCATATGTGCTGCAAGTTTAACGCATACAAGCAAATGCTATTAGTACTTGCACTAAGTCTGAGAGCCTTGAGGCTATTTGAACTTGTACCGGCAAGCGCGTGTTTTGCAATAAAAGCAGGGAGACCTTTTATCTAAAAAAATGATCTAAAATTCTCATTCTTTTATTCTAGCAACCATCACACATAGGCCTTTTATTTTTTGCACAAGCTTCTATGTACCAAAAATATCAAAACGACTTATAATTTAGAATGCATGGGGCACTTGATAATTCATGCACAAGCTTCATCCCAAAATTATTTGTAGAAATCTTGGCAAACATTTTATCCATCCATGTATTTTTGCTCCATAGAGGGTAACATTATGGTTCTAATGGAATTGATTTCATGTTAAGGGGATTTATATTTTTTTTATGGATCTTGAATGGACAAGTACATTTACTTGGGGCTATTAGCTTGTACTGGAGTCTGAGCCAGTAACACCTTGGCGGCTTGGCGTTAATATATTGAATGCCGAGTCTCGGCGTCAAGTGATTGAACGTTGAGTTTAGGCCGGACCGACACGCTGGTTCTTACGTGGCAAGTTTAGCATTAAATCATAGAGCGTCGAGCCACATATCTTGACGTAAAGTTATTATACGCTGAACTTTTGGTCAATTTTTAGAAAACATTTTATGGAGGATCTATTTCAAAAATAAGTTTTCGAAAAGGACTAAAATGTAAAAAATTCACCAAATGGTTGCCGGTAGTCGGAGCAGTGTAGTGTGTCAATCACTCTCGAATCCTGCGGCCTTGGGACGTGTTTGCAGACAGAGCCCTCCGGCTTTCGAATGCCTAACGGACTCCACTGCCGCAGACAGAGCCCTCCCGGCTTTCGAACGCCAAACGGCCATGGATCTGTTTTTTTCCCCAGAGCATGAGAGCGTTTGCTGTGACTCCGACCATTCCGATGCCGGATCCAGTGTGAAGCCGGTACGAGAGCCACATCAAACAGATTCTTAATTAATGTGAGGACATTGGCAACAGGAGCGACGTGTGATTATCTGCCAGGCCACCCATTCCCTAATGCCAGTCTCACTGGAGTTTTGAGAGTTTTATTTGTATTTAATAGCCTGTCACATATGTATTTTTATGACATGACAACGTTTTAATGAATAGAGAAGAAATGAGTTTTATGAAGATAAAACTCTCCTGGCACGATTAACAGCTCTCTATGAGTCTTAGAATTTAATATCTATGAAACTATGGAAAAAAAAACTTTACATTGAGAGTGCATGTTTTATCTAAGTTTTATTTTATTTTAGATGACATGACGGTCTTGAAAACAATGCAATAAAACACTGAGACTGACCAAACTCTAATCGGAAGAGAAAAGCTTGGGCACCTCAATCCCATCGCCAGCGCTGGCTAGGAATGCAATCGGTCAGATGCGTATGGCTATTTACGATTGCGAATACAGATAGCTAAAGTATATCTTGGAACCGGATACAAATAGTGTCAGCTCTGTTGGATAGGTTATGAATAGATAACAACATCATATATATTTCATATATATTCTATATGTGTATTTGTATATGGATGCCATATCGAATACTAAATATCCGTACATACAAATGGATCTACGGTGCACTGGCTACCAATTTAAAGGAAGTTTTGTCTCGGAAGCAGAGTGCCACGTAGGAGCGGAACACATCTACCTCGTTTTCGTTATGTAATCCTATAGGGAACAATACCTTTATCAGCAATCTATATACCGCTTGTGTTAGTACATCAGTTCACACTGTTGTTATGTTAGTGTGGATTGTTATTGTAAATACTCCTATGCGTGGACATGATGAATGTGTGAAATGATTTATATATGTATGGTGTGTGTTCATTAAGCTATAAAGACCCTGCTAATTTAGTAAATACATTTGCAATTCTGCCACCGTCGGATGTAAACGCCTTTGGTTGTTTTGTCATCACCGCCGCCACATACCCGTTGGTCAAGCAAACGTCCAACACCGCCGCTATTCGTCTGATGTGGCAGGGATCAAAAGCGCATCACCACCGAATCGTTTAATAACCCGACATCGACTAAAGGATCATCAAAGGCGGATCGTTCTAGTAGGCGACAGTGACCATGACCTTTGAACAGACGGTTCCCAAGCGACGGTGATGTTGACCTCGACATAGACTTGCCGGACGTCAAAGTGACGGCGAACCTACACTACACACAGCCGGGTCATTGCGCAATGCGACGGTGATCATGACCATTACACAGGCGGTTCGGACACCTAAACGATGGTGTTGTTCACCTCAAGACAGATGTATCGGACGTGAAAACTTGCACCGCACACAGTAAGGTCGTGGTGCAAGGCGACTGCGATTACCACATTTACAGTCGGGTCATTGACCAATGCAGTGGTGTTGAGGGTCCATCACAGACGGTTGTGAACCGACGGTGATGACCTGGACTACGACCATCGACCGCTTACTGCCAATGCCAAAATTCGGCTGCGATGGGGGGTTTTGAACCGATTGTGATAAGTCTGCTGTAGTAGTGGTTAGGCAGGGAGATCCTCTATCTCCTTTGCTGTTTGCAGTAGCTACTGATCTACTACAAAGTGTGGATTAATGATGCATACTTACATGGAATACTCTTCACCCCGTTCCCTCAAAACAGTGGTACTGCATTTCCGGTCATCCAATATGCCAATGACATAATTATTGTCATGCAAGGATGTGAACAACAACTCATTATTCTAAAGGACCTGCTTCACAAGTTTACTTTGTCAACTGGGCTAAGGGTGAATTATCATAAATCTTGCTTAGTGCCAATCAATATGGATAGAGTAAAAGCCAACAACTTAGCTAATGTATTTGGCTGTCAAGTTGGTACTTTCCCTTTCACTTATCTTGGGCTGCCTTTGGATCTTACCAAGCCCCAAGTTAAAGATTACACCCCTCTAGTTTGTAGAGTGGAAAGAAGATTATTATTAGCTAGTGCTTAGTTTCTTTCTTATGCTGGTAGATTACAGCTAGTTAACTCAGTGCTTTCTTCTCTGCCTACCTATTACATGTGCTCCTTGAAGCTACCAGTTGCGGTTGCTGAAAGCAATTGATAAATACAGAAAGGACTGCCTATAGAGAGGCGCAGCGGTGGATCTAGGAAAAAATTTAGGAGGGGCTAAACAACACATACCTTCGAATGCTGCTCGATCTTAAGTCTCATCCCCACCTACACTATAGAACTTTGCCTAAAAATTCATGGGGGCTCCAGGGGGTTCCACTGCTCCGGTATGGGTAGGGGGGCTTGAGCCCCCCCCCCCCCGGCTGGATCCGCCCCTAGAGAGGCAGTACTTTAGAAGAAAGGGATAATCTCGCATCTTGGAAGATGGTTATGAAGCCAAAATATATGGGTGGACTGGGAGTAGTCAATTTACAACTGCAGAACAATGCTTTGTTGTTAAAGCAACTAGACAAGCTTTATCCAGAGAAAGAGGTACAATGGGTCAAACTTGTCTGGGATCATTACTATCTTTATGGAGTGCCACACATGAGAAGAGAGAAGGGATCCTTCTGGTGGAAGGATATTCTTCGGCTCCATCAACAGTATAGAGGTATTTCCATGTGTACTCCACACAAGGGGGACACATTTAGCTTTTGGGATGACATTATTCTTGGAAGAGTATAGAGGTATTTCCAAGTGTACTCCACACAAGGGGGACACATTCAGCTTTTGGGATGACATTATTCTTGGAAGCATTTTTTTCAATGAAATATCCCAACTTCAATCCTTTGCAAAAGAAGTAGTGATTTCTCTTAAGAGGGTAAGAGAAAATGAAAATATAGTAGACCTTTTTAGAATCCCTATGACAAGGCAGGCTCACAATGAGCTTTTGCAGCTGGAAGATGATGTGTCAGAGTTGAGCAGTTATGACCATGAAGAAAACGATGAATGGGCCTTCATCTAGGGGCATACTGCTTATTCAGTCCAGAAGTTCTACCAGCATCACTTCAACTCCATCCAACTCTAGTGACAATGTCGTGGATTTGGAAGTCCAAATGTATACCAAGGATTAAATTCTTCACTTGATTGCTTCTAAATGGTAGGTTAAACACTAGGAATATGCTGAGAAGAAGGAAAAAATTCTTGGAAGATTATACTTGTGTTATGTGCCAGAGCAATGTAGAGAAAACTCCGGGACATCTCTTTTTTGACTGTCATTGTGCAGCTGCTCGATGGTTTATCTTAGGCATTACTTGGAATGAGAGCATAGGTGCATCATAAGCTTTTGCTGGATAAAGATAACTTTGCTTATCCTTTCTTCATGGAAATTTTCATGGTGGCCGCCTGGTGTATATGGAATAAAAAAAATGCTTTGATCTTCAATGGGAAGGCACCAAGTGTGGCTTCCTGGAAACTCAGCTTCAAGAGAGAAATAGAGTCTCATCTTTGTAGAATCAAGCCAATACTCCATTCTTCAATTCAGCTGTGGCCAGACAGCTTGTAATTTTCCTTTTCCTTTTTTTCTTTCCTCTTTTGTTGTAGGTCTTGGTTAATCTCTGGTTAACCATGGAACCTTTTGGATCCATTTGGTTCCTTTCTCCTTAATATATTAATGTCACCAGGGGGCTTTGCCCCATGGTTTTCGTTCAAAAAACTATGGTGTTAGCAAGTTCCTTGACATGGAGAATTAGGTTTACGGATGGCGACATCAAGACAGAAATGATGTTGCCGTCCATTTTGTTGTTGTTAGATCTGACCACGATGACGGACTAGTGAGAATAAGTCTAACCCTCAAGCCAATTATTGGTATAGAGTTGGAAAGATTTAGATCGGTTTTCTTTATTCTTTGGTTGCAGAAGGACGAATGAAGAAGGAAGACACATGAAACAAGAAGTTTATGCTCAACATCGACAATAGGAATGGTGGCCGCTGTTCATTGGGCACCTGTTCTTAGCCCTTTTGCTTAGTGTTTGCCTGTGCGGTCATCCATATAAATGTCATACAGGTTTGGCAGTAAGATTTGGAGCTATACAAAGCGTGAGTACAATGTAGATGAAGAACAGTTTCTAGGTATACGTATTATATTCCAGAGTGCTTGTAACATGGACTAAAAAAATCATCTCTAAAAAGTAATTTGTAGAGATGATATATAATATCAACCACCACTAGAAATCAGTTTTTAGACGTGATTATATATCTCTTTCTACAAATGCCTAATTTCTATGGTAGGTGTCAAAATCATCTCTATGCTGCGAGTACACTAACCGTAATTTAACTATAGATTCAGTGGAGAAGCAACGAAGGTGGTTGTCCATGGCGGTGCCTATAGCTGCAACGCAACACCGGGCATGGGAACAATGAGGGAAGCCTTCCAACCATGCCTACTCTTTAAGCAGATGTTGGAGTCTTGGAGAGAACTATAGCCTTGACTAGGAGCTCATCATGGGCTCACCGAAGGGAGAAAACTACTACACAGATAATTTTTTTAGCTGCCTCCTATCGTTTTAGGGACAGTTCACTTATTAAACCACCTCCAATTCGGATGGGAAGCACTGTAGCTTTCATTCTGTCTCTAGAAATTCATTTTTAGGGAGCAATTCTCCTTAGTAAACCGTCCCTAGAAATATATTAGGGTTGATTGCTTTAAGACAACTGGCCTTGGAAATGTTGAGCACCAATCTAAATTTAGACTGTATACACCATAGTAAAAAATTGTCATGGGGCCACACACTCTCCCTCTCTCCTCATCTTATCTGTTCCTACTATATCTAGTCAAGTAGATGATATATCTTGTCATGCACAGGCGTTCATCTATCTTGCTACTCTCACTTATTTGTTCCTTGCTATCATGGTTTTTAGCCTCAGACTAGTAATCAATGCATCATGCATGGTAGATCCGAAGGGTATCACACGTGACACAGATTTATACTGGTTCAGGTATACACTACCCTAAGTCCAATGTGGATGAAGATCTTTATTGCTTGTGCACCATGTGGTAGGATTCGGTTGCAAGTAGAGGATCAGAACTATGTGTCTATGGGTTAATTAGGATCTATTCAGGATACTGATATGTGGTTCTTGCCCCTCCTTATATCGTCCAGGGGTAGGGTTACAAATAGAGTCTTAATTGCTTTATAGGTAGGTTTCCTAGATGGTTATATTAAATAGAGTAGGTTTCCATGTAAATCTTGAATATCTGTTGTCTACAAAGTAAATGAGGTATCCCGGTCCATTGTCTCCTGAGTAATTGGATTAGGCAACCTCTCCTAGGTGGATGATTTCCCTTGAGGAGGTCAGGGTACCTAGGGCCATGTAGTCAATACCTGCTATCTCTTCCTCTTTCTTATGGAGACTTGAAAGCGGACACATACTAGAGAATCTGGAGGCCACGTGTGGTCATGGAGGACACATGAGAGATGGCTCCACACAACGGTGTGCATGCAGCGATGACCAACATGCCCCAGCGTGCGAGGCATGATGGACACGTGTAGCTTAGCTGCTAAGTACAGGGGAAGCATGGTTCTATCGTGCCGCACAGTGTGGCTACAAGAAGCGCAATCGGTGTGGCTTCACCACAAATTAGTGCCATGTGGCACCGCTGGGCGTGCTCCTGAAAGGATCTATATGACTAGAAGAGTAGAGGGGGGGTGAATAGCCTGTTAAAATTTTTCTACAAAAATAAAATCACTAGAGCAAAGTTAGTACAATATGAAATCCTAATAGCCAGTACTTTGCCTATCCTAATTCACCCAAATGCAGTCCTCCTAAATAATTCTAGTAGCAAGACTAGCACTACTACTAGGCACTCAAACAAAGCAAGGAGACTAGCAGTACTCTAGTTGAGCTAACTAGTGAAGCAACTAAAGTAGGTACTTCTACCAACTAAACTCTAACTACATCTAGAGTGCTACGACTATAAGCAACTACCACACAATAATGTATGTGAATGTAAAGCACAAGTGTGAGATTGCAAACCAATGAAGGCAAGAGGGAGACAAGATTTCTCCCTGAGGTTCGGTTGCTTGCCAGCAACCTACGTCCTCATTGAGGCAAGTCTCTAGGTGAATAATTCGCATGCGAACAAGCATCTCACGCTTGACCCACACCTTGGGTGCTACAAGAATCAACTCAACAAAGTGCATTCCAACTAGCCTCGAGCATTCCACTAGAGTTTCCCTTCACGATCTCCCGTGGGGTGAGCACAAAGCCCCTCACAAATCAACTGATTCAAGCCACCGAACAATCACCAACGTAGTTCTCACAATCCTTACTACTCCAAGACATCTAGGTGGCAAGAACTGCCAAGACTAACAAGAAATCCAAAGTATCGATGAACTAGTGCCACTAGGTGCAAACTATCTAAGCAAATGCACTATATCTCTCCCTATCTCACTTAGAATCAATCTTCAAGCAAGAGAGTGAGTGAGAAGTGCTCTCAAGAGCTCTAGGGAGAGTGTGTGTGCTCAGTTGGAATGCCAAGAGCATGACCAAGGGCCGACCACACCCTCTATATATAGGACACATAAAAAACTAGTCATTATGTGCTTGGACAATAGTTGTTTTGGGGTCACCAAAAATATCCGGTGACCACCGGAAAAGCCCCATCGGAGAATAGTCTATGAATTTCCAACGATAGATATTCAATCTAGAAAACATCACACTAATGCTTTCTATGATGCCCCCTTTGGTGCAATGACCGAAGATTTTCGCTGGTTGCCTAGCCGCTCGGTTTGAAGGCAAATTAGGTGTTAGCTCCAATGACTCTTTTATCAATTTTTCAGTGCCTCTTAGATAGGGTGCACCGGACATTTCCGGTGATGCCCTGTTTGGTGCACTTGAGAGGTGCAGGGGGTCACCAGATAAGTTTGGTGCCCCCCACTAGATTTCTAGTGCCCCGGTTAAAAAACCCTACGCATGACCTATCTCTAGTGTCTTATTCGGTGCATGTTAGGGGGTTCCACTAGAAATTTATGAAGGCATACCCTAGGCTCGATTAAGTGTAGACCATGCATCCTTTTGTCCGATGTCTCCCCAACCAGGGGCATTGGACTTCTCCGACAGGTGCAAAAAAACTGCACCAAGGCACAAATGTAGCAAGCGTTTCAAATTTGCTTACTCCAATGTGTTCCAACATGAACACCTTCACCTATAGACACTGAGTTAGCTTTTTAAATCATTTTTCACTTACATATCACTATATCACTAGGTCCAATGCATATGCAAAGCGAGTTCAAACCTAGTGGTACTAGTGCACTAGATAAGCATTTTGCATTAGAGTTCTCCTCTTAATAGTACGACTATCTATCCTAAACCTAACCACATACTCTACTGTGTCTTAGCCGGTGAAATAAAAACCTCTAGGATATACCTTTGCCTTTGGGCTTGTTTCCATCTCCTCTTCTCCTAGTGTGAGTGTTGATGGTCACTAACACCTATTTTGACCATCAACATTCCACCCAAAACTAAGGTAAATCAACATCACATGTGCCAATTTAAGTTTATAATTCACCTAGTTCCACTTGTACTTGGAAAAAATATTTGTATGTAGGAAAAATCACAAAAATGAACAAATGATGTGCATAGGAGGCAATGGGACGTGGCAGGGGCCATGGGCCCACTATGCCATGTTAGCCGATGCCTAGGGGCGTCGCCCAATGCCCACCTAGCCTACCACATCACTGATCCACGTGATATGCAAGGTGGCACCTCCAGGAGTCATCACCACGCTCGATCCATGTCGGTTTGACCCAAGGATGGAGGTTGAGCTCCCATGGATCCATGGGCCCACTGTCATCCACTTGGAGGGGCCAAACCGACCTTCTTACCGCCTTACCTACCAAAGCAACCAACCTACCTGCATGCAACCACCATCCAGAGGCCATCCATTGCCGTTGGATGGTGAGGCGGTGCAGTGGACGGTCGACCGACTGTGCACCAAGTCGCCCGATGCCCCCTATCTCTCCACCACCTCACTCACTCCTACAAGTACCCCCGCCCTCTACACACTATAAAAGGGGCACTGGAGCTCAGTGGAGATCATCACTCAAGCATTGAAGGCATTCCAAGCTCTCCAGAAGCTCTCCAACAGTAGTAGATAGCTAGTAGTGATAGAGTAGAGCGGAGCTCGCCTCAGAGTCTAGAAGAGTCTTCTAGTCTGGTATAGCTCCTTTGTAATATTTCTTTTAGCATTTACTTTATTTAGTACTTTACTTTGTCAAGTACTTTATTCAGTAATACAGCTTTGCTTAGTTCAAGTCCTATCTTGCTCTTGTTTATCATTAGTGAGCCTAGGTGCTTGTTCTTTGGCATTAGCATCATAGTTATCTTAGTGTTTAGTTCGTTCATCATTAGTACTTTTTCTACTGTCTGGTGAGGGTGTTTTGATCTTATTTCATCGAAGCTCGGATCAAAACAGCGAGTTTATAGATTAAGCGTGGTGCTTAGGCTATATCTTGCCTGTAGGTACGACTAGATCCCTGGATAGATTGTGGTAGTTGGCAGGTGGTGATAGCCCTATCCTTCCTCTGTATTCCACCACATTGGGTCTAGTTATTAAAACGTAGGGCTCGTAGTGCTTTGTGCCTGATTGAATTCCGGGCAAGTACGCCCCTCGTACTAAGGCCGTTCTCACTATCATTAATTTACTTTTGTTGCTTAAGATTACATAGTCTACTTCTTACACTTTGCTACACTACACTTCTAGCTACCACCATTTGTTTGATCAATATTTTTATCTTTTCTTTTACATTCCTCATCCATCAATCCCATGTTGCTAAACCAACCTACCTAGTCTACCTAACCACATTCCTTGACACGCCTAACCGCCTTCCTTTGGGAAAATATAAATTCAACACTTCGTTCTCACCAAGCGAAGTGCTACACAATAGTTCTGTGCGCTTGCGGAATCCCCTTTCCTATATACACACATACAAACCTTCAACAAGCATTTCTGGCGCCGTTGCCTAGGAAAGCAACTGGTGCGTGTTACCAATCTATCGCTAGGGTTCTGCTAACTAGGCTTTTAGCTTCCGTTCTTTTTTCTTTTACCTTTTTTAGTTACCTTTCATCTTCCTAGCATGGTTATGGCCAATAGGACCATCCGTGAGTTTTCTGCCCCTTCGGCTGCTAACATAGCCATAGGTCCCGACGTCATCAATGTGGACACTCATTTTGAGCTTAAACCTGCATTGATCACGATGGTGCAAGCTAGTCCTTTCTATGGTAAAGCCAACGAGGATGCTAATGCGCATATCCAACATTTCTTAGAGATTTGTAGCACTTTTAACATTAAGGGAGTGACCCAAGAGGCCATACATCTTCGTCTTTTCCCCTTCTATCTATTGGGAAAAGTGAAACAATGGTTCTACTCGAACCGCAATGCTATAAATACACAGGACAAGTGTCCTAATGCTTTCCTAGTTAAGTTATTCCCAATGGGTAAGACCAATGCTCTTCGCAACAAAATCTCTAGCTTCCAACAGCAAGCCGATGAGTCAATTCCCAAAACCTGAGAATGAATGCAAGAGTATGTCGCCGCATGCCCACACCATGGTATGGAAGACTGGCTTTTGATCCAGAACTTCTACCATGGCTTAGTTCCGTTGGATACGAGCCATTTAGATGTTGCCATAGGAGGAGCATTCTTTTCGCTTAATGTCACAGATGCTAAGGCATTGATTGAGAAGATGGTTTCCAACCAAGGATGGAGCGATGAAAGACTGCAACCCCGCAAAAGAGGTATGCATTCTCTTAAAGAAGTTGACATGCTTGAAGCTAAGATGGATCTACTCGCAAAGAGACTCGAAAATTGTGAGAAGATGAGTGCCCAAGAAACTGTACAAGCCATGGACACCCACATGACTTGTGAAGTTTGTGGAGAGGCTGGACATTCAGCAAATCTCTGTCCTGAGACCCATGGAGACCTCAACTTCATCAACAATGACAACGGGTTTCGTCCTCAAAATCAAGGATGGAATCAATGCTCCAACAACCAAGGAGGTAATAATTACAATAATTATTCATTGCAACGCTCGAGTAATCAAGGTAATGGTTATCCTTTCCTTAAAGATCTTGTCTATAGTCAAGGTAGAATGACCGATAGTATAAATAAGAAACTCCATGCTAATGACAAGATGTTGGAAAATATAAATGCTAAATTGGATGATTTTTCTTCTGCTACAAAGAATCAACTTAGCTTCAATAAAATGCTAGAAACCCAATTGGAACAATTAGCCGCTGCTATCCCGTCTTTTGAGAAAGGAAAAATCCCTAGTAAGCCTGAAGAATTCATGGAGACCGCCAACCTTGTCACATCAAGGTATGATTTTGGTTTAGATGGTTCCTGTTATTACTTGCTCTGTTGGTCCTTATACATTTGAAAATGCAATTTGTGATCTTGGATCTAGCGTGAACATAATGTCTAAGGAAACTTATGAAAACTTGTCCTACACAAACTTAGCTCCAACTTCTGGCTGTTTCCAACTAGCTGATCAAACAGTATGCTACGTAGAAGGAATAGCTCTAGATCTTTTGGTCAAAGTTAGAGATACTTATGTCCCGGCTGAAATCATGATATTAAACATGGGAATTGGCAAGGATACACCCCTCATCCTTGGTCATCCTTTTCTTAATACCGCTAATGCTTGTATATATGTGGCATCTGGACGAATTCAATTCTACTTGGCTAGAAAGAAAGAAACATTTGCTTTTGCATCTGGAAAACCTATCTTTTATGAGAAAAAGGTGAGGAAGAAGCAACCAAAGAAGAAGAGACCCAGAAAGCTAAAGCCAATTGAGGAGAAGGAAGAGCTCGGCAAGAATAAGCCAAAACCGACATGGTGCAAGAAGGAGTCATCCTCTGCCTCATCGTCACCTGATCCTACAAACATCTCTGAAGAAAACAAAGAGGGAGAATTCAAGGAAGAAGAACCCCCGCACAAGGAAGAACAACCATGAGTCGGCATTGGAAGGTACGCTTTTACTGTGTTTTCATTGCATTTAGTATAGGTTGCATCTGCATATTTCCCTTTCAAACTTTGCATTACATATGTAGTTTATTAGTTGCATCTCATGTTTAAATTTTCAATAAAAGTACTCAGAAGTACAAGCATTTAGAATAAATTCATAATAATATAAAAAAATCATAATAAAAAGGCTTAGTAGTAATGCATTATCGTAGTAATAGTAATAAATAAATAAAGATTCAAAGAAGAGCCACCCGAGAAGAAGATTCCAAGCTCCACAAAAGGCAAGCTTGGGGGAGGACCTCCCCCACTCAGGTATGAAATTATTCAAACACTCTCTTTATTTGCATCAGTTCCTTAAAAAATGTATACATATAATACAAAATCGTATGATAATGACAACAATAAAGACGATTATGTTAAACTGATGTAGGAGATAAGAGGAGTATCATTAAAGCTGCCTTAATCACTCTTGCTATAAAAAAGTTGATGTTTAATCCCTTTTGGAAATGATGAATAGTTGTTCTATGATACTTTGCAAAAGCTTGCTATACAACCCCTTACTTCTCAAGTTTTGAGCATGTGAAACTAGATTTCATCTTAAGTTGAATGCTTTTGTGGGTTGCAAATGCTAGAACTAAGTATAGGTTTTTGTGAGATAAGTTGTGGCAAAGATTAGAGTAAATCTTTTAACTTGTCTGAGGAATAGTTGAGACAATCTGGAGTTTTGTTTTGCAAAAACAATAAAGCTCTAGCTAGAAGTTCCTCGGTGGTGAAAATTTCGTACCAGAGCCAAATACATGTTTTATCGATATGATAAGCCTACACAAAAAACTGCTTGTTTGTTTTGAGCTTTGACAAGCCTTGTTGATCTGGGTAGAAAAGCTTGTCATACCTTTTGATCAAGAACACATACACCCCACATATATAGGATACTTCTACACTAGAAGTATGCAACCACCCATTCAATGTTTATGCACCCCTTGCTCCATAAGAGACATATGTTGATACCCACTCTAGCTATCTACCATAAAAAAGAGAGGCATGGGCTACCAAGAGAGAGAGAGAGAGAGAGAGAGAGAGAGGAACAAAAGCTCTATAGTTCAAAAAAAGAGAGAGAAAAAGAAACAGAATAAGGTAGCCATGCTCTCACAAAAGAAGCTAGAGGTGGGGAAGTTCTCAAATGGAGTACCACTTCCACAAATACCACACACTTGCACATCTTGATCAGTTTGTATGACTTGTTGCTCCTTGTGATCAAAGTGTTTGACTTAGCAATAAATTCAATTCAAGTGAGCCTTGCTTTTTATTTCCCTACCCATAAGCTCCACATAAGCTTGAGAATAGGAGAAAGGCTAAGATCTTTTGGCCTTGGAGAGGATTCAAACACCATTGAGAGATTGAGTGTACCATTTGAGGAACTTAGGCAAGTTTTTCTTTCAAAATCTTGAAAACCTCCAGGAAGTCTTGGCTAAACCAAAGTAAGGAAGAAAGTTTCTATCTGCGCTATGCTATCTGGCAACTGCCTATGTCAATGTGAAAGATATAAGACCCATATGACTAAGACTGACGATGAATTTCTAACACTAACTTTCTCAACTCAAGAGATAGTATTGGTTTGTATATGAGTTTTTGCAGGGCATTACATTGAAGCAATTCCTGATCCAACATGCTAAACCAACATCTTTGCTCGAGGGGGAAGCTTGCTGATGGTCACTAACACCAATTTGGACCATCAACATTCCACCCAAAACTAAGGTAAATCAATATCACATGTGCCAATTTATGTTTATAATTCACCTTGTTCCACTTGTACTTGGAAAAAAAATGTTTGTATGCAGGAAAAATCACAAAAATGGACAAATGACATGCATAGGAGGCAATGGGATATGGCAGGGGGCCGTGGGCCCATAGTGCCATGTTGGTCGATGCCTAGGGGCATCGCCCAACGCCCCACCTGGCCTACCATGTCACTGATCCACGTGATATGCAAGGTGGCACCTCCAGGAGTCATCACCACGCTCGATCCATGTCGGTTTGATCCAAGGATGGAGGTTGAGCCCCCACGGATCCATGGGCCCACTATCATCCACTTGGAGGGGCCAAACTGACATTCTTACCGCCTTACCTACCAAAGCAACCGACCTACCTGCATGCAACCACCATCCAGAGGCCATCCATTGCCATTGGATGGTGAGGCGGTGCAGTGGATGGTTGGCCGACCGTGCCCAAAGTCGGCCAGCGCCCCCTACCTCTCCACCACCTCACTCACTCCTACAAGTCCCGATTGCCCTCTATAGACTATAAAAGGGGCACTAGAGCTCGGTGGAGATCATCACTCAAGCATTAAAGGCATTCCAAGCTCTCCAGAAGCTCTCTAAGAGTAGTAGCTTAGAAGTAGTAGCTAGCTTGCAGTGATAGAGTAGAACGGAGCTCGCCTCAGAGTCCGAAAGAGTCTTCTGGTCTAGTATAGCTCCTTTGTAATCTTTCTTTTAGCATTTACTTTATTTAGTACTTTACTTTGTCAAGTACTTTATTCAGTAATACAACTTTGCTTAGTTCAAGTCCTGTCTTGCTCTTGTTTATCATTAGTGAGCCTAGGTGCTTGCTCTTTGGCATTAGCATCATAGTTATCTTAGTGTTTAGTTCATTCATCGTTAGTACTTATTCTACCGTCTGGTTAGGGTGTTTCGATCTTATTTCATCGAAGCTCGGATCGAAACAGCGAGTTTATAGATTAAGCGTGGTGCTTAGGCTATATCTTGCCTGTAGGTATGGCTAGATCCCTGGATAGATTGTGGTAGTTGGCAGGTGGTGATAGCCCTGTCCTTCCTTTGTATTCCACCACGTTGGGTCTAGTTATTAAAACATAGGGCTCGTAGTGCTTTGTGCCTGATTGAATTCCGGGCAAGTACGCCCCTCGTACTAAGGCCGTTCTCACTATCATTAATTTACTTTTGTTGCTTAAGATTACATACTCTACTTCTTACACTTTGCTACACTACACTTCTAGCTACCACCGTTTGTGTGATCAATCTTTTTATCTTTTCTTTTACATTCCTCTTCCATCAACCCCGTGTTGCTAAACCTACCTACCTAGTCTACCTAGCCACATTCCCTGACACGCCTAACCGGCTTCCTTTGGGAAAATATAAATTCGACACTTGGTTCTCACCAAGCAAAGTGCTACATGATAGTTCTGTGCGCTTACGGAATCCCCTTTCCTATATACACACATACGAACCATCAACAGTGAGCTTGCTCCATAAGGCATGATCATCCTCTCATCCATCTCCACACCTTGCTCATCATCTTGATGTGGACCCTAGCTCAATCACAACTCGTTGAAAGTATTAGTCCAATAGTTGTCATTCAATTACCAAAACCAAACTTAGGACTTCCAGCTCCCACAACATCAGCGGGCTACCACGGTTGCACGTTGATAGTAGACTGGCGTGACAACAATAGGCTAGGTTGGTCTAGTGTAGCAACGATGGGCCGGAACGGCACCACGGTGAGGAGTCTACTAGGTGGACGAGCATGATAATAGCATGCGAGTCAACGTGGCACGATAGGATGGTGCAACAACGGCGAGCTAGGCTAGCTAGCCACAGTACGATACTGTGGCAACACCAGACTGGCATGGTGGCATGAAACCGGGGAGCTAGCTGGTTGTGGCAATGGAGGGATGGCATGTGCCCGCATGCTTCTTTTTCTTTTCTTTTCTTTTTGCTCGAAAACCATTTTGAGAGCATGTTGCTTAAGCCAACTGAACCTAGAGATGCATTTTCAGGAGGTGTTTTCTTAGTGCAACCACCCCAAGTGATATATTTTTAGAAGCAGTCTACATAACATGACTGTCCCTAGAAATGCGTTTTCATGAATGGTCACTGCCTCTACAAATGAACTACTTTTACAATCGATGGCATAGTATCAGTTTCTAAATCCATCTTATTAGAAAAAATGAATTTGACCGTGCCTAAAATTCACTTGTGTAGTAGTAGAAGAGGACTGGATATGGCAATGAGAGAAATGATGAGAGGAGGGGAAGAGAACTACTAGTGGAGAATCTGAACTAGACATGTCTGTTTATATGTGCATCCGATAATATTCGTAATTGTATTTAAATTTGAACTAAAATGTGGCAAAAAGTGTAATCCGAATTTGATTCTATGAGCATTCGACCTGAATCCATCCCTAATGGACATACACTACTACATGAATGATTATTTAGAAATTTCTCTTTTTTTTTGCACCGGCGTATCTATCAAGAACTGCCTCTAAAAATAGTTTATGAACTAGGCCGTCTCTAGAAATAGAATTTTAGGTGGCTGAAAATCCTAACCCCCTCTAGTAATATGCTACATTTTTAGAGACAGCTAGAAAGCAAAACCGCCTTTAAAAATACCATTTTTAGGCTATGCTTTCCAGCCAAATCTAGAAATAGATTTCTAGAGACAAGTGGCTATTTGGCCCACCTCTAAAAGTATGTGCAGCATAGTAAAAATCATATTTTTCTAAATTAAGTTAGATCAAGACATATTGTATATCAGAGTTGTAGTATTAGAAACGAATTACAACTCTGTAGTTGATGACTTTATCATTTAAAATCATTTACGGTCCAAAAATTTTGTTTTTAGTTTTCAGAATTTATTTTTTTTTGTAATTTTTTTAAAATACATCGAATGGAGAAACGACCCAAACCAAAGATGTAGCACACGAAGAGTTCTGCAACTTGGTAGTTAATTACTTTTTTCATTTGAACTCAATTAGGGTCTAGAAATTCTATTTTGAGTTTCTAATTTTTCAAATTCATTTTTAAAAAAAAAATCAAATGATCCAAACCACATATTTTTGAATTTTTAAGTTTTCATTTAATTTCGTTTAGAGTCTAAAATATTCACCATAATACTCGATGACGTGAATACAAAAGGAATATAGTGCGTATTTTGTGCAAAATCTGTGAGGTTAGCTGGTGGCCTTCTCCCGTTTTCTATGTTTTTATTATGTATGGGCTTGATTTACAAATTTTGTAAAGTCCTGTTTGGATACTTGGAATTGAATTCATTTCAATAAATTATAACTTAGGTACATATTAATTAAGCTAATATGGTTGTATATGAAAGATATTTGTATACTATTATTAGCCATGTAAGGGAGATGTTTATATGTTGCATTCTACCATAGGGAAGCGAGTTGAAGAGCATGTTGTAAGTTGAAGAGTAGAAAAATAGCATGATGATCTATAAAATCAATTTCCATCTTCTACTCTATGAATTTGAGATAGGCTTATATATAAACTTTGAAAGGTTGTGGAATATCAAATTTCAAACCAAATAGCCTAATACATTAAGTAGATTCTAATTCCTCTAAAATGAAAGGATCCAAACGACGATTTTTAGAGGCCCACCTTTAGAATTGAATTTTGTTTCTACATACGGATGGGTACCCATATCTAAAAATGGTCGAGGGAGACATATGTAGAGGTGGAAACCAGCTACCTCTATGAATGTTATACATAGTGATACTCTTGTGGAACACTGGCAAGTGGCAACGTCGTTGACCCAGCTGCCACACACGTTCTAGTCTCCCGGGCGAAGGCTACAACCGATGACAACACTTGGGATGTCAAATTTACAGTATATTCATTAATAAATGACTAGCTTCTACTTATATCAGAAAAGAACGAGAAATATATTCATAGCAGTGGTTGTAGGCTTTGTAGGCCTTATAGATCACAGATCACACATCAATTTAGGTGGCTATCCTATCAAGAATGAAGAACACGCGAGAATGAAAATGCGATGAACACAGAACACACAGAGCACGATAACTGCCAGATGGCAGAGCTATTTTCCTCTGATTGTTCTGGACAGTACAAAGGTGATCACATGGAGTTCTCAGGTGCTAACCACACCTTAACATACGTACTAACACAAACAGGAGTTAGCCTAGCATTTATATATAAAAGTAATACACTTAACACAGTGATACAATGTGACTCAACACAACTGCCTACGAGTGCATGACGTGGGAACATGCTCACCGCGCGCCTGACAACCCTGTCCTCTTTCAAACTCCAAATTGCCGCCCACTGCCTTGACTTGGACAACTGTTGCATCAACGTCACATACATGTGCACAATAACGATTAGCCCAACATACTCCCCCCTAATCGTTATGTGCTTCGATCTCCCTGACACCCAACAGATACCTCATCACTGCTAGCTTCCCTGCTGGCAGTGCCTTCATCAGAGAATCAGCTCTCTGCTCATTGGTTCCAACTCTCTTCACTACAATCTGACCACGTTCAACACACTGCCTGATGAAATGGTATTTGATATCAATGTGCTTGCTGCGTCCATGAAACACTGTGTTTTTCATCAATGCTATAGCTGAATTGTTGTCCACAAACAAGGGTACAACCTTTGGTTCAGTTGCAGTGAGCTCAGGCATCAAATTTCTGAGCCACAAAGCTTGCATTGCAGCTAGTGTTGCTGCCATGAATTCAGCCTCATAGGAAGAAAGTGCTACTGTCTTCTGCTTTTGAGAACACCATGTTATGAGACTTTCATTAAGATAAAAAGCCATGCCAGCTGTACTTCTCCTTCCACCAAGATCAGCTCCCACATCACTATCTGAATACCCAACCAAACTTTCTTTTTCCATGTGCATCATAGTAGGCTTTTCCATGTATCTGCTGGCTACACCAACTGAAAAAGCAAGGTCTAGTCTTGTATGTAACAAATATCTCAGGCAACCTACAATTCTCCTGTAATCTGTTGCATTAACCCTTTGGCCTTCTTTATCTTCATGCAACTTTATTCCAGGATCAATGGGAATTTTAGTTGGATTGCAATCCTGCATACCAAACCTATCCAGTACTTTCTTGGCATATCCTGACTGCTTCAAAGTAATGAACTCCTTTTGTTGACTCACTTCTAACCCAAGATAGAAAGACAACAATCCCAGGTCACTCATTTCAAACTCAGCAGTCATTTGCTTCTTGAAAATCTCAATCTCATCCTTCTCACTCCCAGTGACTATAAGATCATCAACATAAACTTCTAGAATAATTTTAGATTTTCCAGCCCCTCTTTTGTACACTGCATGTTCATTAATACATTTAGTGAATCCCAACTTCTTCAGGCTTTTATCCAGCCTAATGTGCTAGGCCCTAGGAGCTTGTCTCAACCCATATAATGCCTTACTAAGCTTCAACACATACTGTTCTTTTCCCTTGACAGCATAGCCCTCTGGTTGAGACACATACACTTCTTCCTCCAGCTCTCCATTCAAAAATGCAGTCTTTACATCAAGGTGATGTACTTCCCATCCCCTATTTGCTGCCATTGCAAGAATCAGTTTTACTGTATCTAGTCTGGCAACAGGTGCAAACACTTCTTCAAAGTCAATGCCATGTTTTTGCACATAGCCCTTTGCAACAAGCCTGGCTTTGTGCTTGATGACTTCCCCATCTGCATTTTTCTTTATCTTAAACACTCACTTCAGGCCAATTGGCTTGTGGCCTGTAGGCAATTTAGTCAATGTCCAAGTCTTGTTCTTCTCAATAGACTGGATCTCACTATCCATTGCCTTCACCCACTCTGGATCTCCAGCTGCCTCCACATAACCTGTGGGCTCCTCTAGTTCAGCTAACAAAGCCTCCCCTTCAGAATCCAGTTCCAATTCCACTTCTGAAGTTTCCTGGTACACATCAGTTAAGCTTCTGTAATGCAGTGGCTCCTCATCAATATCACTATCAACTAAAGATGGTGTAGCTGACTGCTCACCAACTTGCATTGACCCTCCTTGCATTGAGCCCATTGGACTTGGTGTATTCCCACCAAGCACTTGATCAGTTGTGCCATTAGATGACTGTAGTTCATCTAGCACAACAGTTGCACTGCTCCCAGTTGATGTATTACTACCTGTCACTGCAGCTGGTATCCCTCCCCCATGCTGCAGATTCCCCACATCAACTGTCCCAACACGCCAACCTGAGTTGCTAAACTATGCTTCATCTTCTATAGTGAAATCAATTGTGTCAGACTCCTCTGAACCTGAATTCCATTTCCACTGAACTGATTCCTCAAAGATCACATCTCTACTAACCACAATCTTCTTATTTCTTGGATCATACATCCTGTGAGCTTTGCTTCCCTCCTCAACTCCAAAGTAGACCATAGGACTACTCCTATCATCTAGTTTCTTGATGTGTGGCACTACAGCCTTGACATGTGCCATACAACCAAAGACTCTCAGATGCCCAAGATGAGACTTCCTTTTGCACCAAGATTCAAAAGGTGTTTGATCACCCATGATCTTTGTAGGCAGCCTGTTCAGCAAGTACATAGCATGCCTCACAGCTTCTCCCCAAAACCTCCCAGGCACACTCATACTTTTCATCATTGCTCTGGCCATTTCCATGATAGTCCTATTTTTTTTCTCTCAACCACTCCATTCTGCTGAGGTGAGTAAGGAGCAGTGAGATGTCTCCTAATGCATGCCTTCTCACAAACATCCTGAAACACTCTTGACAAGAACTCGCCACCCCTATCTGAACGAAGTGTATTGATTTTGTTCCCAGTCACATTCTCAACTTCAGCTTTATACTTAATGAAAGCATCTAGAGCCTAATCCTTAGTCTTAAGCATATAAACATAGCTCCATCTACTGAAATCATCAATCAAAAGCATGAAGTACTTGTTACCTCCTGCTGTCCCTAGAGTTATTGGCCCAAACAAATCAATATGCACTAACTCTAGTGCTTTTGTGGCTCTCCACCTAGCCACCTTTGGGAATGGGACATGGGTCTGTTTTGCTATCAAACAACCATGACAGAGTTGTTCAGGATGCTCTATTGTCGGAATTCCAGCAGCCATGTTCTTCTGACTCAACTGCTTCATTGCTTTGAAATTTACATGTCCTAACCGGCCATGCCACAACCAAGACCGATCACCACTATCAACACTAGTTAACATGCAAATAGGTACTGTTGGTTTCAACTCAACTCTATACAGTCTGTTAACTGTTCTCATGACTTTTACTATCAGTCTAGCAGTGTTCTTATCAAAGACTTCCAACACATCATCATCCATCACAATTTTATGGCCTATTTCAGTAAGCTGACCAAGACTCACTAGGTTACTGCGAAGTTTAGGAATGAGGTATACCTCAGGCAGTACCCACTGATCTCCATTTCTGCACTTGAACAGGATGGAGCCCTTTCCTTTGATCTCCACTGTTGACCCATCTCCAAACCTCACCTTTCCAGTGATTGATTCATCAAGCATCTCAAACTTCTCAGCATCTCCTGTCATATGATTACTGGCTCCATTATCAAGGAACCAAGTATCATTTGCAGCACCACCACCTCCTGTCAGATGCAATTCGGGCACCACTTTCCTCTCATTTAGATACACAGCAGTGTACTGTGCACCCGTGGTCACTCATGGCGTGAGCTTGAGAGACTCCGGCTCCTCCGTGATCGCAAGCATCAGCGCTGGCTCAACATCATCAGCTCGGACAAGGTGTGCTTCATCACCGCCCTTCTTCTCCTCCGGACAGCGATTGGCATAGTGGCCATGTTTGTGACATTTGAAGCACTGAATGTGGCTTTTGTCACGCTTCCCGCCACCGTCCCTGCCCCCAGCATCACCACGACCGCTGCTGCCTCGACCACGACCTCTTCCCCGGCCCCGACCTCTCCCTTGGCTGCCGCCCTCCTGTGATCTCCCCTTCCCCAAAGAGTCACCACCAGATCTCCTCTGGCGTGCTTCCCACTCAGCCTGAGTGAGCAGCAGTTGGCCGCCCTCGGACTTTCCGCTCCCAGCTCCCCGCCGAGTGCGCTCCACATAGGCTTTCAACCTCCCGATCGCCTCCTCGAACGGCAAGGTCTTCAAGTCATAGAACTGCTCGATGCCGGCCACCACGTTGATGAACCGTTCTGGCACAGTGTCGAACAGTTTCTTGACGAGCGCAGCATCATCCAGCGTTCCCCCAAGATTGCCGTACTTGACTGACATCGCTGTCAGTTTTCTGGCATACTGGTCTAGGGGCTCCTAGTCCTTCATCTTCAACGCGTCGAACTCGCCTTTCAGAGTTTTCAGGCGCACTTCCTTGACTCGATCCGCGCCCACAAATCTCGACTTGAGGCAGTCCCAGACTTCCTTGCCCGTCTTCTTCTTGGCAACTTGCATCAGCAAATCGTCCGGCAGACAATGGAGCAGATGCGCGCGAATCTTCTTGTCTTTGCCAGACAACACCGCCGTCTGCGCCTCCGTCGTCCCCTCAGCCGGCTCCACCACCTCCCAGACTCCCTGATCCTCCATGATGGCTTGAACTCGAATGCTCTAGCTGGTGTTGTTGGTCGCCGTCAACGACGGATAGGCTAACTGCCCATTGCCACCGACTCCCCCGCCGCCTGCACCGCCGCTCCCCGCACTCCGATCTCCCATCTCCAAGAACAAGGAATCAACTTTAATGCGTGAACCTGGCTCTGATACCAAATGTAGGCCTTATAAATCACAGATCACACATCAATTTAGGTGGCTATCCTATCAAGAATGAAGAACACGCGAGAATGAAAATGCGATGAACACAGAACACACAGAGCACGATAACTGCCGGATGACACAGCTATTTTCCTCTGATTGTTCTGGACAGTACAAAGGTGAACACATGGAGTTCTCAGGTGCTAACCACACCTTAACATACGTACTAACACAAACAGGAGTTAGCCTAGCATTTATATATAAAAGTAATACACTTAACACAGTGATACAATGTGACTCAACACAACTGCCTACGAGTGCATGACGTGGGAACGTGCTCACCGCGCGCCTGACAACCCTGTCCTCTTTCAAACTCCAAATTGCCGCCCACTGCCGTGACTTGGACAACCGTTGCATCAACATCACATACATGTGCACAATAACGATTAGCCCAACAGGCTTGTTTGTAGCCTGTGCTTTATGCTTTATTTTGTCTGAAATCCATGATATATAGCCAGAAATAAATTTTAGATAAATGCGAGCACTACTATCTACAGATAGGCCAGGGCTCAGTTCAGTCCACATGTTGTGCACAAGTACATCTGTACATGTGGTTCACATGTTATTATAACATGTGGTACATCTGTACATGTACGTGGTTCACATGTTATTATAACATGTGGATCATCTCCTCCGGTTTGTCTGCTTAAGAACCGACCTAGTTTTCTCTCAGCTGATGAAGCGTTCGACCACCATAAGTAGCCACAGCTTCGGGTCTTGTTTCTACATAGCACATGGGGGGTCTATTAGTGGCCTTGGCAAGCTAATAAAGAGTTCGTCGTCGATCAGTACTGCTGCATGGTTTCCTCTCTGCAAGCAAAGTAAACATGCAACTAGAGGCGGCGGCAGCTGCCCTCCTGCCCTCCTCCTCCTCCTCCATGGTCCCACATGTGTTATTAGTCCTAGTAGTGATGCTCCTGTGCCTCGTCAAAACCCACAGGCCGTGGCGGAGGAAGGGCAGGTGCACCCCTCCGCTCCCGCCGGGGCCCGTGCCATGGCCACTCGTTGGCAACCTGCCGGAGATGATGGTCAGCGACAAGCCGGCGTTCCAGTGGGTCCATCAGATCATGAAGGAGACGGGAACCGACATCGCCTGCATCAAACTGGGCGGTGTCCACGTCATCCCCATCACCTGCCCCAAGATCGCGCTCGAGGTGCTCAAGAACCAGGACGCCAACTTCGCCTCTCGCCCGCTCACCATGGCCTCCAAGACCTTCAGCAGAGGCTACAGGGACGCCGTGATGTCCCCCTACGGGGACCAGTGGAGGAAGATGCGCCGCGTGCTCGCCTCCGAGATCGTCTGCCCGTCCCGTCACAGGTGGCTCCACGACAAGCGTGCCGACGAGGCAGACAACCTCACCCGCTACGTCCACAACCTCGCGAAAGCGGGGTCCAGCGTCGTTGACGTTAGGCATATCGCACGCCACTACTGCGGAAACGTCGTCCGCCGCCTCATCTTCAACACGCGCTACCTTGGCAAGCCGCAGCCTGACGGTGGCCCTGGCCCGCTGGAGGTGCAGCATGTGGACGCCGTCTTTGCGTCCCTGGGCCTCCTGTACTCCTTCTGTGTCTCTGACTATCTCCCGTGGCTGCTGGGCCTCGACCTAGACGGCCACGAGAAGATGGTCAAGGAGGCCAATGAGAGGGTAACCAGGCTGCACGACGCGGTCATCCATGAGCGGTGGAGGCTGTGGAAGAGCGGCGAGAGGCGGGAGCCCGAGGACTTCCTAGACGTGCTCATTATGCTCAAGGATGCCGACGGCAGGCCGGTGCTCAGCATCGAGGAGGTAAAAGCTCAGCTAATGGACATCACGTTCGCGTCCATGGACAACCCGTCAAATGCAGTGGAGTGGGCTCTGGCCGAGATGGTGAACAGCCCGGAGATGCTGAAGAAGGCAGTGGACGAGATCGACGGCGTCGTTGGCCGGGAACGGCTGGTGCAGGAGTCTGACATCCCGCGGCTAAACTACGTCAAGGCCTGCATCCGCGAGGCGTTCCGCCTGCACCCTGTGGCACCTTTCAACGTCCCCCATGTCGCTCTCGCGGACACCACCGTTGCCGGCTACCACATCCCCAAGGGCAGCCACGTCATCCTCAGCCGCACTGGCCTTGGACGCAACCCTGATGTCTGGGACGACCCTCTTCGCTTCAACCCCGAACGCCACATCACTGTCAGTCCCGAGGTGGAGGTCTCGCTCGTTGAGCATGATCTACGGTTCATCTCCTTCAGCACTGGTCGTCGCGGCTGCATCGCTGCAGTGCTCGGCACTGCTATGAGCATCATGCTCTTCGGTAGGCTCCTGCAGGGGTTCTCTTGGAGCAAGATGGCCGGGGTGGCGGCCATCGACCTCAGCGAGTCCAGGCACAACACCTTCATGGCACGGCCGCTGGTGCTGCAGGCCGAGCCACGGCTTCCAGCGCATCTCTACCCAGGGATTTCTTTGTAATAAGTAATCCCAAGTTGCGGCTGAGCATGTAGAAAGTTTCCCTATCCATTTTCTTTTTTCAATCGGACCGGCAGGAGGTTGCCATACCACACTCAGGTATTGGCCTCGATGTTTAGCACCTATATCAAAGGTGTTGCAAAATTAAGGTATTTGAGGGAGGTCAACACCCAAACATTGTACCTAGGAATTATGCTTAAACATCATTGTAACACTAATTTATACTCCAAATATTCACTAATGCAAAACACACAATTAATCCATACCGGCTCAATACTGTCGGGCGTACTCGAGTTGGTAGTGATCTGGCTTCGCTGCCGAGTTGTAAGCCTAGGATCTGAACGATGGCTAGGATCCTGTTGACCCAACAGTGAAGTCAAATCTCACTATCGGAATGAGCCACGATCCTGCAGTGATATATCAGTGTCGAGTGAAGCCACGAACTAGCAGTGATAGGGGAAATATTATTGTCGATTCATGCCGCAACTCGACACATGGTGGTTTGACCCGGCAGCACCAGCACGATATCACTACTGATTTGTGGATTGACTCTGCAGTGTCCTAAATACAGTATAAAACCCAAACCCCTTCTTGCGCCTCCCTCCCATCACGAGCATGTTGATATTTCTTATGTTCTATTGGATGATTCGGCAACCACACAAAATATATCAATGCAGCACTTCGCTAAGGAGTATTTTTTTAGGTAATGGATTTCATTAATCCGGCCTTTATATCTACGAATGATATACACAACCAAAAGGATACATGACCCCTTTGACTCACACCTCAAAAAGAGAACACACAACCAAAAAAAGAAAAAAACTATGACCTCAGCACATCCCTACTTTCGGACATCTTCTCCGAAACGGCCAGATTCGGTGAGTGGAAGTCATCAAGTTGCCGCCGCCCCTAGTATGCCATCCCTGCGAACCTCCGCCGCTACCATCTTCATCCGCTTCAAGTGAGCTAACACTACATGTCGATTAGCCCACCTTCATCCATCGTCGCCCGGTTAGAACGTACTAGCCGATCAGACATGAACCGACAGGCCTCCGTCGCCCATAGTGCAGCCACCGTTAATGGCATGCCCATCACCTTAGCCGGAGTCCTCTGTCGCTGCCGCCACCCCTAGGGCCGCCGTTGTCGGCAAGATCCACCTCCACCTCACTGAGATCCTTGCACCAGCGCTCAGGACGTCGCTGCCCTAGGGTACCAACGGATTGATCACCGGGAGCAAACAATCACCACATCCGTATGCCGTAGCGGCCTCTTCATGACCAAGCCATCCACGAGTAGCATGCATGCCCTAGTGAAAGGTCCTTGTGTGGTTTTGGTAATTGAGTGACAACCCTAGATGGACTAATTGTGTTTATGTGAGATACACAGGTGATTAGTCCACAAGTACATGTGTGTGAGCAACATATGCTGTGAAGGTGAAAATGGTTTGGAGATGTTGCAAAGCTCACACATGTGATGATGAATGAGCTTATTGCACATGAGACATGACATTGAGTCATGTGATCAAGGTGGACAAGATCAAGACAAGACTTGGCTTGATGGACTGGTTGCAAGCGTGAAGGGCAAGTCAGAGGCTTTGGAGCGATGGACCACGTGGCGGTGAAGCTTGAGCAAAACTTGGCGCCGATGGACGAAGGCAACGGTGAAAAGCAAGTGAAGTCAAGATCGATGAACCAATATGATCACGTGATGATATGAAGTGGATCATATCATTGTTGATCATGTTGGTGCATGTGTTGCATCGACATTGGAGGAGATGGAATGGAATGCGCAAGGCAAAGGTATAACTTAGGGCATTTCATTTCACCGGTCATAGGTGTGTAGAGAAGTTGATGACCGGGTTTAGGATAGATGGCCGTACTGTCAAGAGGGGCAAACTTGATTGCATATCGGTCATCTAGTGCCACTCGAGTGATCTAACTTTGCATCATCGCTAGGATCGAGTGGCGTGGCAAGTTGAGTGACTAATCCTTTGGAAAATGTTTGTGAAAAGCTAACACACATACACATGGTGGTGCACACTTGGTGGTGTTGGCATATTTGCAAAGGAGAAGAAGTTAGAGTTGTTGTGAATCAACTTAGAGAAGAGAAAAAAGGTTTTTCGGTGTACTCTGAACTATAGGATGGTCCTTGGATTGGAATACTATTTTGATCCATTGTGATTTGGATCAAGTATGCATGTGGGATGTGTAGCCCTCTAAGTAAGCTTTCCAAATTGTCTAAGATCATCGAAATCAGAGTTCAAAGGTAAGAGTTATAGCTGTTTTAGTGCTGAAAGGTCTATGACTGGACTCTACGACCTGCGTGTCCGGTCAGCACCTTCGATTCCGGTCACAGCGTCCGGTTAGTGTTTTTAGCACGTCCAGAAGCGACCGGACGCACGGAGAGTCCGGTCGCTGAAAAATGTCTCTGGAACCTCTCTGTAAGTGACCGGACGCTGGGAGAGTCGAGTCCGGTCGTAGGAGAAAGGCGAGTCTGGTCAGTTGTGCAGAAATGTGTTGGTAACTGGACTCGGCCTTGGCGCGTCCGGTCGTTGGACCTAGGTGCGTCCGGTCAAGAGTATGCGCATGCGGCAGCTAGCCATTGAAGCCCAATGGTCGGCTTCGAAAGGAGGGGACGCGTGGCATCATCCTAGCGACCGGACTCTACGACCTGCGTGTCCGGTCGTTATGACCTGCGCGTCCGGTCAGTGTGTGTTTTGCCCAGTGAAGGGGTAACGGCTATTTTAGCCCATGGGGCAATAAAATGAGTGTGTGGCCAGCCTTGGGCTGGTTGCGGAGCACCCTCACACCTATGTGGCTTGTGTAGAAGTGCTTGGATGCCCTCTAACTCACTTGTGCTTGCAAGAGTGCGAATCGATTGTGAGTGAGTGTGATTCTAGTGCGTTGCATTGTGAGATTTCATCGAGTGGCACAAGGTGATCGAGTTGCAAGCCAGTGGTGCTTGTTACTCTTGGAGGTTGCCACCTCCTAGATGGCTTGGTGGTGGTCTCCGTCGAAGCCCGCAAGAAGCTTGTGCGGTGCTCTGGAGAAGAGCTTTGTGAGGGGCATTGTGCTCGCCCCGCGGGAGCCAGGAAGAGCAACTCTAGTTGAGCGTGTCATTGAGCTACCCTCACTTTCGGGTAGGTTCTTGCGGTGTCCGACATGCGGGCTTGGCGGGTGATGCCAATTAGCCACCGAACCACCAAGTGAGCGATCGACACAATGGGGACGTAGCGTGTTGGCAAGCACGTGAACCTCAGGAGAAAATCACCGTGTCAACCTTGTTCTTCCTGTTGTTTTGCAATCCCCTTCACAAGCTTGTGATTACTTTTATATACATTGTGCTTGTGTAGTTGCTCTTGTAATTAGTTAGCTTGTGTAGCTCGCTAGTTACCTTCTTGCTTGTGTAGCATAGAAGTACCTCCCTTGCGTGGCTAATTTGGTTTGTGTAACCTTGTTAGTCACTTTGCTTAGTTTGTGTAGCTAAGTATTTGCACTCTCTAATTTGGCATTGGTTGTCTTGTTATTGAGCATTGCTAGTGAGCTTAGTTGGCTTTATGTTTTTGCTTACTAGCATGTGTAGGAGCTCCCTCATTGCTTGAAATACTAGTGGCATAGGTTGGTGTGACCTTGCTCCTAGAATTAGTTAGGTGAGCTCTAGTTAGCCTGGCACCTTTGTTGCTTAATTAGGATCTTTGCAAGGTGCTAGAGAACATAGATAGAGGGGTGTAGTCTTGGCTAGACCGATAGATTTAATTCCGCACTTGTTTCGGTTAGCTGTCACAATTAAGATTTAGAAACAACTATTCACCCCCCTCTAGTCGCCACCTCGACCCTACACCTAGATGTGCCGCCATCATGTAGCCCACACCGCCCATGTGTTGCTGTGTGCCCTAGGCGCACTGCCACACATGGCCACCACCACCACTGTCGTAGACTTGCTGCCCACCATGTGCTCGCCGCGTCGCGACCGAGCCACTGCCGCCACACCATGAAACGTGGCCACCACAAGCCCTGCTGAGTAGATCCTAGACCAGAACAGCTCTACGAATCCACGACCAGGGACACAGATCCACGACCAGGGCTAGCCATGGGCACCCCAGACCTAGCCACCAGCGTTGTGTTGAAGAGAGGTGTAAGGAAGGGGAGCGGGGGCATAGTGGTGAGGCTAGCACGCCATCGGCCTGATGTCTTGGTGAATGGCTTGCTCCCATCGATGTGCCACTCCTCAGCACACTCGGGCACAACCGCGGCCACTCTCGAGAGTTGTATCCGCAGCTTTGGATCGAGCCCGGTGCAGTAGCACCAGATCGTGGCTCAGTGGAGCGGCCAGGACACCTACGCCATCTTCTGATGCCATGGTGAGGTGGGATTGTTGCTAGGAATACACTCACCCACGTCGCTACAGTGGCAGCGGCCAAACAGATCCCTCGTGATAGGGTTAGGTCTGCAAAGCTCATGGCATGCGACCGCAAGCATAGAGAGGATAGATTGTGAAGATTAAGAGTGTACCATACTCCCTTAGCTGAGAGCTCAATGACTGTGGGTCTCGATCTGAGCTCTAGACGTGGATCCGGTAATCCCAATTGTGGATCTAGTGTCATCGAGAACAATGGTGTTGTCGGGGGTGCAGAGTGTTGGGTGCTCCAATTTGCTCCTGATGTAGTTGCCATGCTCCGCTCTGCTCGGTCGTGTCCGACCACGAGCAACACAGGATTGAGGCTGTTGATATTTCTTATGACTATTGGACTAATTCCACAAGCACACAGAATATATCGATGCAAGACTTCACTTGGGAGTATTCCAAGTATTGCATTTATTTCCACAGGGAAGGCATAGTATGGCTAAGACATTTGACTATATAACTTCTAGTGAATTGGCTATGAACTACTACTAAAATTATAACGGGGTAAAGGATTGTGAATAACAATAAAAGAAAAGACACACTAGCGTAGATAGAGAGAGGTCACAGAGTAGTGAAGATAAATTGAGTACTATATTAACTGGAAATCAACCTATCAATTATCTAGCAAGACAAGCAATGATAATACTTCAGGGCGTACCTGCCCTAAACTCACCCAAAGGTTGATTAGGAACAATGCACCATGAGCCCTATGATTTAATAACTAGCTCTATCATGGTGGAATACCTATACAGGGCTATCACCACCTGTCACCTACCACATTCTATCTGGAGAACTAGCCACAACCCAAGGTACCCTATAGTCTTAGCACCACGCTTACACTAAGTGATACTACTCTAACCTTGCGCAAAGATCAGAGCACTAACTAGTGACAAGGATCCTGTATATTAGAAACTTACTAACTAAACAAGATATGATCAAAATATTCACAACACTACTAACTTAATGCAAGCTAAGTAAATGTTGAAAATAAGATAAGTACTAAAAGGAAATATATTGAGAGCAAAAGTAGCAATCAAAGACTTCTCCAAGCTCCTAGCTCCTAGCTCTTCACTCTTCACTCTCACTCTCACTACTAGCCTAGGACTTGGACTAGAGAGAATGATTCTCAATGGGACGCTTTACAACTGAGAGGAACACCTCTATTTATAGCACCTAGGAGCGGGGGGTATTTGTAGGCAGTGAGTGAGGCAGTGGCAGTGCATTGGGCGTCGAGCGATGTCCCTAGGCGTCGGTCGACCATGGGATGCGCCGCCATTGCATCCTGCCTTGATCACCCACCCATTGCATGCCCAAAGGTCGGTTGGTTAAGTCGGTAACTCCTTTGTGAGTATGACAATGGGCCCTTCAATCCATGTGAAGTTAGTTGGTGGCCTTCGGATCAAGCCAACTTGAATCAACTCTTGGATGAGCTCCTGGACTTGCCACATCACAGAGCATACGGATCAGTGATATGCCAGGCACAAGGTGGGGTCGGGCGACGCCACATGGTGTTGGGCGACACCACCTATGGGCCCATTTGGGCCCTTGCCTACTGGTGGGCCTTCTTGTGTGTTCCTTTTGCTCATGAAAGGACCGAGGATGCCGCCTAGAGGGGGGTGAATAGGCGTTTCTAAAAATAACACCTTCAAAAGCGGAAACGATTAGAAAAGTAATTTTCGATGACTCAGAAATTCCAACTCAGAGAAATAAACCCCTCATGACTTAGCTACAGTGTATATATATGAAAAATACTAGCCAGTCTAGAAGCTAAGATCCTGCAACACAAAGGTTAGTGCAATGAATAAATAAAAATAGCACAGTCACCAGTACTGGACGTGCCCGGTATGAATAGCGGACGCGTTCGGTATACACGGCCATAGTGCGCCGAGTCCAAGCACGCTGCCCTTGATTCCAATGTGTTGCTCCAAATTGTAGGCACCTTCTAAGAGTTGTATTTCAATATATACACCTACACAAAAGCTTGCACAACCCACGTGGATCAAAAAATATCAAAAGGGAGAGAATTGAGACACGATATTTGTTTTACCAAAGTTCGGACTCCATCGAGTCCTACTCTCCATTGAAAGGGCTATGAGCGACCCAGCAAAGGTCACCTCTAGAGGACACACGAAGGTCACTCTAGCCAAAGTCTTTTCCAACTCCTTTTCCTCCTTCCACTAGTTTGATTCCTTCCCTTGCGGCGGTGGAATCAAACCGTTACAAACTTTCTGAGGCACACCATAATCTCTAGGGTGCTCTCTTTGACGACGCCCAGCCATCTAGGACCGAAGAGTCCAAGAGTAACAAATGCAAATAAAAAGATCGACAAATATGCACAAGTGCT
The DNA here is from genome assembly GCF_019320115.1 of Miscanthus floridulus. Taxonomy (NCBI): domain Eukaryota; kingdom Viridiplantae; phylum Streptophyta; class Magnoliopsida; order Poales; family Poaceae; genus Miscanthus; species Miscanthus floridulus. The sequence goes on from NC_089597.1 coordinate 98,789,356, forward strand.
CAAGGGTGTCTTGCTCTCAATTTTGAATCTCACTCAACCCACAAGATGGATTTTGCAATTAGAATCAATCACTCACTAAGAGAGGGTTGGAGAGTGTTCTCAAGGCTCAAAAATGTGTATGAATGTCAGCAGAATCAGCAGCCTCCAAAGGTGGAGGCTTAGGGGTATTTATAGACCCCACTCAAAAACTAGTCATTTTCTAGCTGTTGGAATACTGGACACGTCCGGTATCGGTATTGCCTGCACAGCGCCAACGGTCACAAAGTTAGCGGTGCATGCAAGGCATCGCAACTCCCAACGCTTGCTGGAACTTCCGACTTCTAGAACTCCCGACGGACCAAATTGAGAACACCGAAGAAGTTGTTGTGGCTGGGTAAATACCGGACATGTCCGGTATGAATACCGAACACATCCGTCCGGTATTCTCAGCCACAACATGATTTAGTTAGCTTGTGTCTCTGTTTCACTCAAACCTCACATGGGTTGGCTTGAGCACTTATGAATAATTATCTATCAACATAATGCATCCCTCTTAATAGTATGGTATACCTATTTACTCAGGATCAAATGAAAAACAGAATTTGAAGCACTTGAGTTGATTTCCTTTAAACCAAATGCCATAGCTCTCAATCTTCATCAAGTGAGGGTGCCACCATGTCAACTTTGATTTTCTTCTTGAGCATAGCCATTTTGAGCATGTGACTTGATTCCATTCAATGAATATGAGTTAAATTCAAATGTATCAAGTCACTTCCAACAATTTATCCAATATATTTGATCCTCCACTTCAATGTGACCATCATAGTTTGATTAGTACCTCAACTAAATGCAAGTACTTTCTTCTTCACCCTTGCTAGGTTCCTCAGTCGCCAAGCTGTCGCCTGCCCGTCACCCTTGTTTAGTACCTCGAAGCCTTTCCTTGCTATCTTCACTATCTCAAGCCATCAAGTCACACTTTTGTGTTGAATCAACCATTAAGCTCATTTGTATAATTGTCTTTCAATGTAGCAAGCTTTAGACTCTGAGACCATTCCATATGCAATCTCTCATGTCTCATTAATTATTTTCTCAATGTGCTTGCTTTACCATACCTCATAGAAATCCCACAATGAGTAAGCCTTGCATGAATAACATTTGCATTGTTGTCTTGTACTTGAACTAGATTGTTTATACAACAATACATCATTTTGGCTTTCATCAAGTACATATGAGATAACCCATTTTCTGTCCAACACTTAGCAAATTGGTTAGACCTTTAATCATATTGTCATTCAATCATCCAAAATCCACTAAAGGGCTAGATCCACTTTCAGCTCATTTTGTCAAATTTTCCTACATTCAAATAAACTTCAAGTACAAGTGGAATTCCATTAGTGATAAACCAAATTTCTTCATTTTATGTTGGTTTTTCCTTGTAATGTTTGCATTGTTGATGGTTAAAATAGGAGTTTAGTGACCATCAACAAAGGCAGTGTAGTAGAGGAGGCTGCTCCACGTTGGCCTCGTTTGTGGCAGGCCCCTCAACTCCGCGCACTCGGTGCTGTCTAGATCCAAGTGTCTCATCCTCGCTCACGCATGCTGACTAGGTCAGACGGCGACCAGGTGGCTAGGGCCATGGCCGAAGGCCCGCACGTGCCCGTGCCCCCACGCGCTCGTTGGCAAGGCCAGGCAATGGTCAGGTGGCAGAGGCTATGACCGAAGCCGTGCGTGCCACTCCTAGATCCGAGTGTCTCGACCCCCGTGCACGCACATCGGCTAGGTCAGGCGGTGGCCGGGTGGCTATGGCCATAGTTAGAGGCCCACGCTTGCCCGTGCCCCCATGCACTTGCTAGTGAAGGGTCAAGATGGCGGACTAGAGGGGGTGAATAGTCTTTTCTAAAATTAATCGCGTCGGCTAACCGAAACAAGTGCGGAATTAAGACGATCGGTCTAGCCAAGACTACACCCCTCTATCTATGTTCTCTAGCACCTTCCAAAGATACTAATCAAGCAATAAAGGTGCCGGGCTAGCTAGAGCTCACCTAACCAATTCTAGGAGCAAGGTCACACAAACCTATGCCACTAGTACTTTAAGCAACAAGGGAGCTCCTACACATGCTAGTAAGCAAAAGCACAAAGCCAACTAAGCTCACTAGCAATGCTCAATAACAAGGCAACCAATGCCGAATTAGAGAGCGCAAATACTTAGCTACACAAACTAAGCAATGTGACTAACAAGGTTACACAAACCAAATTAGCCACGCAAGGGAGCTACTTCTATGCTACACAAGCAAGAAGGTAACTAGTAAGCTACACAAGCTAACTAATTACAAGAGCAACAACACAAGCTTAATGTATATGAAAATAATCGCACGCTTGTGTAACGGGGATATAAACCAACGGGAAGAACAAGGTTGACACGATGATTTTTCTCCCGAGGTTCACGTGTTTGCCAACACGCTAGTCCCCGTTGTGTCAACCGCTCACTTGGTGGTTCGGTGGCTAATTGGCATCACCCGCCAAGCCCGCACGTCGGGCACCGCAAGAACCTACCCCGGAAGTGAGGGTAGCTCAATAACACGCTTTACTAAAGTTGCTCTTTGTGGCTCCCACGGGGCGAGCACAATGCCCCTCACAAAGCACTTCTCCGGAGCACCGCACAAGCTTCTTGCGGGCTTCGACGAAGACCACCACCAAGCCATCTAGGAGGTGGCAACCTCCAAGAGTAACAAGCACCACCGGCTTGCAACTCGATCACCTAGTGCCACTCAATGCAACCTCACGATGCAATCGCACTAGAATCGCTCTCTCACACAATCGAATGATCACTATCAAGTATATGTGAGATGGAGGGCTCCCAAGCACTACTACACAAGCCACCAAGGCTCTAGTGTGCTTAGCTTTTCCAAGCTGTCGGCCAAAGGCCGACCACAACTTCTATTTATAGCCCCATGGGCTAAACTAGCTATTACCCCTTCACTGGGCGTTTTTTGGGTCAACCGGACGCTGCACCGGACGCACCGATCGTGAATACCGGACATGTCCGGTCACCATACCAGACACGTCCGGTAGCTATCTGACCGCCACGTGTCCTACCATTGCCTCCAACGGCTCTCTGACAAGACGAATGGACGCACAGTACCAAAACGACTGGATGCTCAGCCGCTGAGTCCGGTCGAGTCCAGTAAGCCTCTAGGGCCGACCGGACGCGATAGTTAGAAACTGACCGGACGCTGAGCCTCAGCGTTCGGTCGAGTATAGTAAGCACCCACTGACGATCGGGCGTGTCCGGTCACACTGGACCGGACGCTGCCAGTGTCCGATCAACAGATCTACCGAACACCGTCTTTGTTGATTCACACCGGACGCGTCCGGTGTGGTGACCGGACACGTCTGGTCACACTGTGCAGTTCAGTCCTGAGCCGCATACCGGACGTGTCCGGTCACTCTGTGACCAGCGCGACTAACTCCTTTTCAACTCCAACTTCTTCACCCTTGCTCAAATGTGCTAACCACCAAGTGTATCACCTTGTGCACATGTGTTAGCATATTTTCACAAACATTTTCAAGGGTGTTAGCCACTCAACTTGCCACGCCACTTGATCCTAGCGATGATGCAAAGTTAGATCACTCGAGTGGCACTAGATGACCGATATGCAAACAAGTTTGCCCCTCTTGATAGTACGGCCATCTATCCTAAACCTGGTCATCAACTTCTCTACACAGCTATGACCGGTGAAATGAAATGCCCTAGGTTATACCTTTGCCTTGCGCATTCCATTCCATCTCCTCCAATGTCGATGCAACACATGCACCAACACGATCAACAATGATATGATCCACTTCATATCATCACGTGATTATATTGGTTCATCGATCTTGACTTCACTTGCACCAATCACATGTGTATCTCACATAAACACAATTAGTCCACCTAGGTTGTCACTCAATTACCAAAACCACACAAGGACCTTTCAATCTCTCCCTTTTTGGTAATTGATGACAACTCTACAAAGATATGGAAATTAAGCTCTTTTGGATTCATGTTGCTTGCCCAAGCAATTTTACCATGTGAAAATGATTTTGGACAAGTACCACAAACCCGAAATGGTAGTATTTGCTCCCCCTACATATGCGCTAGAGTCTTTGATTTGAAGCTTGCACATATGCATATATTAAAGTTGTGGGAGAGTAATTACTACAAAATGATGCTAAGGTGTATAGAATAAACCTTTGAAGCGTGTACCAATCGGAGTTTCACATTGAAGTTCATCCTTAGCACCATGGTTAGCTAGATATCACTTGGCAATAAAAGCACTAGATACCTTGTAAGATCAACATTAAAAGCAAGGTACTAGCATTACTTGAAAAGCATACCGACTGTCTAGCTATCATCCTATGCATGCTAGTTATCAAATCATCATTCAAGTTCTACAACTAGCATACACCACACAAGCATGCATATTGAATTTTGAAAGCTTATGCAATGCAAGAAAGCACATGAATATGCACATATCAAATGCAGTCAATCAAAGTTCATGAGCTTGCTCCCCCTACTTGTGTGCTTCTCTTGTCCAAGAATTTTGATCCATCTCTTTTCTTCAATGTTGCTCCCTCTTTGTCCATGTCCATATCCAACCTCTACTTCTTTGAGCTTTCATATCTTATCTCTCCCCCTTGTACAATCTCAATCTCAAAGCTTTCATATCTTTGTACAATCTCTCCCCCTTTGTCATCAATTTCCATAAAAGGTGAGCTTCTCATTGATGCAAAGGTATACATTTGGGGTAGATGGTTGAGGCTTGAATCTTGCATTTTTATGGACATCACTTGTTTGTTGGAATGACACCACTTGTAGATACCACTTGTAACTTGTGTAAGGCTTCTTGAGATACCACACATAGGATCTTTGATCTTGATACCAATTTGTGTGACACCTCCCCCTATGTGATAGCATGGGTCATCCATTTGATACACTTGAGCTCTTGTAGGTGAGGGATGCATTCTTCATTTGATGATCACTTAAAGTTGAGGATCACTTGTGGAACCATCATCTTTCATGGTTGATATCATATATAGATGTAATACCACTTGAATGAAGTAGATACCACTTGAAAGAATCTTCTAGTTTGGAACCACTTGTTGGATTTATCAATAAAGACCATTTCTTGAACAATTGCTATCTTCATGAGTACCACTTATAGGATATCACTTGTGAGTTGATCTAGACATTATTTGTAGATTCTTGATAAAATACTTGAGTCTAGATACCATTTGAAACATACAAACTAGATATCCATTTGCATTGTTGTCTTGTGCTTGTACTCTTATCACTATCATGAGCTTCTATGATTGACTTGAACTAAATTGATTTGCCTAAGCTTTCAAGTCCGGTTTGAACCAATGACAAGCTTCTTCACACCTCTTGCAAGGGTTATCTTGCCAATGTTGTACTTCTCACTTGTTAGCAATCCAAATTAGATCAAGTACTTGGGATCACTAGCTAATGAACAAATTCATATACTAACCACTAGATCAAGTAATCATTCAAACAATAGTGGTAGGCTATGAATTTAAACATTTCATTTGTTATGCATGATCCTATGAAGCATGTACTATATGCACTAACCGCATACTAGTAAGGGATGAAATGATCATGCGCATTACAATGGTACCTTTGCTATGTTGGAGTAGAGGATAGTCACATAGATTCCAATTCATTACTCCAATAGCAATGTGAAGTCCAATTATAAGCTTGATGAAGACCAATAGATACCTTGTTGAATTTCATTCTTCACCCATATGAAATGAGTACCACTTATGATCAAGTGCACTTTCTTGTTGTGGTTGACTTGCTTTATCTTTTGATCTTTGCTTGCATGAGAGTATCAATTTGAGAATACTACTTGAAATATCATGATTAGCTCTCTTTTGGGTGTTGCTTGCTTTTCTTGATCAACCCTTTTGATTGCTTCAACTAAGCATCTCAAATGTTCCTCGGATCACCACTTCTATGTTAGCCTTCCAAGTACCACACTTGGTTTACCTACACATAGGCGGCAAGCCCCTACACTAGGGAGAAGTGACCTTTCTCCAAGAATCATTCTTGATACTCACTTGAAATGACTTGATTGATTGATCCAAGTGATGGACTTAACTTGATGAGTAACCTTGATTCCTTCTTTAAGTCCTTTTCTTTCTTCTTGTTTAAGTTTTTTTCTTTCTACCAAATGATTTCCAATAGTCACTAGAACTTAAACTTTCATCTTCATCTTGAGTTTGATCTTGGTCCTTGTGTTTGTACTCTTTGCTTGTCATGCTTCTAGATCATCTCAAAACCAAACTTAGGTACCTCAAACACTTGTAAACATGTTTCCAACTTGAGGACCTTTCAATCAAAGTGACTTTAGATCAATCCAACATTTGTCACTATTCTGACTGATTTTGTACCCTTCAAAGAAATAAGAATATCTCCCAAAGTACAAATACAAATACCACGAAATTTGGTGGAGATGTTCTTTACTAAGTTATCTAGCAGCTGTAAAAATTTGAGCTTCATTTGACTTCTAGATTGCTGCCATATATCAATTCTTCCACCACTGCTACATGCTGAAAACAGCTGCACTATAGCTGACAAGATCCACTCCAAAACCGAAGCATTTCTTATCCAATTCTCATGAAAATTGTACAGCATCTTATACCATAAGTCTAGAGCATGTACACCAATTTTTATGCCAATCCAATAAGTTTGGTCACTCAAACATGGCTAACATCACAGCTAGCTCAGATTTTGCAATATAGGACAGATTTCAATAATTGAGCTAAACTTCATCAAATATGAATCAAACTTGAAGCTAACTTGTTTGAATACTTCCATAGGACATATATCAATTCAAACCACTTACTAAATGTCATCTTATGAACTTATCCAACACAAATCAATCCAAACTTGATTACTAAGCAATTATCCATTCAATCAACTTATAGCAAGCAACTTTGCATATTTATCCAATTCAATCAACTGATATGCACCCAAATGAAATTATCAATAAGAGATATACCTTGGTTAGCTCATGATCATCCAACTAGCAAGCTTCAACTCAATTATTTGCAAGTCATCAAATATATCCAATGAATCACCAACAACTTGAATTATAGCACTTGTATATTGATAGCATTTGGACTTCACTCAATTTTCACTTGGCATTGGGTTTGTATGTGCACTAGGCTTCATAACTTGATTCAACATATGATGAACAATGTGAGATCAATTGAATCAAGTCTCCAATGCTGATGGTACCTACAAACAATCATCCACTTTTTGATGGTACCCAAACAAGTTTGGGTCCTCTCAAGTTAGGAGCAACATACTTAGGTAATACCTTAGTATGAGTAGCGGGATGTTTTGCAATAGCAACCATAGAGGTACCATTACCATCCTTTCTAAGCATATTATTATCAATAATTGAAATAGGCTTAGAAATATCACCTAGGGGACATGAATGTGCCATGTGTCCCCTTTTCCGGCATGAGTAGAACTTTCTCTTTGATTGAGCCTTCTCTTCCTTGCTCATGTGGTGCTTCTCATTGCCTTGCCTCTCATGAATTGCTTGAGCCTTCTTCTCAAGCTTGGTAGGACACTTAGAGGCAAAGTGTCCCACACTTCCACACTTGAAACACTTGATGTGAGCATGATCTTTCTTTTCATCTTCATTCTTGCTCATCATCTTGGCATCTTGAGTTTGCATTAGATGCCTTGCCTTTCCACCCCTTCTTGTTTTCTTCTTCTTTATCATCAAATCACCATCATCTTCAAGGTTGATCTTGATTTGAGCTTGGGGTGTCTTCTCTTGCTCAACTTGTGGCTTTGGTTGAGGCTTCACTTGTTGCTTCACCAATTGCTTGGTTGGGCATATTGAGGTAAGATGACCCCAAGTGCGGCACTTGAAGCACTTCACATGCCTTAGCCTCTCTTTTTCTTTCTTCAACTTGAGCTTTTCTTCATTGGGGCAACCATTTGCAAGATGTCCCACTTCATGGCACTTGAAGCACATGAAATGAGAGCTTCTCTTGTTCTTGCTTCTTCATCTCTCTTTCATATCTTCTCTTGCCCCATCTTTTGCCCTTGATCTTGCTCTTGTTGAAGCTAATGCCACTTGTGTCATTGCGGCTTTCTTGATGATTGACTTTGCTAGTCTTGAAGCCGACTCCACTCTTGTCACCAAAGTTTCTTTGAGTCTTCAACATATGCTCAAAGGTGACTTGAGAGTTGTAGCACCTCTCTAACTTGTTGCTCAAATTCTTCACTTGCTCATTTAGCTCATTGTTCTCCTTCAAAATGTTAGTCTCACAAGACATAGAAGTAGAACAAGCATCTATATGTGAAGAGCATGGCATATCTAATAAATCATCACAAGAGGTGGATACATGCTTCTTGCCTACATCACAAGGGTTAGCAATAATATGTGATTGATCAATTGACCCATGTGATGAACTCTCATTATTTTTAAGTTTCTTGGTAAACATTTTAATGAGAGAAGCATATTGTTCTAATAATTCATCATGAGATGCAAGTAGTGTCTCATGATTCAATTTAAGCTCATCATGTGAAGATTTATAAGCATCAAGTAAGTCTTTATGTTCTTCACAAGAGTTCTTTAGAAATGAGTTTTCATTTTCTAATTTCAATGTTTTAGCTTTCTCATTTTCTAAAGACATGGTCATGCTAGCAAGTCTACTAACAAGTTCATCATATGAATCAACATGATCAACCACATTATCATTTGATACCTTAGTGTCACCTTGTGACATAAGACAATGTTGTGTGGTTGGAGAGCATGTAGTAGCATCTTCATCATGGCTTGAGCATGAACCATCATTACCATCAAGTGTGCAATGGGTAGCATCATCACTTGCAACACTTGTGGCATCATCATCAACCTTATCAAGTGAACTTGTAGTTGATCAATCATCATCATTATCACTTGACCTTGAGGTGGAGCAATCTTCCACAATCACCAAATTGTGGTTATGCTCAACACACTCATGCGCCTCCTTCTTTGGTTCATCCTCCTTCTTGAATTTACCATCATCCCATGTGGAGGAGTCACCGTAAAAGGCTTGGAGTGCTAGCCACATATCATGAGCACTCTCCAAGTCCCACACACGTCTAAAAATATCATCATGTATAGCACACGTTAGATAATAAAGAGCACAATGATCAAGTTGTAAGCAATCCTCTTGCGCTTGGGTGAGGTTATCCTTATCCAAGGCATCATGAGAAAAACCAACAACAATGATCCACCATGCCTTGGGACCCAATTCACAGAAATGATCAAGCATATGACGTTTCCACCGTGCATAGTGTGTGCCATAAAAAATATGTGTGTCACAAACAACTTCTAGCCCAAAGTTCGCCATCCTCTCGGGTCGGTGAAGACCACAAATGAGAGACCAGGCTCTGATACCACTTGAAGGGTCGAGATGGTGGACTAGAGGGGGGTGAATAGTCTTTTCTAAAATTAATCGCGTCGGCTAACCGAAACAAGTGCGGAATTAAGACGATCGGTCTAGCCAAGACTACTCCCCTCTATCTATGTTCTCTAGCACCTTCCAAAGATACTAATCAAGCAACAAAGGTGCCGGGCTAGCTAGAGCTCACCTAACCAATTCTAGGAGCAAGGTCACACAAACCTATGTCACTAGTACTTTAAGCAACAAGGGAACTTCTACACATGCCAGTAAGCAAAAGCATAAAGCCAACTAAGCTCACTAGCAATGCTCAATAACAAGGCAACCAATGCCAAATTAGAGAGCGCAAATACTTAGCTACACAAACTAAGCAATGTGACTAACAAGGTTACACAAACAAAATTAGCCACGCAAGGGAGCTACTTCTATGCTACACAAGCAAGAAGGTAACTAGTAAGCTACACAAGCTAACTAATTACAAGAGCAACAACACAAGCTTAATGTATATGAAAATAATCACAAGCTTGTGTAACGGGGATGCAAACCAACGGGAAGAACAAGGGTGACACGAT